>NC_080066.1:169158055-169458055 GCF_949987535.1 Balaenoptera acutorostrata
TCTCATCTATTAATAGTATTTCATTTACTTTCAGGATTTTTAAAATGCTTTTAAACATAAGGAGAACAATTGTTTTCTTTAAAGGAAGACTACTGAAATATTTAGATGTCCACCTTTCCTACTCATCTGTGTGCTATTGACAGTACTCTTTGAAAAGTGTACAGGCCTTAACTTCTCTACTGTCTTTACTGACAGTATTTGGGACTCATACTAACAGAGGAGAGGAAACAGCAGGGCCTTCTACCAGATGCTTAGCCCCTGTTCTTCACTCCAGCTTCCCTCCCATCCCTTAATGGTACACACTGCCTCTGAGCAACGTTGACAGCTTCAGGCCCTTCCAAGAATTTTTTTTTTTTAATAGATTTATTTATTTATTTTTGGCTGTGTTGGGTCTTCGTTGCTGCGCACGGGCTTTCTCTAGTTGCGGTGAGCCGGGGCTGCTCTTCGTTGCGGTGCACGGGCTTCTCATTGCAGTGGCTTCTCTTATTGTGAAGCACAGGCTCTAGGCGTGCGGGCTTCAGTAGTTGTGGCACGCGGGCTCGGTAGTTGTGGCTCTCAGTCTCTAGAGTGCAGGCTCAGTAGTTGTGGCGCATGGGCTTAGTTGCTCCTCGGCATGTGAGATCTTCTCCAACCAGGGCTCGAATCCGTGTCCCCTGCATTGGCAGGCAGATTCTTAACCACTGTGCCACCAGGGAAGTCCCCCAGGAATTATTAATAATTAGCATGAATATAACCTTAACCTCTAAAAAGAGATGTAAAACCTCATTCGCCGTATCTGATGTTTATTCTTGCGGTATGAAATATGAAATAGAGAATTTCATTTTTACTGATGGGGACGCTGCCCTTGGTGACCTGCCCTAGGTCATATTTCGAGTTAAGAGCAGAGCCAGGACAAGAAGGTAGAGTCACTTAAGAGTCTCCAGCTTGAATGATAGGACAGCACAGAGGTTGAGAGCATGGCGCTAGAGCCAACCCACCTGGGTCCCAGCTTTGTCACTTACCAACTGTGCGGCCTGAGATAAGTCCCTTAATCTTTCTGTACTTCCATTTTCTCAGCTATAAAATGGGGATAATAATGGTGACCCCCTGGCGGTGTGACTTTGCAGGTTCAGTGAGTCACACAGGCTGCCTAGCGCTCCATAAGCACTAGCTATGAGCGTTACTACCAGTCTCCATAATTTAGGTCCCACCTGCCCGTGGTGGAAGCCTCTCTGCCTCGATTTGACAGGGAGTTCTTTTCTGAAGGAACTGACCATGGGTGTGGCTTTCCTCCTGAACCAAATGTCAGCAGTTGGAGGAGCTGAAATAAGAATATATCATGGCCCGTGCTTGGCCGAAAGCATGGTAGTACACTTTCCTTTTTAAGTATTACTTTCTGTTTCTGTTGAGCCTGTAGCCCTGGTTATCAAGGCTGAAAGGAGTCAGGGAACGGTGGAGGCCCCAGCTGGCCTGACTTGTTGTCAGGTAGAGGCGGAAAGCTTCTCTTCTGACTGGGTTCAGGGGGAGGCCCAGCTGGGCCAGACCAGGGCTGCTGTGGAAGATGGGTGCGCCCATGGCCAGGGTGGGGTGGGCCCTTGGCCTGTGGGCAAGAGGCGGTCAGGTACCAGGCATCAGCCTGGGCGGCAGGAAGGACAGAGCCTGTCGTGGAGCCCGGCTCAGTGTCACTGCCTCTGAGAAGCGTTTCTTGGCCCCCTACCTACCCACCCTAACAGAGGGGCCCTCAGCCCCTTGACCTCCCTCCCCGGAAGCACCGGTTGAACCAACGCGGACTTGTTTGCTCAAGGGTCTGTCTGCTTCTTGGGGGAAGGCGCCCTGCCTGAGGCAGCCCAGTGACCGCATAGACCAGGGGTGGCCGGCCGGCGTGGGGCGGGTGGGGTGGGGAGGAGGGAGGGGGGAGAACAACTACAGGCGACCGTGAACTTGACAGATGTCATTACTCCCCTCTTATGTGTGAAGCCCCCCCAAAGCCTGGGTGCTAATTCCCTTGAGTAGACTCTGAGCGGCTCTCGTGGCAACATGCTGGTTCCGGCTGGGCAGGTTAACTAGGTCTCTGTTGGCTCCGCCTCGGCACAAAGTCCCATCGACCACGAGGACAGGAAATGACATTGAGGTGGGACTGGAGACCGTGGAGGCCCGGACAGGGCTAATTGATGCACCTCCTGGGGCAGCGGGATCTCAGAGAGGACTTGCTGGGCTGCCAGGCAGGGCTCCCGTCAGGTGTGTCAGCTTAGTGGTTACCTGTGGACCTGCTCCAGGGGCTGAACATGACAGAAGGCTGGAGGGGCCGCCCTCTCTTCGGGGGCCCTGGGAGGGGGAGAGCGACGGCCCCTCTCACGTTCAGACACTCTGTCCTGTTGTCCCCAAGCACATTCTTCTGTGTTGGACCCTGAACCCCATTTGGGGAGCATGGTGGTCACCATCCTTAGACCACAGACGGCCGTGGGACGCTACTGGAGTCCACAGTGGCCTCCCGTCCTCACAGGCGGCATCGCAGCGAGAGAGGCCCGGGCCGAGGGCGGGCAGGCGCCCCCGTGCAGCTGTCTGCCGGGGCTGCGAGGCTCTCTCAGTGCAGTCGGGGAGGGTCGCCTCTAAGAAACAGACTCACCTGACCACGCCCACGAGAGACCTAGTTCCAGACCAGAGATCAAAATGGTAATGTAAAAAGAATCCACCATTCCTTGGTCGAAGCCCCTGTGCTCTGTTTCCCCGCTCCCCAGAGGAACTCACCTGCCAAGCTAGATGCCAGGCCCCAAGGCCTGACTCAGACTCAGGTGCCGGGGAGGCTGAAACGGCCACCCCGGGCGCCTGGGGGCACCAAGGCAGACGTGTTGACGTGGCAGCCGCCGACGGGTTGGAGCTGCGTGGACCCAGGCAGCACCCGTCCTCCGCCACACAGAGCTTCTTCCTGGGCCAGAACTCTCCCACCTGCTACCTCCCCTGTAGGCCAGAGCCTTCCCTGCTAATGTCCTGTGGGTACAGATGAGCCAGGAAAGGGGTAACCTCAGCCCTGTGTGCCATGCAGGTATCATTAAACATCGTTTCCTGTCTGAAAACAACGCACCTCCAAACCCCACTCCCTCAGGCCAGGTGAATTCTCTTGTAGTGGACTTTCTGTTGGTCACCCCCAAGCCATCTCTCCCCAAGGACACTCTTTTGTCCCCTGGTGGTGACTCGGGACACATCCTCAGCCCTTCCTGCCGGTTCCCTCCGTAGATGGTGAGCCTGGTGTCCCGTTCAGGGCGAGACCACCTTCTCCTCTTGGTCCCAGACTGAGGGGGCCTCTTCTTTTGCCCCTGACCCCCACCCCAAACCCAGATGAAAGCAGCTTCCTTATTTCCACAGCACCAAGATATCGTCTCTGCTCTCACGTCTTGCTTGGGTTGGGGAGGGGAGTCTTCTGAGGAAGGGAGGGGGAGGCCACATTGCCCTAACCGGCTTTGCAGAGCACCTGCACCCGTCTTTGGGCGGGAGGTGACAGCAGTGGCAGAAACAGTCAAAGAGCGAGTCTGCCGAAGCGGGTCAGGGGAGCGAACCCAGTAGAGAGGACCTTTGAGTGGGGATAGGGGGCGGGTATTGGGAATGACTTGAGGGAAGAACCAGGTAATTGAAAGGTTTTACGACACAAGCTATGTCTTCACATCCTTTTGAAACTGTGTGCTTCTGGCTTGTTGGGAACGTGTGTCCTCGTTGGAGCAAAAGGAGTGTCGCCTGGGAATCCGGAACGTGTGCTGTACATCCCCATGATTCCTGTGTGACTTGGGGCCCTTGTTCCTGCCACCCCCCGCCCCCGCCAGAAACCCTCCCACCCCAAACAGCATCAGTCAGTGCAGGGATGTTCTCTGCAGACATTTTCTGCTTGATGATTGGGTCCATCCTCCCACTGCAGCATTTTCTGGGTGCTGGCCAGGGAGCCGTGGCATCGGGCCACCCCTGCGTTCCCCGAGGACTGAAATCACAGACCCAGAAGCAACACAGACCCAGGGCGGGCTCTGAAATGCAAGCCATGTCACTAGGCTTTCCTTTGCTTCAGCTTAAGGAAAAAAATGAATTCTGTGTTTAATTCCTATTTTGTTTTGGAGTCTTAGATGACTAATTACAGGCAGCGTGGTTCAGTGTCTCATTAGTAATGATGATCTAAAATTATTTAAAATCTGACGTACTCTACCCAAAGCATTTCTTCGTAGAAATTCTGCCCCATTATTCCAGGACGATTTGACGTTTCGCTTCCACTGCTTTCCTGCCTTGCCACAGTTATTGCTCCCTAGCTTGGATCAGGAATTTGATCCAGATTTTTTTCACTTAGCAGGGTCCTTCTGTGTTCTCAGATCCCGGTTCCTAATTCCCCCTCCTTATTTCAGGCCTCCCAGGATTTTAGCCCTGCTGCTTAGCTTGGACTCCTCAGCACCCTCCTCCCCCACGCAGCCTGCCTCTGACCTCAGCCGGAGGGCGTAGCTGCCACCGTTTTCTCATGGTGGCATTTGGAGCCACCCGGGCTGGCAGCCTCCGACCCGTCTCGTGCCTGAATTGCTTCCCCATCATTTGAGGCTGGTCCCAGAGACGCCCCTGCTAGTGTTTCTGGGCTCTCTCTGGGCCATGTCTCTCTCATGTGTTGTCCGGACCTTCTGACAGTCTTGAGCTTAAAACTCTTCAGCCCAAAGGTCTAGGGAGGACCTCCCGTGAGACGTCTCCCCCAGGTACTGCTTCTGGTTTTTCTTCACCGATATCAAGGATGAGGGCCTAGGGTACACAGGTGGCAGATGAAAGCCTTTGGACCTGATGCTCCCCAGGCAGTGGAAAGCAGTCCGGGATTTAGAACGCCAATGGAATTCCCTAGTCTAAGCCTCCCCTTTTACAATTGGGGAAGCTGAGACAGGCAGGGGAAGGGACTTGCCAAGGGCGCAGCACTGAGTGGCAGACCCACCAGGAATCCTGATTCCATCACTTCTGACGGTTTCACGCCCACTTTCCTTATCTGTAAAACGGGATAATAGCACTTGCCTTCTTGGGTTGGGGGTGGGGTGAAAGGGATCAGCTCTCTGAACCCTTCCAGGGTGACCCTGGCCCCAGAGAACTCTGCCCCTTGCTCTGGTGGGAGGAGTGGAATTTCTCACCATCTTCTGGGGATTAGAGGGCTCGACTCTGCGACTTGACAGTCAAGCAGCAACTGCTGAGCCTGTCTCCTTTCTCTTTTGCTCTCAACTGCAGTGACGTCTCCGTCTCTCCTCTTGCCTCTCACCTTGCCCAGAGGGGTCTCTCCCTGCTGTGTAGCTGTAGCATGCTCACAGCTGCCTGGATATGCCTGAATCGACAGCTTCAGCACTGGTTTAGGAGCCCGGGCACATGCAGAAAAGTTTCTGGGTTAGCCTTTGGTGTCCCTCCTGCTACCAAGGGGGTGGGGTGGTGGTGAAGGATTGCTTTAGGAGGAAGGAATGCCACATGCACCAATGACGAAATACCAAGAATCACCAGGTTTCAGGCTCTGGGAAGGTCTTGACTTGGATCCAGATGTGCAGAAGCCTCCTCGGGGGCCTGTCATCGCAGACCCCTTGCTCTTAGAAACCTGCTGACCGAGGCGGGGTACAGGTGTGCAGGGGCTCCACGCTGGGGTATTTGGTGAGAAGGCTGCCCGGGGTCCGGAGGCGGCCTTGCCCCAAAGTGCCTCCAAGGCCTCAGCTGCCTCCTGGGGAGAGAAGAGAACTGCAGTCTGAGAGACCCCCCCACTAGCTCTCAGATCTGGGCCTCAGTGTCCAGAAAGCCCAAGACTCCAGGAGTTTAGCAACGCCCTTAGCTCGACGGCTCCTCCACCAAGGTTCCTGGGACTCCAACCACTTCGCCCCATGGTTACTTTGCCCCTTCACTTCCCGCCAGGTCCACTGACTGTCCCGTGGTCCCTCTCTTTCCTGCTCCAGGCTGCGCCCTCCCTCCCCTTCCTCATCAGCTTGGTGTTTACATAACACCTGTCTCTTTTTTTTTTTTAACCTGATTTTTTTTTAATTAATTAATTTATTTATGTATTTTTGGCTGTGTTGGGTCTTCGTTTCTGTGCGAGGGCTTTCTCTAGTTGCGGCAAGCGGGGGCCACTCTTCATCGCGGTGCGCGGGCCTCTCACTATCGTGACCTCTCTTGTTGCAGAGCACAGGCTCCAGACGCACAGGTTCAGTAGTTGTGGCTCACGGGACTAGTTGCTCCGCGGCATGTGGGATCTTCCCAGACCAGGGCTCGAACCCGTGTCCCCTGCACTGGCAGGCAGATTCTCAACCACTGCGCCACCACGGAAGCCCCAACACCTGTCTCTTAAAATACCTTTGCAGGGGGCTTCCCTGGTGGCGCAGTGGTTGAGAGTCTGCCTGCTAATGCAGGGGACACGGGTTCGAGCCCTGGTCTGGGAAGATCCCACATGCCACGGAGCAGCTGGGCCCGTGAGCCACAATTGCTGAGCCTGCGCGTCTGGAGCCTGTGCCCCGCGACGGGAGGGGCCGCGATAGAGAAAGGCCCGCGCACCGCGATGAAGAGCGGTCCCCGCACCGCGATGAAGAGTGGCCCCCGCTTGCCGCAACTGGAGAAAGCCCTCGCACGAACCGAAGACCCAACACAGCCAAAAAATAAAAATAAAAAATAAATAAATAAATAAATAAATAAAATCAAGTAAAAACTTTAAAAAAAAAAAAAAATACCTTTGCAGGTATTGTTTCTTTTCAAGCCTCTCAGAACATCAGCTAGTCACCCAGAAGGCTTGTAAATCAGGAAAGGACTCAGTATTTGAGCCCCTGCTCCGTGTCAGGGGTTGTTCTAGCTTTACCTAGACTCCGATGGTGTCTGACAGTCAATGCGGCCTTGGTTCTCGAGAAAAATGTGAACTGTCCCCTCTTGATGTCTCCTGGAGACCTGATTCTCTTGCCAGCTGGCAGCCTCCCGGGTTGGGGGTGTTGGGAGGGGGATAACCCAAGCTGATAACAGCAGTGATTGTTTCTCCGAGGAATCTTGGACACGCACACACTAAGCCTGGGATCTGGCCTTGCCAAGAGGTCAGTCTTGATTAGATCCGTAATTGAAATGCTGGCTGATATCCTTCCAAATGAAGCAGAAACTGCTGGCCCAGCCCCACAGGGGAAGCTGTGGGGTACGATGCTGTGTCTTTCTTCATAAACAAAGGCGTGAAGCAGGCCTGTTGTGGAAAACGGCCCCTCCCCTGTAGGGACCTGGGTCCCCGCAGGTTCTCTCTGATCCTCCACGTCCGGGCAGTGGGCATCCGGACAGATGCAGGAGGCTAGAATCAAAGTGCCAACAAGCGATCCCTGCGGGGATCTTGCAGAACAAACGAGAAGCAAAATCTGCTTCTTCCTAAGGACAAACATGCATTTTTCCAGGCCTTTCAAAGCCGGGCAGGTCAATGCAGTTATACCTGGCTCTCTAATTAGAACTCCCACAAGCTGTTAGGTTCTGTACCTGCTGCCTGGTGTCTTACACAAAGGGGACGAATCTGCTCCTGCCTCTGGAATGATTAAAGCTGCAATCCCATCCTCCTTGCTGCCAGCAGCCCCTCCAGTCACCCCCGACCACCATGCACCCACCCACGAGTATGACAGGACGCAGCCCGCCCGGTGTACAAGAAAGTTGGCTTTAGGGAAATCCAGGCTCAGAAGGCCACGTTGCCCAATGATCCTTCGGAGACTGAATGGGAGAAGACAAAGGCCAGGTGTCGGAGGTGTTACGAGGGCATTTCAATGATGCCTTAAGCTTCCCCGAGTCAAGTTGCTTGATGACAGAAGAAAATGGGCCTCTTTTCCCCCTTTCTGTCCTCGATCCTGAAGAAAATAGTATTTTTGTGCTGACCCCGCCCAGCCATCAAGATAACATGTGCTTTGGCCGACGGGGTGGATGCGTTTCAGGGCACCAGCATCGCCAGCCTTTCCTTGCCCCTCTCTGCTGTCGTTGGGGGCGAGGAGCTCAGGGCTTCTGCCAGTTAGAGGACGCAGACGGTGCCTGCGGGGCCAGTGGGCCGCTCTGCTCCCTGCTTCCCAGCTCCGCCTACAGTGACGTCCTGGGAACTCAGCCACGGAGGGAGTATTTATACCGCGGAAAGTGGCAAATGCTACGCATCAGGGGTTTTTTCTTTCGGAGAGCAAATTTACCAGCACACCACTGGACTGAGATCCAGATTGTTTAGTGGTGGGGAGGGAGGCAGAGGAGAAGGGGGAGCAGTGGACATCAGCAGAGAAGAGCACAGGTGTCCCTGAGTCAGGACTTCCGGGCGCAGGGTGCTTGGGGCACAGATGCAGTGGAGAGCTCCTCACCACTCTCCGCAGAGACAACGGCTGAGAGGAGGCAATGGGGAGAAAGACTGAGACTCAGAACTGCCCAGGCAGGTGGCAGGGAGGGAGAGGTGGTTGGGAGAGCTCACATTTTGGAGCCAAGAAGACCCACATTTGAATTCTAGCTCTACCACCCATGGGCGATTCCTACAACCTTGGACAGTTTGGCCTCTGTCATGCAGACCTGAGAATTCCATCCTTTTTTTTTTTTTTTTAACATCTTTATTGGAGTATAATTGCTTTACAATGGTGCGTTAGTTTCTGCTGTGTAACAAAGTGAATCAGCCATACCTACACATACATCCCCATATCCCCTCCCTCTTGCGTCTCCCTCCCACCCTCCCCATCCCACCCCTCCAGGTGGTCACAAAGCACTGAGCTGATCTCCCTGTGATCTGCGGCTGCTTCCCACTAGCTGTCTATCCTTACAAGTGTTGTGAGGGCACCTGCCCAGCACATAAGAGCTGCCTAGCAGGTGTTAGGTTTCTGCACCTTCCCTTTTCCCAAGGAAGCATGGCTGTGAGAACCGAGGGTGAAGTGAAGAGGTCCCCAGGGCCCATGCAAGGTGGACGTTAGGTCCTTTGGGAGAAGGCCAGGGCTCACTTCTCAGCAAAGCAGCCCAGTCGGAGAGCGGGGGGTGCCCGAGTGGGTTACCGGGAAGCTGAGACCAGACCCACTCAGCTCCTGGGGCAGCGGAGCCCGGGGCCGGTCCCCGCTGGCTGCGAGCGGCCATCTCTGTGGACCCAGTGAGTGTTACCTTCCCTAAGTCCACACACGTGAGAGTCGCAGGAGCTTAGCCACGGGAGCGATGTTTGCAGTGGCTGTAATTTCCTCCTCCGGTTGCCTGTCTCCGTCCAGGTGATTGGTCAACCCCTCAGGGATCCGCTGGGGAGCTCCCTGCACAGGCACGTGGCCTGGAGAAGCCTTCACGGCCCCGGGCACCGAGGCCCAGCGCCGAGGGCCTCTGTTCAGGGGAGCTACTGCGTCGCTGCACCCTTCCCGTGGGGGCTGATGGGGGAGTTTTGAGGAAATGGCCCTAATCTTGATGCTGTTTACTCTGTGTTGAAGTGCTCAGTGGTAAGAGCTCGGCGCTGTGGGGACGGAGAGAGCGGGCCAGGTTGTTCCATTTCCCCGGCAGCCACACGGTTCCCAGTGGCAGCTGCTCCCCGCGTGTCCCAGGACGAGGCCGGAGGGCCCTGGGGAGAACGTTTATAACAAAAGCCCAGGCGTGGAAGTCCCCACGTCCGTCCAAGCAAACTGCCTGTCTTTCTTTTCCTCACTGCAGCGTAGCTTCCCCGGGCTCTGGCCTCCAGGCTGGCCCGGCCCGGCCCAGGGGTCCCGGAGCCCACACCTACCTTCCTGCCCGGACTCCGTGGGGTGAGTCCTCCTGTTATCTGTGGAAACCGTTTTTTCCAAGGTTTATCAATTCCTGTCCTCCCGTCATCAGAAACTGTCTTATCATTTCTGTTTGTTCCTGTGTAAAAATGGAAAAATTGTTCATGCCCAACCCTGGCGGGGATGGGGGAGGCGCTCGCCGAAATGCCTGCATCCTCCTCGGCGGAGAGTAAATCAGCGCGCTCGTGTCCCGGCGGGGCGGGCGGGGAGCACTGTCCCCCCCCCCAGCGGGTGGGCCTCAGGTGGGCAGCGCCCGGCAGGACCCGCTGGAAGCCCAGTCGCGGGAGCACTTGGCCGTGAGGCGTCCTAGTGGCTGTCGTGTAGCTGGCGTTCTCCATCATATCCCCAAGGAGCCTGCAGGGCTGGGGCCTGGAAGCCCTCCCCTCCGCTCCCCTGCCCCACTGTGCCCAGAGGTGCCACGGAGGGTGCCAGCCCTTCTCAGGGTGGGCGCTGCCTAGACTGGAGTGGGTGACCGAGCAGGGAGATGACGCCCATACACAACCATCTATCGAGTGCCTGTAGTGTACCGAGCATGTGCCAGGGACCGGGACTGCCTTTCAGTCAAGAAGCATTTACCGAGCGCCCACGGGGTTCCAGGGCACACAGGTCCCCAGAGCCCCCAGGGTCCCCCACAGAATCAGAGCAGAGCCTGCTCCCCTCTCTTCCGCCTGGGCTGCCGCGCCGCGGTAGGGAACGTGCCTCCGGGGCCGCTCTCCTGTTTGTGTCCGGTTTTGCTGCTGGAGGGCAGCCCTGCTCTGGGCCTCTCCTCCCCCGGGAAGCCCTCCCAGCCGCGCCGGCCGCTGCCCCTCGCCCCTTCCTTTCACGCTGTGGTCGGTTACCCTGCAGACAGCAGGAAAGAGGCTGCCCTGTAGTGTTTTCTGCTTGTTTCTCCAATTAAACTTTAAGCCCTGAAAGAGTAGATAGGCACCAGGTGTGTAGTAGGTGCTCCAAAAATACTTGTTGGGTGGGAAATTCTACCAAACCGTAGTATTTTCATCTGGAGATCATCTACTCCACCCCTTCATTTTCTAGGTGGGGAAAGAGGCTAGAGAGAAGGTTTTGCCTAAGTTGGACAGCTGACTGTGGACCACGGAGCTGGCCTGAGAGGGCGTGCCCTCCACCAGCGTGCCGTTTCCCGGCCCCAACTGCCGGCCCAGGGAAGGCCAGGACTTCTTGCTCGAAATAACAGGACCGGCTTTTGCTTTCATCGTTTGGTGGTAAATGTTCAGACTCACGTACAGTGACACCCCAGTCAAAGGTGTGACCCTCCCCCACCCCATCCCCCCATCTGAGGATAGGTTGGGACAGAGGCCTGATGAGGGTGTATTAGGGTCGTTGGGAAGGGATCTCAGCCTGGGACCTCAGGAGTGGGGCTGGAGTTTCTAGGACCCTCCCACCCTTGGCTTCTCCCAGGAAGCTTGTCAGCTCAGCAATGAGTTGGTGGCCTGTGAATTGTTTTTCTGACCGTGGAGAACCTCCACTCCCCACACCAGGGCTCTGGGGTCATGTCTCCCTCCCCATCCCCATCCCCATTCCCATCCCCACCAACTTCTGGAAGAGCCAGGTGACTGCCTGGGGTGCTGTTCTCACCTGTGGAAGCCCTGGGACCCCACGGGGAGGCTGGGCCCGAAGCAGGACCCGGTTTACTCTCTGGCTGGGCTGCACAGGCCTGGAGAGGAGCGCCATGTTCCCAGACACACCCGGAGTAGCAGCAGCCTCCCCTGAGGGTGGGAGGCTGGGCCTCGGCCTCCGGGGGGTGATTAGCACCAAACTTTCCACTGCGCGGGTAACTCAGACCGTGGGGAAATGCTGACTTCCAGACCACCCCTTGCTGTTGTTCCTGCCTGACTTGTTGCTGGGGAAGGTGGATATCCCCCCTTATTTATTATTTATAAATAAGTCAACCAGGGAGACGTTTAAATAAGTCAGCCAGGAGTCTCTTGCCCATTACCACTGGAAAAGTATGACGACGGGGAGCCGTGTTAGCACCCGCAGAAAACACTGGCTGGGGCGTGGCAGGTCCCACAGCCCTGGGGCCAAGCTGTGGCTTTGTCTCTCCTCAGAGCTGGCAGCTAACACTCCGGTTCACGCTGAGACTCTGAGCTAATACTCAGTGGCAACAACAAAACACATGATTTAAATGGCAGATTGAGGGAGGCGAGGCTAGAGACTTATCTGGAATGTTACCAAGAACTGTCCCAGGCTTCAGAGTAAGGAAGATGCCCAGCACCTCCACATCTTTCTGGGGACACCAAGGCTCCCCCCTTCACCCCTCGCCAGGGCCCCCGCCCAGCCTGAGGTGCAGAGGTAACCCCGAGATTCCTTCTCACGGGTGCCCCTTGACGCTGCGTGGGGCCGGCTTGATCTGACATTTCTTCAGTTAGGTCAGTGCGCCACGCAGAGCTTTGGAGCTGCTTACGCTGGTGTTTCTGAGCGCGAGCGCGTTGAATTTATGAGTGCCTTGCCTCAGGCTGCGGCCGGTGTGGAGCTCACCTGCCCGGGCACTGGACTCCCCATCACCCTGCCGGCCTGGTCTCCCAGGGCCCTGCCTGCCACAGTGTGGGACACCCAGGCCTCGGGACACAGATAAAAGTAATTCCACCCCCAGGGCTAGGGGTCGGGGCCGCACGTGGGGTAACGAGAGGGAGCAGCTCCCAACCTGCCTTCGCGCTGGTTTTCAGGGAGGAAGGAAGCCGACGCCTCCTTAGTCCTTCCAGTGTTCAAGTCAGAGAGCTGCTCAGACATACTGATGTTGAGGTGACATCATCCTTCTGTTACCGAGGTCAGCTCTCCCTTTTTTCTTTTCCTGACTAGCAAAATCACCACACCATGAACTCTGAAGGGCAAGTGAAGGGGCTCTGAGTTCTAGACAGCCAGGTTGCAGTGGGGGCCAGGGGAGACTGCCGAGGGCACAGGAAACCCATCTCTAATTTGGGGTCTGAGCTCATCTTCCAGCAGAGGTTACAGGTGGGGGGTGGTTATAAGATTGGCACAGCCAGCGGGAGGGGTGCTGCTGGGGTTACGTCGCAGGGAAGGGAGCCGGCTGGCCCTGTCCCAGACTGAACGGGCGTGCCGCGTGAGTAGCGTGCCGGGTAGGGTGGGCGCCCTTCGCGTCACACAGATGCGGGCAACGCTGTCAGCCCCCCTCAGGCCAGGCGCTCTGGTGGTCACCTGGGCCTGGAGAGCCCATGGTCTGGAAGCCACCACGTGCAGGAAGGGCCTGCGCTGCCCAGGCAGGCTGACAGAGCCGGGCGGGGATGTCACGTCCCCAGAACTTCTCCCCCACGGAGGATTGCTTCCTGGACAAACCAGCCACGAGCTGTGGGGTCAGAGCCAGTCAACCCAGAGAAGGCTCTTGGCATGCGTCTAAGCCCCCTATATGCCCGCTGCCCTCTCTAGAGATCCTGGTAACCTGACATGGGGCAAAGAGCCCTGAGCTGGTCCTTGGGAAACCTGGGTTCTGGGACCCAACTCCGAGGGCCATTTCCTCATTTCTCTGTCACCTCTAAGGCCCCTCCCCCGTGTGGCTCCCCCAGATAGGAGCCTGCCCGCCCCAGACCATCCAGGGAGAGCCACTGTCCTCCAGGAAGAACTAGACACGCGGGGCCAGGTACCAGTTTACAGGAAGCTTTTAGAGGTGGAGGCATCGGATCCGATTTGGGGTGACAGTGCTTCACCGCCGTGTGGCCATGCACGGTCACCCCAACTATGAGCTTCTCATTCGTGGGGGGACATCATGTTTTCTCTCCTGGAATGTTCCCCCTTATCCTCCTTCCAACAGCCTGGCTCTGTCCTCGATGTGTCCACACGTGAATGACAGCCCTGCCCTGCTCAGGGGGCTCTCGGTCTGGGGCAGGACCCCCAGCAAACCAACCACTCCAGGCCAGAGAGAGCAGGGAACGTGGCCAGGGTGTCGGCCTGTGCCTCTGAGCGTCCCCGCGCGCCGCACAGCTCCCGACACCGCGGTGCTGGATCATCCGCACGTACTCAGAGGAAGTTTGCGGAAGGGAGAGAAGAGCTAAAAACAGCTTTGCTTGTAGCAAAGTGAGCGAGCCCCGTCCCGGGAACCCAGGAACTGGGATGCCGTTCCTCAGCTCACTCTGTGACCCTGGCAGCATGCGTGCCCACCCATGGCCCCCTTTCCCGCCTTTGGGGGCGCTCACGTGCCCTTCTGCACACACCTGAGCGCCCTCCCGACGCCTGCTGCAGACGTGACAGGCTGTGGGTCTTCCGTGCTTGGAAGCTGCTGGCAGGCCAGCTGTAGTTCCCCCCCGAGGCACTGTTCCCTAGGAGCCACCACGATCTGTGGCTATTTCAGCACTGACGCCGAACTACCCACTTTCAAAGAAATTAGGCCAGAGGAAATTTGGGGCCAAGGGCCCTGAGTCTGTGTGACATCCGCTGGGGGCTGGACGGGCCCCCTGGCTTGGGCCAGACGTGCCCCCTCCTCACCGCTAGTGTTTACTGCCTGACGGCCCGTTGCTCTGCTAATCGTAGAATGAGCTCCTTCAGAATATTCCACACCATCCTGGAAGAAAGCAGCTTTGAAAGATTCTGCCAGTCAGACACTTAAAAATAAAGGAAAAGCCACACTCGCGGTTTTCTGGGGCTTAACGGCTCCTTCTTCTGAGCCCACAGTGAGGTCTCCTTTGGGCGCTGCACTCAGCACTAGAGTCCAGTGAGATGGGGGCAGGAGGGTGGGAGGTCTGAGCTTACCATTGCTCTAAAGCCCTGGAGTGTGTGTGTGTGTGTGTGTGTGTGTGTGTGTGAGAGAGAGAGAGAGAATTCTGGAAGCTTTCTTCAGAGCCTGAAAGGCTATAGGGCAGAAAGGGAGGGGAGGGAAATTTTCTGCATGACTCCAGAGGACTCAGCAAACATCAAAGAGTAGGAATTAGATTAAAAGCCTGATTAGGGCTACACATTTTTAACCGACAGTTCAGACTGCCCACCAACGGTGTGGGCGGCCTGGAGAAGTAGTGAGCTCCCCGTCACTGGAGGGTACAAGCAAGAGTGGGGGGCTGCCTGTCGGGGACCGCAGCAGGGACATCTGTGTCATAGAGCAGAGGCCCAAGCCCCCCCGCCAACCCCGAGGATTTCTGCTTCTGTAGCTGGTTGGCTGCTGGCTTCAAAAAACGAGAGGTTTTCGAAAAATTGAGTTTTGTTTCCTTCTGAGTTGAGTTCAATGCTAGAAAGGCCTGGTCCCCAGAAGGTACATTTCTTCAAATAAAACATTTGACTTGGAAAGGGGCCCCCACGAGAGCACAGCCTCCTGCAGGCGCCAGGCATGCTGGTGAACAAAGGTGTGGGCGGCCTCTCAGCCACGTCTGCTCATCCTCTGGGGGAGGGAGGGGAAGGGCTGGGGGGGTCTTTCCCTCCTCCCTCTGGAATACTCAGCACCATTTCACAGCACACACTGCTGAGGGAATGCCTCCCAGGGTGTCTGCTTGGTGCCCAGACCACTGGTTCCTCGGGCCGAGGCTCCCCTCTGGGTGCTGCACCCCCATGCCTGTCTGAGGACATGGGGGCATTTGGCCTAGTTGACTTGAAGGGGGGTGGGGGAAGGAGCCACCTCGTGATTTGGTTCTGACACTGGAGCAGGGAGACTGGGGGGATGTGGAGGACGGAGGCCACAGGGGTGCAAGGAGATTTCCCCGTAACGTTCGTCTCCAGCCCCAGCATACGTGGACAAAGTCTGGCTACCATGAAGGCCTGGCTCCCACTCTCCTCCCCCTGCCCCCAGCTCTTCTCAGTCCCACCAGCCCCAGTCAGGAGCCATCCTCAGGGTCAGTGTCCAGTACTGGCCCTTCCCCAGGAGCCGCTCAGCCAGCACTGGCCCTCCTCTTCATGAGCCTCAGTCCAGGGCCCCAGAACAGGACGTCAGCGGCCCTTTGTTGCGCTGAAGGTCAGGTGGCCTCATGAACGCTCTGTCCGCACCTGAGGACCAGGGCAGCTAGGTGGGACTCTGAGACCCCCCAGGTGACGGTTGCAGCAGCCGTGCACATGGCCTGCTGTGTCCTGGCTCAGATGAGTACACGGTCCTCAGGAATGGCTAGCCTTGGCCTTTGGGGAAACTGGGTCAAATTGAGTAAAGTGGCAAAGAACCAGCCCCTCCCCAAAACTTGAGATCTGTTGATAGGAAAACTGAGTCACACCAACGCCCAGGGGTCCTTCTCCAGGGCATTCTCGACTCAGTCTTGACGGCCTATGGAAGGCTCTGGAGCTCCAGCGGGCAAGGGGCTGTAGGAGGTAGGGTTGCAGACGCCCTCGGCATCAGCCAGGACCCCTAGGATGGGGCTCCTTGGGGACTCCTGGCCGGGTTAGGCGGGGCTTCCACGGCTGCCATAGTTGCCAGGATACACACACTCGGGCCCCTGGCAAGCCAGTGCGATTCCTAAGCTCTCAAAACAAACAGAAATGAAACACAAAACAGAGCCCGGTATAGACCCGGCCTCACCCAGAGCTGCTGGGATCCAGGTGGAGAAGCTGGAACCCCACCCCATCCGAGAATGAGTTCAGTTCCTTTTCAAGGCGTTGTCGGAAAGCAGGACAGGGCTCAGGGCTGCCGCCTCGCTGCACCCACAAAATGCTCGTGCTCAGAACCAACAGCGCCTTTGACGCTTGCAGAGAAGAGCGGGCCTCCCTAGGCTTGGCGTTCAGAGCTGCTCCGAGGAAAGCCTTTCCAAGTCGGTTGTCTCCTTGTGGTCTTCTGAGAGTGGCACTGACTTCTGATTTAAAAGAAAAACATTTTTGAGAACACCACCGCTACCACCCTGCTTCTCTCTGATGGATTGCATCTTCAGGAAGGAGAATGCAAATACCTGAAGAGAAGTGGTGACGGCAGCGTGCTGGTTTTTCTCACCCAATGCTGATGTTTCAGCTGGTGCCGACTCCCAGACCAGCCGACCTATGGCCTCTGGGAAAGGGTGGGAGCTCGTGTGGGGTCCCTGTTCCCTCCTGGGGGCCTGATAGGCTTCCAGAAAGCCCTGACTCTGCCGTGCATATACAGCTGTGTTGAGGGCAGTGTTAAAGCACTGGGCTCCGAAACGAAAGCTCGGGGTACTTGCCACCAGGCCTCTTCTCCTGGCACCTTCAAGGGTCAAGCCCCGCTCTGCATCCAGGGGTCGTGGCCTTGAGCATGGCTCTTTTCCTCTCTGGCCCTCTGTTCCCTCATCTGTAAGAGTGTAGGACCAGAAAGTCTGTAGGTGGGTTCTGGGGTTTTCTTGGGGGGCGGTGTCAGATCTGTGGCGAGTGAGCAAACAGCCTGAGGGGAGGTCATGGCAGCCCCTGGGCTCCAGCGGGAACCGGGCACCTTCTCCCACGGGGCTGCTCCCCTCCCTCACTCAGCCACCATGCTGATGTCCCCGGAAGGCAGAGAAGGCTCTGAGTGAGCGGGGTCTGACTTGGGAGTGTGGACAAGGGTGACCTGAGGCCAGAACTTTGAGGGGCTCATTAGTCAGAAGCACCGGCAGAGGCCATGCCCACTTCTCCCCTCCCCACCATCACACAGCATCCACACCGTCCCCTTTTCCATCCTTCCGTCCATTCAACAAACATTCACCCAGAACCTCAGATGTGCCAGGCCCGCCCGAGGTGCTGCAAAAGCAAAGGCAAATCAGATGGTCCCTGCTCTTACAGAGTGCCGGCCAAGAGGGCAGCAGGGATGGCAGTGACGTATCATCTAACCGTGGGCATCCTGGAGGCCCTCCCTGCCCCGCGATCGTTAGGAGGAATGATAATGCTCATAATCATAATATTGATGATGGGGACCATTCACCGAAGTTTTATTATACTGAGTACTTTACAAACTCTGTCTCATTTAGGCCTCGCTGCCCTCCTGTATTTTAGTATTTGTCCCCATTATACAGACAGAACACCTGAGACCCAGAGGAAGTTGTCCAAGTCAGTGGTGGAGCTAGGATTCAAACCAGTTCGGAAGAACCTAGAGCCCGTGCTCCTGACCTACCCTCTGCCGTCTCTGAGTGATCCACACCTTTCCCCGGCTGCTGGTGGGTCCCTCTAACTCCGGAGCCACCAGCAGTGACCAGGGCCTGCAGAACCTGTGTCTTGACCCCCTGACACACCTCCCCCAGCCAGCACAGCCACAGCTCAGACTGCAGCCAGCTCAGCAGCTCTGTCATTGTCCCCGAGAGTAACAAGCTGGGGAGACAGGCTTTCCTTTAGCTGCCATCACAGTCCCGGGGTCCTGACAACAGGAATTCCACCAGGAGGAGGCTTAACTATCCTTGTCCAAAGCTTGGAGGTTCTGGCTTGCCTTGAATGGTCCCAGCAGCTCAGGTGCAGGCCAGGTCCTGGCAAAGGCTGCAGATCTGGTCATTAGCCCCCATCCAGGATGGGGCCCCTGGCTCACGGGTGCCAGGGAAATCCTTCCCCCTCTCCAAGGCATGCTGTGGTGGGGATCTTGCGGTGATGTTATCTCCCTGTACCTGTACGCCTAGGGGGACAAGCAGGGGTCTGAGACACGCCCTTGAACCCAGCGAAGGGCTGACTTGGCACTTGGGCAGAGCACCACAGGGATGTCTAAAATCTCCAAGGAGCTTTTGTCCTGCAGCCCGGCTATTGGTCTCCTGGGAACGTGGACAGAGGTGCTCCGCAGGGCCAGGGCTGCAGCAGTGGAGCCTGCACAGGCCTCCTGCACAGGTGCCCTCAGCATGGGGCAAGGTGTTTAGTCCTTGGGCAGCAATTTTCACACACACACGAAAGACATGAATGAGGAAGATGCTAATTGTCCTCAAACTAGCCAAGGCCATTTTGTCTCATTTGAAATAACAAGTTTAATTTAATCCCTTCTTTGCAACTTGGTGCATCACCAAGATCTTATTTGTACAAAACACCTGATTATAATAATTACAAGCTTGGGAAGCTGTCTCCATTTGTGTCTGAAGAAAGGGACTAATGAGCTACCTCCTCAGCGGTTCCCGTCTTCTCAGAAGGCCAGCCCCAGCCGGCTGCTCACCTCCAGAGTCTCTAGAAACAGCAGGGCTGGCAAAGGTGGAGGCCTTTTTTTTGCACATCCTCTCCAAGAGGAAGGGAGAGGGCCCAGTGTTAGGAGCACGGACTGCAGCGTTCACGTCTCAGCTCTGCCACTTTCTCCCTGTCTTAGGCAGGAGCCAACACTCCCTGCTGAGGCCCCGAGGTGTAGACGTGAGGGAGGGTCTTGGCGCGCCGGCCGAGGCACATAGCTCGGTCATGTCAGGATTGTCACCAGGCCCCAGCTTTGAAAGCAGGCCTGCTTCTTGCCCACATCTGTGTCCCCAGCACATGGCTGGGGTCTGGGTGATCACTCAGTGAGTTTTTGTGACTTTGATATGGGGAGTACTTACTAAGGTAATGAAATATGTCAGTCATCGAAATCTCTGTCTCCTGCCAGCCTGAGGGCTGGAGCTGGGAGCCGTGTGCCTCTGGGTAGCCCTGCCTAAGGTAGGCAGTGTGGCCTGGGCTTTGGGGGGAATGGGGGTCATCAGCACTTCGAGCAGATAGACTAGAGCTCCAGGAGCAGGGGCCAGGACGGGACTGACTGAGGTTGGAGAGGTGGAAGGGGGCTGGGGGCTGTGTCCTGCAGAAATACTTGGGCTGACAAATCAGCCTGGATGAACCAAGAGGTCTGTACTGGGAGAAAGTTGGACCCAGCTGGTGGTGAGAACATTTTGGCCTTTGATCTTTGCAGAAGAGAGGAGGCAGGGCCTGAAGAATGAAAAAGACAGCAGGGTCCTAATGCATAAGAGCACATCAAAGCCAGGGGAGGCCTCTCACAACGTAGAGGGGCTTGGGAGGTGTGTCAGGCCCGACAGCCAGGCACGTCCAGGTCCCATCCCACCTCTGGCCAACCTGCCAGCAACGCCGGCCCAGTACAGTGACTCAGACCCCAGCTGGAGCTTGTTCTGGTTGGTCTCATTGTGTGACTGATTTCTGAGCTGCTCTTGGCTCACTGGGGCACTGGGGAGAGGCCGATTTTTCATTCCCTGGCCAAGCCTGAGCTGGCAGCCCCCAGCAACTCTGATGTCTCTCCGAGCTGCTCCAGCTTTAGGAATTAGTTCCACTAGACAGATTGCTCAGGAAGCTTCAAGGTCATCTGGAAATGGTAGCCTGTTTTTACATTCGGAATATAAGTCCAGGAATGGGCTGGAAATTTCCAAGCCCACAAGAACACTAGAGAATCACAAAGGCCCTTAGCTGCCCAGCACTGAGAGCGACGGGTCAGATTAGCCCAGTGGCTGGTTCCTGCAGGCATTTTGGGGGGTGCACTTGCCGCTGCCATGTACCCTAGAGCCCCCAAGATAGGGTAGATTCAGCAGCCTGCCACTTTCTAAACAAAATTCCCAGCAAAAGGACTGGGGTTCTTGTCCCCACTCCAGCAGAGTAGGGGCAGGTCATTGCTGCTGAGAGCAGTGACCCCCGGGCCTTGCTGGACCAAGGCCCTGGTCCTCCTGGGTCTCCACATCTCATTGGTCTGCTTTCCAGCTAACGGGACCCCCAGTCCTTTGGCGGCTGCAGCCACCCCAAGCCTCAAGATCACAGCTGGCCTGTGGGCCACCAAAGGGAGGCAAGAAGCCTTCCGGTCCTTGAGTGAATATACAGGATGCTCGCAAACAGCAGAAAAACAGGAGAAGAGCTGTGCCCTGGAGAAGAGCCACCTCCCCATTGTAACCGTGGGAAGGAGCGACAGAGCCAGCCATCAGTGGTCAGAGAAAGTGGAAGGGAGAGACGGCATGGCAGGTGCACGTTTACTGTTGCTCAGATGTAACTGGGTTAGTGCCTGAGGGGCACCGGGCTTGTCTCTTAAAGCGACAGAGGCAGCAGCGAGCGGATGAGAAGCCGAGGTGGGGAGATTGGGGCCTTGGCCTCAGGCAGACCTGGGCTGGCCTGCAAGCTCCATACTCCTGTGCCCTGTGACCATGGGCCAGACACTTGGCCTTTCTGAACCTGTCTCCTTATATCTAAAGTGGAGGAAATAGGAGATGAGCCAAAGCCAAGTTCAAGTGTCTAGCATAGTGCCCGACGGGGAGAAAAAACTCTGGGTACAGAAAGAAAACAGCACGAGGTTGCTTCTACTGCAGCAGAGCCAGTGGGACCTAAGTTATATTCTCCACCTGCACCAATTAACCAAGCATGCCTCTTTCTGGCTTACCAGGTGGCTTGTCCCCATCACCATTTGCCAAACACGCAATCTGTGCCTCCCTGCCTGGTAGAGCCACTCAGAAAAGGTGTGTGTTCAATAATTTGATGCATTGAGAAAGTCTTGCCTTGAAGGAACACGACAGGGCTCCTTCTGTAACCTTTAAATGCCGATGTTTGCTGCCACTACCCAGACCCTCCTCCCTACTCTCATTTCTCTGTTGGCTAAATCAGAATGTTCTAGCGTGAGCTGGGGCTGATAACCTCTGCTGGAAGAAAGGAGGCATAGCCCTCACGTCCTGGGAAAGTGGGCTCCCCTTCTTTCCACCTGACCTTCAAGGTTGGGAAGTGCAGGTGTCAAGCTGTCAGGTTTTCTCTAACGGAGGGCGGAGGGCGGAGGGCGGAGGGCGGAGGGCCGGAGTAGGGGGTGTGCCGGCCGGAGTAGGGGGGGCGCCACCCGGGAGAGGGATGCGGTTACTCCCCATCCCACCGTGCACTCCACACCCGAATGGCCTTCAGGGAGGCCCGAAGAGTTGGGAGACGCAGGTTCTGGCCCGGCTCTGCAGTAGGCAGCTTATGCCAGAGCAAGAGACCCGGAGCCTCTAGGCACCCTGGCATACTCACCTGCAACATGGGGGTAGGAGGACCCAGTGCGTGAGCATATTTTCCACCGCATAGTAGGTGCTCCTCAACTGTGGGCTCTTTCTCCGCAGCAATAAAAGCAGGCCTTGCACGCAGGTGCTTCTGTGTCCTGGCCACGCCTGTGTGAAATTGCTCTGGGGTCCCCGGGTGAACTAGGCACTTGGAGCAGGACCTGGTGTGCGATAAACACCGTTAGCACTCGCTGCCGTTCTTATTATTAATATTCATCCTGCCAGGAAGCCCGGGTCCACACCGAAAGTCCGCCCTTGTTCCCTTATCCCCTCCTGGGTGGGTAGGGAGTGGGTGCTCTGGGGAGGGAGCCGTGAGGAGAAAACCCTGTGGACGCGGGAAGTGCTTCCCTGCGGTGGCCTCATGTGCAAACAGGTGGTGGTGGGGGAGGTGCTTTCAGGTAGTCCCAGCGAACCTGACCCTGACCAGCCTAGGAAGGCAGCCGAAAGCCAGCAGTGCTCACTGCAGAACGAGAAGGCCTTGCAGTCTGAGGAGAGCAAATTCCAGAAGCCCAGTAAAATCCTAATTGCGAGCACTGGCTTCTGCCACCTCTTTTGTTCTGAAGCTTGGAACACCCTCCTGCCTGGCCCTGGCCACCCCCCCGGAGCCCCCAGCTCTCGCAGATCCAGTCCAGGACCTACTCGTACCCAGGGACTCCAGGGTGGACATTGTTACAGCGTATCTAGATGTTAATAAGAAAGGTCCCTCCCTGGTGGTGCAGTGGTTAAGAGTCTGCCTGCCAATGCAGGGGACACGGGTTCGAGCCCTGGTCTGGGAAGATCCCACATGCCGCAGAGCGACTAAGCCCGTGAACCACAACTACTGAGCCTGCGCGTCTGGAGCCTGTGCTCTGCAACGGGAGAGGCCGCGATAGTGAGAGGCCCGCACACCGCGATGAAGAGTGGCCCCCGCTCGCTGCAACTGGAGAAAGCCCTCGCACAGAAACGAAGACCCAACACAGCCAAAAATAAATATAAATAAATTAATTAATTAAAAAAAAAAAAGAAAGGACATGCATGCAGTTTGCCTCTTAGAGAGGCTGGACCTGACCTTGAAGTCTGCAGCCTCTGTTGGCCTGAGGCCTCCTCTCCCTCCTCACTCAGGGAGCCTCCCCGAGCTGCCTCCCCTCCCAGAGCTGAGGCGTCACACTCTGCGCTGGGGCCGTGGGTCTCCCAGGCCCCTCTGACCGCAAGCTCCTCCGGGGTTGGCCTCACGGCTCCCGTGCCAGCTGCTCATAGGTGCAGGTGACTCTGGGAAGTCAGACTGCTTTTGTGGCTCTCAGACACCACCCCCAGGGCCACACGCCCGGGGCAAGGTCAGCCGGACAGCCCTCGGGGCCTGGACACCGCCTGTTGAGGGCACCTCCTACCCCCTCTCAGAGCTCATCTTGGAGGCCAGAGCCCTTTGGAGGGGGCCTACCTGGCCCAGGCTGCACGTTATGCCCCTGCACTCTGCCTGGTTCTGCCCCTTGCCTGCTGGTGAAGTACAGCCTGGAGGAAACCAGGGAGGGCTCACCCCTGCCACACGTGAGCCACAGAAAGAAAGTACAGGGCTGAGATTTGAAGGACCAGTGATTCAGGCCACATTCTTGGCTAGGAAGACAAAACACTGTAAGGGTGTTAGGCTTCTCCACGCTCTTAGAGCTTTCATGCAAGTACAATTCAACTCCCAGAGGGAAACCACAAAGTGATTTTTTAAATTCATCTGGACTAGTACAGGGCAAGATTGTCAATAAATACACTGAAAGCGAAGAGCGATGAGGAAAGGCTCTAATCCCACCTGTTCAATCCTAATGTGGAATAAGGAAATCCAAACAGCACGGTGCTTATGCGAAAGGAAGGTGGTGTAGCTCATCGGAAAATTTAAGAAGCACCCCCCCCATCTCTTGCAATAATTCACTGTGTGACAAAGGCAGTGCCTCACAGGAATGAGGGGAGGGGGGAGTAGCTAGTGTCCAGCTACGTAGAGGAGACCCACGGAGGTTTCCTATCTGCCGGGGAAGGTGGACAACCACGGGGAGAAGTCAGATCCCAACACATGGAATCCAAGGCATGTCAGTTCTTTGAAAGGATAACTGTCTAAGCTCTGAAGTGACAATCAATCAATCAATCAATAACCAAAGATCAACAAATTCAACTTAAAAAACTAAAAACTTCTGTTCACAGAAGGAAAAAACCCCTCAAAAGTCAAAAACAGACTTTAGACAATTACGGTAACAGATGCATGTCTTCTAATGGGCATGGGAAATATTGAATATTTAACCTCAATTGTTATAAAAGAAATGCAGGTTTTGACAAGGAGGGGACCATCTGCACTTACAAAATTAGTAAAAATAAAGAGTAATGATAGCGGGGGTGGGGCAGGGGACGGACCACTGCAACTCTGTAGATGGCTAAAAACGTGATGCCGCCCTTTGGGGATATCATTTGCAAAATATTTGGAGAACCCTGAAGAGTCTTATTCTCTGACCCAGTAACGCCACTTTGGGGAAATTTGTCCTAAAGGAAGGCTCTCCAAATGGTTGTCAGCTGGTTCCACTGAGCCTGTCCAGGGCCTCTGAGGAGCCCACTGGGGACTCTGGGCCCCTCCCCCCTTGTCCTACCCCCAGCAGTTCCTTTTTGTCTGTTTATACCCATAATGTGTGAGCGTGAGCAGTAAGATTCCATTTAGCCAAAGATTTCCGGGGCTATAAAAAAAGCTTTGAGGGGCTTCCCTGGTGGCGCAGCGGTTGAGAATCTGCCTGCCAATGCAGGGGACACGGGTTCGAGCCCTGGTCTGGGAAGATCCCACATGCCGCGGAGCAACTGGGCCCGTGAGCCACAACTACTGAGCCTGCGCGTCTGGAGCCTGTGCTCCGCAACAAGAGAGGCTGCGATAGTGAGAGGCCCGCCCACCACGATGAAGAGTGGCCCCCGCTCGCCGCAACTAGAGAAAGCCCTCGCACAGAAACGAAGACCCAACACAGCCAAAAATAAATTAATTAATTAATTAAAAAAAAAAAAAGATAGAGCGTATCACTTCTAAAAAAAAAAGCTTTGAAATCCATTCGTCTAAAAGAGCACAGAGGGCTGTCTGGAAAGACGTTCATTGGGTACAGCCTAAATGTCTCCCCCGTGAGGGAGACGTTGAGTAAATGAGAGTGTATCTGTTGGATGAAAGAGTGCAAACACATCAGTTGCAGAGATGCACAACTTGGAAACACGGTTATGATAAAGTATTTGGGGACCAACACATACGCCCTGATTAAAACTAAAATGACAGCTGTGCAGGGGCCAAGCCTGGAGTGCACAGGGGACAGTGAGATCGGGGGCGTGGTTAGGGTAGGGGACCCTAGGGTAGGGTAGAGGAGCAACTAGAAATCTCTGTTCTAATTGTTGTGGTAGTAAGGCCACAGATGACATTTCTTGAGGTTAAAAAAAATAAAAGCTGGCGGACACCCTTCTATGCAGGCAAGTGTCAGCCGTTACACGCAGGACGCCCCTGAATCAGTACAGACCATGGCCGATCCAAACGGTTCGCTCCTGGTGAACCCTTTGAAATCGCCATTTTTATGGTTCAAAAATGGCTGAACATTGGTAGCTTCATACAGTTCATGGTTCGAGCGATTCTTTTGACTCTTAGCCCCGAGTGCAGGAAGAATTTGAATTTATGTCGTGCCCAGCCCAATGGAGATGCATGCCTCCCTCCAAGGAACGTGCCGAAACTCAAGGACAGATAGGAGTGCAGAGTGGTAGTCTCTCTGATTGTCTGTCTGTCTGTCTGTCTCTGCAGGCCCTGATCCTGCATCAGCTGGGCCGCTACAGTCTGGCCGAGAAGATCCTCCGGGACGCGGTGCAGGTGAACTCCACGGCCCACGAGGTCTGGAACGGACTGGGCGAGGTCCTGCAAGCTCAGGGCAACGACGCGGCGGCCACTGAGTGCTTCCTGACGGCCTTGGAGCTGGAGGCCAGCAGCCCCGCGGTGCCCTTCACCATCATCCCCCGCGTGCTCTGAGCAGCAAGCGCCCCAGCCTCACTGCCGCCCAGGCCAAGGGGGCCCCGCCTGGGCGCTGAGGGTCGAGTGTGTGCACAAAAGCCCTGGATGAATGTGCGATTGACCACAGTGGACTAACCAAACCAACCCCCGATCATCGCTCTCCACGTGCATTTCTGTTGTCGTTTTCGCCAGCCCAGTGATAGTTTCTGAATCTACTGACATTGTTCAAAACGGACCATGTGCCACATTTTGTTAGCTGACATCTTGAGTTTTAAGTAAAATGATCATGGAATTAATCTGCAAATGTAGAAGAATATATTCAAAGTTAAAATTCAGTGGCAGAACAGATTATTTTTATCAGAGCTATAAAGAAAACTGTTCTCTCCCCACCATCACCACTCCTGCCCTACCCTTGGCCCAGAAACCAAATGTGAATTTTCTGTTTTCCGCCTCAGTACTCGTCCAAGCCAGGACACCAGCCGACAATTTCTTGGTTTTGTTGTCAGTAATTGTACCATGTGATAAATTACTGCCCTCACTTAGAACAAAGCCTGAGTCCAAGAATATTTATATTTTACCAATATATGCCTGTTACAAGAGAAGGAAATATGAGTTATTTAAGTTTAACTTTTTTATGTGAATTCAGAGTTTATTTATCGATGGAAATATGTACAAAGAAGCTTCAAATGGAATATTTACCGACATTCCTTATACATGACAGACACTTGGCTAAATGGAAAGATGAAGTTAATAATAAAATGATTTTTAAATGGACCCATGGCTTGTGTTGTTCGTGAAAGCCCACAGACCCGAGAGAGGTTAAGACTCAGTTCCTGGAGTGGGGAGCTTTCGGCGCCTGGGGGCTGCCCTGGACAGGTCAGCCCTTGGAACTAGGAGGTCCAGCCCTGATTTTAGTGTGGGAATTCACCTTTCCCAGCTCTCGCCATGTTGCCTGGGATTGGAGCATGTGACTGAGGCCTGGCCAATCAACATCTAGCATTCACTTCTACGGAGGATCGGGAATGAGCATGTGACCTGAAATGGTCCAATGAGAGTGGGAGCTGCAAGGAAAGACTCTCACTCTCCTGAGGGACTTAAACCTGAGAGGTGAGGCTGGAACTGCAGTAGCCCCCCTGCCACCGTGAGGAGAGGGCATATAGAGGTTTGGGGGCCAGATGTGAAGTCAGAGACTCAACCCAACAGAGTGAATAGTAAAGATCAAGAACCAGAGAGAACTTGAGTAGGCCTCTCTAATACCCCAGAGCTGCTTGGCTGAGCAGCTGTGGGGTGACCCCACCCTGCCAGGACCCAGGGAAGTGTGGAGAGCCTGAGCTCTGATCTTAGGCACCCTAAGTCTCAATCCCCCTCCCCCTAAGCTAGGCACAACCTCCCTGACTCACTAGGCAGGAGGGTGAGGGGGCAGCTGATGTCTAGAGAGAGACTGAAGGCAAGAGCTCACTGTAGGCAGAGCAAGTAAGTATCCCAATTCTAGCCCTGGCCCTGCCAGGCAGCACCTCGAGCTGTGGGTGGTCATAAGTCATGGAATTTGCAACGTGAGACACTGGCAGGAAAGGACAGGTGCTCAGAGGGGCAGCAGCTAGCCCTGGCTGGAGGGTCAGGGCCAGCCTGCCGTCCTGCACAGCACTGTGGGAAGAGACCCTCCCAGGTCAGGAGGTCAGGACTGGGAAGGCAGAGGCCAGGGCCACTCAAAGATAATGGTCTAGGTATCATACCAGCCACTCTCTCCCAGGCTGGCTGTGTGCCAGGACCTTGCCTTGGAAAGTCCTGCGCACATCAGCCTGCACAGGGGTGCTGGTGATGGCTGCTGTCTGCCTGCCCACCATCTGTCCCCTCCATAGTGTCCCATCTCCCTTGGGAGAACCCAGTCTCCACCCGTATGGCTCAAGGATGAACACATGGGCCCAGCCTTTTCGTCCAGAACTCTACAGCCCCCAAGTTTAGTGACTGGTTCAGGTTTAGACATGTGGCCCAAACTTGGCCAATGGGAGGCCCCTCTAGGACTTGTGTTATGGAAATATTAGAAAAAATCTCCTTCTATTGGGTTTGACATCCTGATAGGATGCCAGCCTGGGGATGCGGGTGGCCATTTGGCACCAGGTGGGATGGCCTGCCTGAGAATGATGCCAACTCAGGAAAAGAGAGTGAGGAGGTAGAGAGACTGGGTCCCAAGGTCATGGCTGGAACACAAAAGCTCCAACTCCCCCCCAGTTGGAGGGGAATGGGAGGGCAGGTGGGCCAGGGAGGGGAGGACGAAGAAGTGAGGGGAGAGGGGATGCCCTTCTTTAAAGGGAGCCAGCCCTCCTCCCCACCACCAGCAGCGGGGAAGGGTCCTGGGGACAGGGCCAGGTTGGGGCCTGGGGCAGGTCCCAGGCTCACTCTCAGGACCAGGGAGGGCTGTGAGCTCAGGATCTCCCCAGGTGGGAACCAAGGCCTCCTTCCCCTGCCCCCCTTACCTGTTCATGGCCCAAGAGACAGCCTGTGCGTGTCCATGTCTGTGACCACGTGGAGCAGCCCCCAGAGTCCTCCGGATGGTCACTCCGAGCTCCTCTGTGGTCACACGATCATCCTTGGATGCCCCATCCCATCTGCCCCCCAGAAGTCCTGCCCTTAGCCAGGCACCTTCCTCACATACTCTGGAGATCTTCGCCCTCCACCCTGTCTGCTCTGGGCACGTTGGGCAGCCTCTCACTCCCACCTCAGCCATTGCCCCAGCCCAGCGGCCCCTCCCCAGCTCCCCCGGCATCGCCGGCGCGGGGTAAGATGGCAGCCTGGCTCGGCTGAAGGCTTGGGGGCAGCAGAAGGGGGGTTTGAGGTGGGACCAGCCACTCCGTGCCCTGCCGTCTCCCTCTTCCACGCCCTCCCGGCCTCTCCCACGGGGAGCCTCTCGCTGCACTGTGTCTCCTTCTTTATCTCCGCCTAACTCCTTCCTGCCCTCTCCCCCTCCCCCGCCCCCTCTACCTCTCATGTCCAACTGGGGGGCACCAAGTGAGTTGTAGAATTGCCGCTAGCCCGCTCAGGCCTCCTCTGGTCCCTCCCTGCCCCTCTCTCTGGCTCCTCTCCCTCCCGCCTGCTCTGGAAGCATCCACACACGGGACCACAAGCTCCTGAGACCATGCTCAAGTCCCGTCCGGGGGTAGACAGGCAGTGGGCAGACCGTGCCAGGCTGTGAGGACCCCAGCCCCCTTCCCCCCCGCTCCACACACACAAGGGGATGGGTGGTCCCCAGGAGACTGACCCTCAGAACTGCCACCAGCCTTCCTCCCACTCGAGGTCAGCTCATTTCCTGCTGCCTCCACCCGCTCCACGGCCAGATGCGACCAGGAAAAGGACATCCTGCAAATGTCTCACGCAGGCAGGGGCTCCTCCACAAGGTCTTTGGGGGCCAGGCTGAGACCCGCGCCCCCCCCCGCCCCGCCAAGGCCATACCCTGGGGACCCATTCCAGCTCTGTGCCTGCCGGGGGGTGACCCTGAATCACTGTCCCTCTCTGGGGACAGGCCCCCCTGCCAGCCTGCCCTCCCGGCTGAGACATGAGTCAGCAGGCAGCTGTAGCGGGTGTGCAGTGCCAGGAAGGGGCCGCCACCCCACGGGGCCACTGCGAGGGGCCTGGGAGACAGGCTGCAGCTGGACTCCTCCTGGATGCTCAGGCCCAGAGTGGCGCTGGCCGGGGGGGGTGGCGGGCAGGTCGAGGGGTGCCTTCTGCCGTCCGCCTGGAGCGGCAGCTCCAGCTGGGCCGCCCAGAGCCTCCAGGGCCCTCCCTGCCTCCCCCGTCTTCTACTGCTTGACCCCTGGCCCCCTGAGGACAATAGGCTTTCCTGGTGACCACTGGGCTGTGGGTCACACAGATCTGGCTGGAATCCCAGCTCTGCCCGGTCACGTCACCGCCAGCGGAGAAGGGCCTCCAGCTCCTGTCTCAACGTAGGGGTGACATTTCCCCTCACACCGCCGTTGGGCCTGTTAATACAGCCTCGATGAAGCACGGTGCCTGGGCCCCGGGTGCGCTGCAGGGACGCCCCTCTTTCTCCCCTGCCTGGAGTGAGGCGAGTCCCTGGGGAGACAGGCTGCTCCCTTCTCCCTCTTCCCACACAGAACTATTTGCAGCCACATGGCAATTCCCGCCGCGCTTCATTCCCTCTCTGCCTGGAGCAGGAGATGAGAGGCCTGGGCTGGAGGCCTCCTGCCCACAGCGCCAGGTCAGCAGGGGTGCAGCTGGTGGCCTCCCTCACCTTTGCCTCCTCGGCCCCCGGGTCCAGGAGAGGGGGAGAGCCAGCCCTGCCCACACGCGCCATGAAGCTCACGTCTGCAGCTGCCTGAAGCAGGGCCTGTGTCCAAGGGCTCGGGCCGTGGGGCCGGCCAGCCGGGCTTTGAATCTGGGCCCGGATGCTCATTCTCTGAGGAAACTTGTGGTGGTGGGGGAGGGGGTGCCGTCACTAGTCCTGAGTCTCAGCTTCCTCATCTGTCAAATGGGCAGAACAAGATCACTGCAAAGATTCAGAGTGTGTGTAAAATAAGCACAGCGCTCGACAGGCACATGTGCCCCATTGACGGTACCCGTGTTAACATGACTTTCACCACCACTGTGCTTATCGTTACTCTCCGGTGAGAGCCAAGCCTGGCCCGCCCATGTAGCACCCCCAAGGCCATGGTGGGAAGGAGGGGATTCCAGCCTGAGCTTCAGCCCCAGCCCCCAGCCCCGCTGCCCCTCAGCAGCACCCAGGAAGGTACAGCTGCCGGGAAGGCGGCCCCCCCCCCCCCGCCGCCGATCCCCCTTTGTTAGCTACCAGGTTTTGAGCACCTCCTGTGGCCTTAGGTGGTCACAGTCTAGGTGGGGACTGGGGAGACAGACAGCAAACAGAGCAGTAAATAAATAATTACTGGATAGATGGCGCTGCTGGGAGCAAGTTTTAAGTAATGGGTGGATGGCTACTTTAGATGGGGTGGCCAGGGGACACTTCTGTGAGGCGGTGACACTGAGTGACGGGAAGGCCCCCCCACCATGGAGAGATGTAGGAGTCTGGGGTTCTCTGCCTAAAAAAGGATCATGTACAGACTTCCTGAGGGTAAACCGTGGCCAAGAAGCCTGTGGTTCTGCCACTTTTTACTCTAGATGCCTGGGCCCGGCAGTGTGCGAAAGGGGGCCCATCCTCTCATTGTCAGCAAGGAACTGACAATCTGACCATATGAAGACGAAAAAGCATTCTTTAAACTGAAAAGATGTGGCCCACTTTAAATCCTCTCAAGGTTGTTTTTGTTTTGTTTTGTTTTAACATGGTTGGTCAAAGGTTACTAAATTAGTTTTTACAAATATTTTCATTTAGCCAATCGTGGTCTTAAAAATAAAATTCATTAAGCAATCAGATAGAACTCAAAAACCACAAGACTTTTCAGTACAGTATTTTGAATTTTCTGGCTTTCAACTTCATGAAGAATTTTTACAAACTTCATTTTCTCGTATTTAACATCTTGAACCTGGGCAGCTCCTTCTGCACTGGCAGGTGCACGTGGCTCTCTGTGGAAGTGAAGTTGCTTCACCCATAACTCTGCCTTTTTAAAAATAACACGCAGCTTTCTGTGTGTGTGTGTGTGTGTGTGTGTGTGTGTGTGTGTGTGATTATAAAATACATGCTCACTGTGTTAGTTTCCTATTGCTGCTGTAGTCAATGGCCACTTAGTGGCTTAACACACGTTTATTCTCTTAGAATTTTGAAGTCAGAGGTCTGCAATGCGTCTTAAGGGGCAAAAGTCAAAGTGTTGGCAAGGATGTGTTCCTTCTGGAGGCTTGAGGGGAGAATCCGTTCTTGCTGTTTCCCGCTTCTAGAGGCTGCCCACATCCCTTGGTCCGTGACACCTTCCTCCATCTTCAAAGCCAGCAGTGAGCAGTGAATCGTGCTGACCTTTGATCTTCCTCATCATAGCGCCTGCTCCAACCCTGACTTCCACCTCCCTCTTTCCCAGGTAAAGACCTTACGATTACTTTGGGCCCAAGTGCATAATCCAGGATCTCATCCCCATCTCAAGATCCTTAACATAATCACATCTGCAAAGTTCCTTTTGCTCTCTAAGGTGACAAATTCACAGGCGTGGACATCTTGGGGATGGCGGGTGCATTGTTCTGCTGAAAAATGCAGACAGTTTTCATTCCCACCACACACAGTTTCAGGAATACTAAGGTAAAGGTCATTAAATTCTACCATCTAGTGTTAACTTTCTCAGCATTTTGGCCTATTGTCTTCCAGCAATTTCCTATTAGTATATATTTTTTGAATGATAACGGCATTTTATTTTTTTAATTTTCATTTTATATTGGAGTATAGTTGATTTACAATGTTGTGTTAGTTTCAGGTGTACAGCAAAGTGATTCAGTTATAGATATACATATATCTATTTCAGATTCTTTTCCCATATAGGTTATTACAGAGTATTGAGTAGAGTTCCCTGTGCTGTACAGTAGGTCCTTGTTGATTATCCATTTTATATATAGTAGTGTGTATACGTTAATCCCAACCTCCTAATGTATCCCTCCTCCCCGCACCTTTCCCCTTTGGTAACCGTAAGTCTGTTTCTGTTTTGTAAATAAGTTCATTTGTAGAGTGTATATTTTTAATAAAGTGAAATCATACTGTATGTAACACTTTATACACCATTTCACTTAATCTTCCCCTTGTCATTAAACTCCATGAACAATTAAAGACAGCCTAACCTTCCATCATATGGATGCCCTGTCAATTATTTAACCCTTATTATTATTATTTAACCCTGGCCCTTATTATCAGCCATTTAAGTTGTCTTACCCTGTCACACCACATACAATGGAATAATTAACGCTAGCTCACATTGATTGAGCATTTACTGTGCACCAGGCACTGTTCTAAAAGATCTACATACATCTAAAAGTTGTATGAATTCTTCTAACCCTTATGACAACTCTGTGAGGTGGATGCTATTACTACAGATACTGGTACAGATGCGGGATGAAGCTTTCTTCAGAAGATGAAGAAACTTGCCCACGGTTGGGTGATTCCATGGTAGGTTCAAATCCAGGTCACCAGACTCCAGAATCCACGCTCTTAGCCACTCACATACACATTTTCTCCAGCATCTCTGATTATCTATCTTAGGATAGACTTCTAGGAGGAATGTTAGTTTGTGCAAGAACCACACTACACACTTTCTGTGGATTGTCTCACTTAACCCTCACGATTCTGTGAGGTGGTCTATAAACTGAACAGAGCCCACGTGGGTGGCTCTAGTTGCTAGATTCTGTCTGACGGTTCTGTGTGGAGGCCAATCGTTAGCAGCACTGAGGGCTATCGGCTCCTCCCTCACAAGCTCACCTTGCCAGCTGGTGCCCCAATGCATGTGAGGCGTAGACAGAGGGTACCATCAGCAAGCAGGTGCCAAAGCAGGTACCCGGTCTGGGCTAGGTGGGGTCCCCAGTCTCTGGCATCTCAGGCACTGAGAAGCTCTCCCATGAAAAGTCCGCTAGGGCAGATGCAACAGGATTCTGACGGCAGGCTTCAGCTTCCCTCCTGGTCCGATCAGGCAACAAAATCCTCAAAGGCATATGGACACAGAATTAGATGGCGGTTTGGTCCTAGGTGCTCCAGGAGGGGTAGAGGTTACTGGGCGCATTAGAGGTACCCGTACAATATTGCTAACCAATCCACCCTGATTGTGGATTCACGCACACTTTAACACCACTAATTTCACCAAAAAAAAAAAAAAAAAAAAAAAAGCATTTCTCAAATCTACCCTTATTTTATAGATGGGAAAACTGAGACTCAGGGTGATAAAGTGACTCATGGAAGAGCATAAGCTGTATTCCATCCAGGATCCATCTGATTCCATGGTCCATCCATGGTCTCCCTGTGGGAACCAGGGCGAAAACCATTAACACTTTTAATGCGCTTGATATGTATGAACAAATTACCCTACCAGTTTATACTCACACCGTGGGCTGTGACTGTGTCTGCTCACTATGGGGACCCTGACCATTTGGCAGGTTGTTCGTAGGCAGCTGAAACCCCGAATCCAGCCTTTCTGTTGTGTGGCCAGCTTGGGGGGCATTCCAGGCTCACAGCAGGGTAGTGTGGGGTGGTCTGCCCTTTGGCATCACCCATTCTTGCTTCCCTGGTTTGTGCAGGTACCTGGGAGGCACAAGTGTCCTGCCTGGCTGTCTGCGTTGTCCTCAGAGAAACCTTATCACAAACAGAAGTCCTTATCATTCAATCATCATATGCTCAACTCATCTACCAATAGGTGTCTACTCTGGGCCAGGACATCCTTCCAGACCTCTGCCCTGACCCAGTGCCCCAAGACCACTTCTGATTGTAGTGTGATCATAAGTGAGTCACCTCCCTCTCTGGGCCTCGGTTTCCTTATCTGTTAAAAGGGTAAGAAGGGTTTGAATGAATGATCCCTGATCCTTTGTAACTTTAAACATTGCCAAGTTTAGGGATAATTGGACCCTCTCCCAGTGGGACAGTGGAAGAGCTGGGGATTAAGGGAAGTATCAGTGTGAAGTGCCTGGCATAGAAGATCCTCAAATCAAAGTGAGGCTTGAGAAGCTTAAACACTCAAGTGTGGGCTGGAATTAGCAGCTCCTTTCTGAAGAGGAGAGTTTGGAAAGAGGAAAACTAATAACACTACAGTGGAGAAACCTGGCAGGAGAAACCTAGAGATCAGGTCATCACCAGTGGTTAGTCATGTGGATGGCATGTACCCTGATAGGATGGGATGAGAAGGCTCTTCACCCCTGTGGGCTTCTTCCCCAAAACCCATAACCCCAGTTATGAGAAAACACCAGAAAAACCCAAATCGAGGAACTTTCTACAAAACACCTGACAATACTCCCCAAAACTGTCAAGGAAATTCTGAAAAACTGACCCGAGCTGGACAAGCCTATGGAGACATGACAATATAATGTGGTGTGGGGATCCAGGCACAGGAAAGGGACATGGGTGTAATGGATTGGTGACATCTAAATAAAGTTTAATAGCAATATACCACTGCTGGTTCCTTAGTTGCGGCACATATACCAGGTAACAGAAGGGGTTAATATTAGGGGAAACTGGGTGAGGGGATATCTGAGTATCTATGTTATCTTTGCAACTTTTCAGCAAATCTAAAACTATCCCCAAACTAAAAGTTTATTTAAGAAAGAAGTGCGATTTGGGCCAACAAGCACATGAAAAGACGTTCAACATCATTAGTCATGAGGGAAATGCAAATCAAAACCACAGTGAGATACCACTTCACACCCACTAAGGTGTCTATAACCAAAAAGACAGACAATAACAAGTGTTGGCTCGAACGTGGAGAAACTGGAGCCCTTGGGTGTTGCTGGTGGGAATGTAACATGGCGCAGCCACCTTGGAAAACAGATTGGCAGTTTCTTAAAAAGTTAAACATAGAGTTACGCAGGAATTCCTCTCCTGTGTATTTACCAAGAAGGAAATATCTGTCCACACAAAGACTTGTCCACGAACGTTCAGAGCTGCTTTATTCATAATAGCCAAAAACTGGAAACAGCTCAAATAGCCATCAACAGTTGAATGGAGAAACAAACTGTGGTCCGTTCACATAATGGGATAGTCCTGGCAATAAAATAGATAACTAATGAGAACCACTGTATAGCACAGGGAACTCTACTCAGTGCTCTGTGGTGACCTAAATGGGAAGGAAATCCAAAAAAGAGGGGAAATATGTATATGCACATAGCTGATTCACTTTACTGTACAGCAGAAACTAACACAACATTGTAAAGCAACTATACTCCAATTAAAAAAAAAAAAAAGGAATGGACTATTGATACACACAGCAACATGGATGGATTTCAACGTAATGATGATGAGTTCAAGAAGCCAGTCGAAAAAAGGGAGCAGACTGTATGATTCCATTTACAGAAAATTCTAGAAAATGAAAACAAATCAGTTACAGAAAGCAGACTCGTGGTTGCCGGGAGCAGGAGGGAACTGAGGAGGGTGGAGGGGGGCAGGTGGGGGGTTACAAAGAGGATAAGGAAAGTTTGGGGGATGGTGGGTGTGTTCACTGCCTGCATTGTGGTGCTGGCTTCATGAGTTTAAACCTAGATCATACCAACTTGTACTATTTAAATACGTACAGTTTATCATTTGTCAATTATACCCCAATAAAGCTGGGTTTTTAAAACAAAACTAGAGTCACAGATGTAGAAAACAAACTTATGGTTACGGCGGGGGGAAAGCCGGGGGAAGAGGGGGAGGGATAAATTGGGAGATTGGGATTGACATATACACACTGCTACATATAAAATAGATACAGCACAGGGAACTCTTCTCAATGGCCTGTAATGACCTATACAAGGAAAGAATCTACAAAAGAGTGGATATATGTGTATGTATAACTGATTCACTTTGCTGTACAGCAGAAACTAACACAACATTGTAAATCAACTATACTCCAGTAAAATCTTTTTTTAAAAGCTGTTTTTGTAAGTGAAGACTGAAAATGGGGACAAAGGCCACATGGCTTAAGTCTTCCCACCTGTAATTTGGGGTGATCGTGTGTGCCCCAGACCGCCTGAAAGCCCAGGATGAAGAGGGGCCAAGGTGAGCCCTGCCCTGGCCCAAGGGCCTGAGCACCTAACTCCAGGCTGGGCAGCTGCAGGGCCCTGGTGGTATGAGGACCCTCTCGAAGGAGGGGGAGTCCACTAACCCTCTCTGTTTTTTCTTCCTGAAGAAATGCTACATGTACTTTGGGAATTTTTCAACACAATTGTCTAAAAATAGCCTGGGCCACCACAGCCCGATTCCTTTTTAGGAAGGGTTTCGGCAGCCCAGCCTGTCCTGGCTACCGGCTCAGGAAGTGGAGGCTCGGCCGGGCAGGGCCCGGGGCAGAGGCCGTGGTCTGGGGCCACGGGGATCGTTCCCTTGCTCAAGCCAGGCCGCCTCCTGTCTCCCACTTCCAGGAGCACAGGGCAGGGCAAGACAGCCACCTCCTCATCATCGCTGCTCCCTGTGCCGGGCCCACGGCTCCAGTGCACCTCCGGCCCCTGCTACGGTGCCCTGTGTGGCTTCTCTGTGCCTCGGTTTTCCCATCTGGGAAGTGGAGGGCTCTGCTACCTTGCCCTGCTCACTCTAGGGCTGGGCTGTGCCCGCTGGGCTGAGGGTATGGACGGCTCTTGGAAACAGCGCACATCTGCCCTTTTCTGTGGTGGAGTGGACAGGGCAGGCTCGAGAAGGCTGGGCTCCGGCCAAGGGTGCAGCCAGACCAGGCACCGAGCCCTAGCACCCCCCCCCCATTTCCTGGGGGCGCAGGCCTGTGCTCCGCCCAGGCTGTGAGGGTTATGGATATAATGTATGAAGACCCTGGCTGGGCTGTGGTGCCCAGACCTGCTGGCTACATTCCGTGATGAATAATCCTCACACCAAACCAAGGAGACTGCTACTCATATTACACCCTATTACGGATGGAGTTGTACCCCTCCAAATTCACATGTTGAAGTCCTAACCCCCAGTACCTCAGAATGCAACTGTATTTAGAGACAAGGGCTTTAAAGGAATGGAAAACTTATATGAGGTCATATGGGTGGACACTGATCCAGTAAGACTGGGGGAGACTGGGAGACAAGAAGAGGAGATTAGGACTCAGGCACGCACAGAGGGATGACCGTGTGAGGACACGGGGAGAAGGCGGCCATCTACGAGCCAAGGAGAGAGGCCTCAGAGGAAACCAGCTCTGCCGACACCTTGATCTTGGACTGCCAGCCTCTAGACCTGTAAGAAAACAAACATCTGTTGTTTAAGCCCCCGGTCTGTGGTACTTTGCCATGGCAGCCTGCGCAAACTAGTAGATGCTCTATCACACGTGAAAAAGCTGAGGCTTTGGAGAGGTTAAGAAACGTATGCAGGGTCACATAGCTGGTGAGCAGCTGGGGCAGGAATTGAAGTCTGGGCCATCTGTCCCCCAAGCTCTTTCCACCGAGTTCTCTGGAAGGAAGAGCGGTGCTCTCTGTCCCTGAGCAAGCACGGTGGTGAAGGGCTTGGCCATTGGTGAGGCCACCGATAACGGGCCTACCAAGCTGCCTCTCCCCAGCCACAGCTGCAGGAACCCCACCGGTGGTGAGGGGCAGGAGGGACAGTGCGATGCATGCAGGAGACTCAGCTTCCCCAACCTGCGGGCAGCTGCTCAGCTGACCAAGGTGGAGTCAAGCCTAGCTCCCAGTGCCCTTTCCCCTGCCACCTCCTCCTGGTCCTCAGCCCTGTGGGGTCCAGGCTCTGCCCCTGCCCAGGGACCCCATCAGGATGGGGCCTCCTGCACAGCTGTTCGCAACTTGCCCCAGGAGGACGGATGGCAGGTGAGCCGGGAGCTCTGCTCAAGAGCACCAGGCATACAGTCCAAGGACAGGGAAAGGTGTATTGTACAATCTGGGCCCTGCACCTGCAGCCAGAAGGAGTGACAGAGGGGACCGGGAAAGAGTCTGGGCTTGGATCCAGCAGGTCTAGGGGGAACGCCACCGCCCTACGATGCTGTGGGCAAAATACATAATGACCCTCAGTTTCCTCATCTATAAAATGGGGGGATGTTTCCTGGACAGTTGGAAGGATTAACCAAGGCACCCTTTTCTTCCCTTCCCCTTCCTTCTCCTCCCCTTTCCTCCCTCCCCTTCTGCTACAGAATTGAGGGCTACATGCTCATAGGCGATGGTACACACAGAGACACACACCAAGGTGCGCACACCGCTGCTACACACTCGTGCTCATACGCCAGGCATGCACCAGGCACACACACACCCTTACAGCACTTAGGGGTGAGCGGGCTGGGCTGTGACTCCCCAGCACCCAGCTTCCCGCCTCCTCTCAGCCATCGGGCCTGCCTCCCCTAGGGCTGCTGCTGCCCTGGCAACCAACTCGGGCTCAGGGTCTGGAGCCAAAGGACCAGCTCCCCCCATCATCCAGTGTGGAGAGGGGCATCTCTGTTTGAGACCCAGTTACACCTGGTTTTACAGAGAGGTCAGGAGGGCAGAGGGTGGTGTGGAGCCCGCCTGTGGCTGCAAGAAGAGATAGGATTGGGCTGGGGATGGAGGAGGACTGCCCTGCCCTAGCTCCCCTCCAGGAACGTGAAGCTCCCTTGGGGGACAGGTGATGGGGGCAGACTCTCAGAGCAGAAGCTCCAGAGACCAGGAAAGGCCTGTGGCTGGGAGAGAGAGGAAGCCATGGCAAGAGCCCGGGCAATCTCTCTGGTCACCTCCATGCCCAGCCAGGACCAGGCACCTGGAGGAAGCCGCCCCGACCGCAGCCCCTGTGTCCTTCAGCCGATGGCTCCTCCGCCCACTACCCCGGATGGGTTTCCCTGAGAGGGGCTTCCCCTGCGCTCTGCTCTTCTGTTCCTTTCAAGGGTCCTAACTGGCCCCTGCATCCTCACGGACATCCCCGCCTGTCCTTCCTCTCGAGCAGAGGGCCTTCGGATTAACAGAGGTTAATCGTTTGCGCTTAAGCTGCACTAACCACTGTTTTAAGCGCTTGACCTCAGCCCCTTCCATTTCTTCCATGGGGTCTCAGCCAGAGCGCCCTGTCGCTGTGACTGCCTAGCCTGCGTGCATCTCAATTCAGTGCCTCCTCCGCTGGGCACCTACTATGCACCAGGCACCCTGTAGAAGGCGCCCTTGCACCCTTCCCACCTGGCCCAGGTTCGGGGTTCGGGGAGGGAGGCGAGGGAATGGAGGATTATGTCAGCTTCCCTCAGCCCCCATCAGAGGCCACGGCCACAGACACTGGAGTCAGACGCCCTGGGTTTGAGTCCTAACCCCACCGTGTGTCAGCTGTGTGACCTTGGGTCTGTCCCTTGCCATCCCAACTAACTCATCTGTAAATGGGAGGGTAATAAATGTGCCTAATTTATCAGTTTGTTGTAAAAATAACTATGATCATGTACTGAAAGCTCAGAGCACTAGGCCCCAAGTGCAGTAAGCACCCAATAAGCATCAGCTATTTAGTTCTGGGGATGTCCTTGGAGGTCCAGTGTTTAAGACTCCGCCCTTCCACTTCATGGGGCATGGGTTCAATCCCTGGCCAGGGAACTAAGATCCCGCATGCCACGTGGCATGGCCAAGGAAAAAAAAAAAAAAAAAAAGCATCAGCTATTTAGTCCAAGCAGGATGCAGGGAGAACCAGGAGATGTGTATTCTAGCCCCTGTCCCGTGAAAAGGCCCGCTTTGGGCCTGTTTCTCCAGCTGAGAAAGAGGCTCTTGAGGGCCGCTCTCTTTACTGCTGTGATGTCTTCTATGGACCAGGTGTGGGATGGCACGGGGACCACGGGGGATGTGGGAACAGCCAAGGGTGTCCCAACTACTCTGTGACGTCAGGTAGGTCATCGCTCCCAGACCTCAGTTGATCACCTGTCCTGTGAGAGGCTCAGGCCGGCGCTGTCCCCCCTCAAACACGCTTGTGAGCTGTGGGAAACAGCAGAGCCCTCAGGAGGCCCTCCTCACTGGGGCCTGCTCTATGCCAGGTGCCAGGTGGCTGTCCCCAAGGGCTGGCCTCTTGCTCAAGGCCTCATCAGGAATGAAGCTGGGTTCCCCAGCTGGGCTGCAAGGCCCCGGCCATAAGCACCCTCTTCTGCCTCACTCTGTGCCCACCCCCCCCCGCCCCCAGAAGCTCTCCCCAAGTTCCTGGAAGAGGGTCAGTGGCCTTGGTGTGTGACATGTGACAGTGGTTGGCTTTGTCCTGTCAGAAGAGCAATTTTTTCCTCTCCTTGGCTGTACTTTCTTTTAATGACTTTTTGGCTCAGGGCCCAAGCTGGATCAAAGCCTCTCTGCGGGGAGGACGGCAGGGCAGCATGTTTGTTGTGAGAAAATCATGGAACTGAGGCCTGTGGCCCGGGGGCTGGAGGTGTTGGGTGGGCCCAGGAGGTGGGAATGCCCTGAGCCCTAGGTGGGAGGGAAGAATCTCCTTCTACCAGAGATGCAGAAAAGGAGGTGAGGACAAGGAGCAAGGGGGAGGAGAAAGGCGCCCTTCAGGGTCAGGTGAGAACAAGAGGGTTTCTTTCCCAGCATGTTTGTCGTGACTGGGCAACGTCTGGGCCAGAGCTTAAGGTCCTAGTGGACCCCTGTCTTCAGGGCAACCTGAAAGATCCGCTCCGACAAGGAAGAGGGTGAGGGTGGGGCAAGGAGCCTGGGATCATCTCTATAAGCTTCTGACATCCTTCCCCTGGCCTCTCTTTCACACAGGGTCCCCACCCCTGCCCCCCAGGCTGGCCCAGCTGGAGAAGCCTGGGAAACACCCCCTGTTTTGGGGGTCTTGGCATCAAAGGAGAGGGGAGCTCTCCTCAGGAGCAGCTGCACCAAAGCCGGCCCTCAAAGGTGCCCGAGGGGAAAATGTCAGGGGCCTAGAAAACGCACCTGCTGGTGGCAGCCTGGAGCAGCCCAGCAGGGTGAGGCCAGGGCAGGTGTAAACAGGAGGGAGGCGGCTCATCCCCTGGGAGCTGTTACCGATGCTGCTGCTGATGTTGTTTTGGAGAAGGGAGCAGGAGGCGCCGCTGTGGAGGCCCCAGCGCCCCGGGAGCTAGCGGGAGTCAGCACACAGGAGCAGCCCCGCCGGAACCTGGGAGTCCAGGAGAGCATATGTGACTGCGCTGTGTGACAGTGTGCACACGCCCCTGCACACGCACCCCTATACATACACCCCTGCACAGACGTACCCCTGAATACACACCTATACACACGCCCCTGCACACACACCCCATACATACACCCCTGCACAGACGTACCCCTGAATACACACCTATACACACGCTGCTGCACACGCACCCCTATACATACACCCCTGCACAGACGTACCCCTGAATACACACCTATACACACACCCCTGCACACACACACCACATGCAACCCTCCAATGCCCAAAGCACTGTGTGAGGCCACATGGTGGAGCAGAAAATCTGGTTCAAGTCCCAGCTTCCCCACTTCTCAGCTCGTGACTTCGCCACATCACTTAGCCTCTCTGAGCCTCGGTCTCCCCATCTGCCAAGTGGAGCCAGAACTCTTGCCCTAACTGCGTCATCTTGACGCCTGACATATTAATTGCCAGTTTAGTTAGTCGTCATCATCCTCTGAGTTTAATTAAGGAAACTGAGTCTCCCGAGGTTAGAGGCATGCCCCAGGGCCGGGCCGAGTCACAAGACCTGGACGTGAATTGCATTCCAACTCTAGAGGTCACGTGTACGTATACTTCACACATCCATCAGCCATCCGCACGTACCCCTGTGAGTAAGCGACCGCATACACATGCAGCACATGCACCACATGCCATGGTGATAATGGCCACCGTGCTAGGCGCTTCACATACGCTCACACTGAGCAAGTCACACCTCACTGCCTCCCTGATGTGTTTGGCTGCAAGTATCAGAATCCAGCTAAACCACAAGTGCATTAATTCCTTATTTAAAAAGAATCCTGGGGCTTCCCTGGTGGTGCAGTGGTTAAGAATCCACCTGCCAATGCAGGGGACACGGGTTTGATCCCTGGTCTGGGAAGATCCCACATGCCGCGGAGCAACTAAGCCCGTGTGCCACAACTACTGAGCCCACGTGCCTAGAGCCCGTGCTCCACAACAAGAGAAGCCACTGCAGTGAGAAGCCCGCGCACTTCAACGAGGAGTAGCCCCCGCTCCCTGCAACTAGAGAAAGCCCGTGCACAGCAACAAAGACCCAACACAGCCAAAAATAAAGAAAAATAAAAATAAAATAATTTTTTTCAAAAAGAGTACATGTCACAGAGTAACCATCACCACAATCAATTTTAAAATAAATAAATAAATAAAAATAAAAAATAAAAAGAATCCTGGGCATAGGGGGCTTCAGGGTGATTTGGCAGTTTGGTGAGGTCATCAAGAACCCAGATTCTTTCCATATCTCTGCCCACCATCCTCAGTGTTAACCTGGTGCCACATGGTTGCAGGATGGCTGCTGCAGCTCTAGACATCAGGCCTGCGTTCCATTATGAAAAAAGAGGAAAAGTGGCCTAAAAGAACTCTCCTTTGATACCTGTCCCTTTTATGAAGGAGCAAAAGCTCTTCCAGATGTCTCCCCAACTCCCCCTCCACTCAACAGACTTTTCCTTATATTTCATTGCCTGGGATTGAATCAGTGGCCACCTAGAGCTGCAGGGGAGCCTGGAAAGAGAGAATCTGGAAAAAGGGCACAGGACCGTCAATGAGGCAAGATTCGTCCCGTGGGCCTGGCCACTCTGCTGTTTTGAACAAAATTGGGATCTGGATGCACAGGAAGAGGAGAGGGAGGGCCTGTTAAAATGTCTGGCACTTGTGCGTATGTGACCATGAGCTCCATCCTCCAGGGGGCAATGTGATGATAGAGGACACAGAAGGTACAGGGGTTTGAACTCCCTGGGGAGGGGAGGAAGGGACCCCAAATCCCAGTGCAGCTGTGCCCCAAAGATAGCAAGCCCAGCCAGAAACAGGCCTGCTGAAGACAGCCAGCTTGCTAGAAGCAGGAGGGGGCCACTTACCGGGTTGTGCCCACCCCAGGCACCAGAATCTTGATCATAATATCCTGTGTCCCCCAAACCCAGATGTCTAGAGCTGTAGTGCTCAGCCTTTATTTCTTCGTACCATGACACACCCGATGGCGTTCCCGCGGGGTCCCACCCCCACCAGCCCTCACCAAAACATCTGCCTGCCTGTGTGCGATGGTGTCGCGGGGTAGCCTGGAATCCCCTTTAACTCTGAACAAATAGGAAGTCATTTAGAAGCTCCGATGCTTTAGTGTGGCCCCTCTCCTTGGACCCCGTGACCCCAGGGACCAGTCAGTGCTGAGAAGTCCTGAGATGGCATGCGGCAAATAAAGATGATTTATCATGGGATGGCTGGCTGTCAGGCACCTTCTGAAATAAAAGTTCACATGTCTGCCCTGCAGTTAACAAAGCCTAAGGATGGGGAGCCTGGCAGTGGGGCTTGGTGTGATCAGGGTCCAGTCCTTCCTCTCTGAGGACCGGTGACAGTCCTTTTCTTGGAGACGTGGCCCTGTTCTGATGTTATCCGAATGCCTCCTCTTTGGGGTTTTGCTGACTCCTGTTGTGCCCCATGAGCTCTCGTCCAGGACATGGGATCTGGGAAGGGGCCCCTCCTGAGGCAAGGCCCGTTTCACCGTGTGCACAAGATTTGGGGTCTCTGAACCTGCGAATGCCCTGAGCCCCAGATCTGGCAGCTCCAGCCCGGCAGCTGTCAAGAGTTTCCTTCCTTCAATGCCCTCTGTGCCCTGCTGGCCACTTGCCTACCTAGAATGGCTTTTCGCTTTATGTTTGGCCCTGCAGCAGGAGCTGCCTTTGTCCGAAGCATTGGCAGAGCGAGGTGACGGAATCCCTTCCGCATCAGAGTCTGAGAAGGAAGCAACCTCTCACCTGTGCAGATCACGGCCCCAGGATGTTTGCTGCAGGAGCGCCCCTGCCGCCCACCCGGCACCCTTCACCGGCAGCACCCCTGCCCAGGACCCCTCCTGGCCATCCCGGCCCTGCACATCTACGGGAGCATCACCTACAGCGCCCTTCCTGGCTGCAGTTCTGAGAAGTTAACTCCCTGTAAATACTTTAGCGTGTTAAGGATGTGGTGCTGCATCCGGTGGCAGGTCCTCCTGAGAGAGCGGTGCCGGGGAAGGATGCGTGTGAAGGATGCGTGTGCAGAGACCCGCGCAGAGGGAGTCGCCCCGACGGCCGCTGGCCGCTGTGTCCCCAGCGCTGGCTTCCCTGTGTGCGAGGGTGGGGTAGAGGGCAGTGTCTGCAAATGTTACTAAAGCTTGTTTCACTCCAAGGATTTGGTTCTTTTCATCATGGTGACTCGGAGACCAGAGCTAGGGGAGGTGAGAGGACACAGTGGGGCTTTCAGTGTCCTGGGCTGGGCAGGCAGGGGGCAGGGCTACTCCTGCTGTCTCTGCAGGCGGGGGAGGGGAGGGCCGGAGCTCCCCGTTTGGCTGAGTAGCTTCTGTGCACCGGGCCTGAGCTGGGGCTCAGAGACCCTGCCCAGGAGGAGCGTTCGGTCCTGGACAGGGGCTGACGGCCATGTAGGTCACTGTGGGGTCCTGGTTCCCGCTTGAGGGTGATTGTGCCTCCCAGGGGTCATTTCACAATGTCTGGAGACATTTGGGGCTGTTATAACTGCCAGGGGCACCACTGGCATCTAGTGGGTAGAGGTCGAGGATGCCGCTACACATCCTGCAGTGGACAGGGTCGGTCCCCACATAGAACTATCTGAGCCCCCAGGTGTCAATAGCGCATCTCAAGACATCCAGGGGCGTGGCTGGAGCACGGGGAATGAAGCGCGGCATCTCCTGTAACTGCACAATGCTGCCGGGCAAAAGCCCTGTGGTTACTAATCAGGCTGCCTTGGGGTGGCATCTGGACTTGGCTCTGGGGTGGGAGAGCCTGCCGACCGCAGGAGGATCCAGCCCTTTCCCCAGGCTCACCGTGTCCCAGCAGGCGCATGGGGCCCAGCTCTCACTGCAGGTCGCGGGATGGCCCAGGCCCTACTGGACTGGGAGAGACACAGTCACGGCTGCAGCCCCAGCAGGCCTCAAGGAGGCACGACTTGCTTATGTGTGAGCATCCGGCCTCCTCGGGCCTGTCCCCTCCTTTCCAAGGCTTTCCTGCCGGGAGCAGTGAGGCCCGGATGTGAGCAACCAAAAAGGGACAGAGGCACTGGGTCAGGGCCTGCGCCTTGTCCCAACATTCCAAATAAAATCCACACCCTGCACCTGGCCCTCGAGTCCCTGGGATCTGACCTCAACCTACTTTTCCAACTGCCCCCCTCCACCCCATCCTTCGCACCCCTGGACTCCTCCAGGTTCTGACCTTGCAGGGTCCCTCCTGCACTGACCCCGGGCCCTCCCTGCCTCTGTGCTGCCCTCCGTGGAGCCTTCCTGACCGCCCCCCCCTCCCACCATCAGGACGGTCCACATCTTTCCCGATTTGAGTCACTCCGTGCCCTGGTTCATTTCCAGACGCTGAGAGGGAGGCCTGGATGATTCCATTCAGCATATACTGCATTTGAACTAGAAACAACAGAAAATAGCTTTAGGAAGATTTTTTAAAAACAACTTTATACATGTTTGTTTGTGTTTTAGTTTAAATAATACAGAAAAATGTAAAGAAGAAAATAAAAGGTACCTGAAGAGAAAACCACTGCTAGCATTCTGGTGAATATCCTCACACACAATACAAAACCTATAAATCTATGTTTATAGTTTCACATAAATGGGATCTCTTTGAATTCTCTGTCACATGATCTGCTTTTTCATCCCTCAGTGTGACAGGTAGAACTTTCCATATCAATACAAATATCTCCACCCTATCTGATCTGATGGCTGGGTGATATTCCATTGGATAGATGGATTATATTCTAATCATTCTGCCCCTTATTAATGGTCGTTCAGATTCTTTCCAATTTTTTGTTTTTACAAACAATGCTCTGATGCATATCTTTTTAATAACTCTTTGCCCACTTGTCTGATTATTTCCTTAGATCTGGAACTGGTGGGCAATTTAAAACGGAATACATGTTTCCAAATTGGCCTTTAGAAAGATTGTACCAATTTATATTTTGAATAATAATATTAATAAATAATAACTACCATATATTAAGCACTTTTTCCTTGCCTGGCACTGCTGTAAGCACTTTATACTGAAAAATTCATTTAATCCTCCCCTCAAACCTGCAAGGTGTGTACTTTCGTTACCCATTTTACAGATGAGGAAAGTGAGGAACAGAGAAGTTTATGTCGGTGGTCAAGAGTTAGAAAGTGGCAGAGCGTTAGTTTATGGAGGCTCCCATTTCCCCACATTTCCTTTTTTAAAAAAATAAATTTATTTATTTATTTATTTATTCATTTATTTTTGGCTGTGTTGGGTCTTCGTTGCTGCGCGCAGGCTTTCTCTAGTTGGGGCGAGCAGGGGCTCCTCTTCGTTGCGGTGCGCGGGCTTCTCATTGCAGTGGCTTCTCTTGTTGCGGAGCACAGGCTCTAGGCGCGTGGGCTTCAGTAGTTGTGGCTCGCGGGCTCAGTAGTTGTGGCGCACGGGCTTAGTTGCTCCGCGGCATGTGGGATCTTCCCAGACCAGGGCTCGAACCCATGTCCCCTGCGTTGGCAGGCAGATTCTTAACCACTGTGCCACCAGGGAAGTCCCCTCCCCACATTTCTGACAATACTAGGAGAAATATTTCTAGTCTTTTGATAATCTAATAGGAGGAAAAGAAGAAAATCTCATTGTTGCTTTCATTTTCATTTTTGTTTCTGGTGAGGTTGATGTTTTTTCCCCAGGTGTTTATCAGCCATTCTTTTATGAACTACTTTCTCGTGTCTTTGCCTCATTTTTCAGCCTGGGCATCCATCTTCGTATTGATTTGTAGTAGCGCTTCACACACTACACAAGTCAGCCATTTGTCATGATCTGCCTTACCCCCTGTTTAGACATTGAGGGCCAGTGGGGAGAGGGGATTTCCCCCAGGGCCTGGTACAGAGCAGGCTTCCAGAAGAGGGGCTCCTCATGTTCAAAAGGGGGCCTGGGAGCCTCCGGCTCTCGACAAGGGGGCACAACCTCTCAAAAGGGGGCACAACCCATTTATCGTCGTCTCTCAGCACCCAGCCTGAAATGACACCTCCCTCTGCTCTGTCTGCCTAGGGGTAGGGTTTATAGAATGCAGGTCCTCAGACATTCATCTCATTTGATGCCCAGGTGGCCACGCGAGGCAGATGGTGTGCAGCCCCTTGTTACAAATGAGGAAACGGAGGCCCAAACCTGCTTCGTAACGTGCTAAAGGTTTCACGGCCGGGAGTGGCATCGATCCCCCCCACCCCCCTGCACTTCCTTGGTCCAAGGCTCGCCCTGCTGCATCTCTGATTCACAAGCGTGATAGAAAGAATCGGGTGGAGTTTCCTGCCTGTAGAGGACGGGACCCTCAAGGGCCTGGCTACCCGACAACCCAGCCCTCGCACAGCTGGTCCCGTACCCACCCCTGTCACCTGCCTGGTGGCCCGGCCCTGCCTCTCCCAGCGCTCCCAGCTGGGGCTGAGCCGGGGAAGGAGCAGAGGGCCGGGCGGGTGCACAAAGGCCCCTTTGTGACCGTTGCTAGGGCCTGGCTGTATTTACTCAGCCTCGGTAAACAGGAGGTGCCTGGAGGCCCACTCTGCTATGACAACTCAGAGAGCCTGTCTTTCCTTCCTGAGGCTACTGGAGCCCCAGGTGGCTCGGGGGAGATTCCCCAGAGCGGGGGGCTTCCCCGGGACTGAGCCGGGGTGTCCTCGCCACGCACGGGCAAGGCTGGAGGACATCAGAGAGGTCACTCAGCTCAGCCTCTCGAGAGTCTGATGGCCCAAGGTCACAGAGGAGGGGCTGGCGAGACGGGCTGGGCACTGAGGTCCTGTCCTCTGCACGGAGCTGATTTGGGGGTGTCCACCTGCCCCTCACATGCTGGTCATCAGCACTTGGCTCAGTCCCAAAGCCTCGTCATCTTCCCGCCATCTCTGGGGGATGGGGGTGGGGAGGGCTGCCCGCTCGCCCCGCAGTCCCGGGGCCAGGCCCCCGGAGATGGACGACAACCCGAAGCATGGTCATTACCAAACCACGACATGTCAAGATAGGGTTATAAGAATCACAGAGTTATTTTAAAGCTTGCAGTTAATAAAATGCTACTGTTAACACCCCACCTCACCCCCAGGGCAATGCCGTAGTGATAGTGACGAGCTGGTTATAGGATTTATTTTCCACATACACACGCTCGGGGGCCACGCGTGGGAGGTGCACCCAGGGATGGGACCCTCCCTGGTGGCTTTAAGATATACTTCCTTTCACCCTGCAGACATCTCAGTCATGCCCAAGGCTGTCACCTCCTTCAGAGGGAGTGTCAAAGGGCTACTTCGAGGCCTTTGGTGCATGAGAGGCCTCCCGTGACAGGCCCAGCCCGGGGTGGCCAGTGGCCAAAGCTCCTGTGTGACCTTCATTCAGCCCGTGCCACCCGCCCCAGCTCCCTTGATGCAGGGCAAGGGCAAGCTGTGCTCTGGGCTCCGTCTCTCCTCACCCTGAGGTCCCTGTTCGGCCTCACCTCACACAGGGAACCCAGGAGGGCTGGAGTGGGAGCTTTGGGGGCTTGAAGCTGATTTGGGGGGGATACCCACAACTCCTGGGCAGGTACCTAATGTCCTTCCACCAGGCCCGGGGCTCCTGCTGGCCCGAGCCCTGCCCGCCCCTCCTGCCCACACCCTGCGCTTCACAGAGGCCCCGTGTACCTTGGCTGGCAGGACGCTCACTCAGGGAATTCTTGGGGGAACAGAGTGGATTTCCTCATAGATGGGGGCGGGCCGTCCTGGGGAGGCCTCCTGACCTCAGGGTCACCCTACCCTGGCAGACAGCGCACAGCTCAGGGCCAGGCCCTGGGGCTGCTGCGAGCCTGGCCCAGTGCGATACAGAGCCAGCCCAGGCTCTCGGCCCGGCAGAGGAAGGTCAAGGGCACAGGTCCCCACTTGGGGATGGCACACGCTGGGGCCTCCTCCAAGTGCAGCCAGCCGTGGAGTCTAAGGGCTCCTTCCTGGCCCTGCTCTTACCTCCTTCCATCCCAGCAGCTTGTTCCAGCAGAATCGCATCAGCAAGAACTTCTGAGCCAGCCCTGGCCAGATGGTGGACAGAAAGGAGAGGGTATGGAGACCCTGTACCCAGCCCTGTGCCCCCACAGGAATGGCCATTATTGTCCCCATTTACGAATGAAGAAACTGCAGCTCAGGAGGCCCCACGTGGCACGTGGAGGAGCGTACAGGATAATATTGTGTCTGGAGATGGGCTTAGAACCATTCTGTGCCCCGTTCTCAGCTGCTGCCTCTCAGAAGGAAGCAGAAAGCCCTGCTCTGACATCCATTAGCCATGTGACATCCAGCAAGTTACTCAACCTCTCTGGGCCTCAGGTTAATGAATAGTACCCATCTTCTAGAGTTGATGTAGTAAATGAATTCACATTTTTTGAACACGGAGAATAGTGCCTGGTATATCATAATCATTACTTAAATCAAATACAACATTTATCAAACATTACATTTACCAAATAAAACAAATACATTGTAATGGGATGATGACAGTGAGATGACAAAGATTACAGGATGAAACTGACGGGGAAAGCAAAAGAGATCAGGCCTGTGGGTTCTAGAGATTTCTCCAGCTGAGGTGCCTCCAGGGCCCCTGGATTCTGGGAAAGGAAGAGTCACTCACCCTCTGAGTCAGCACCACCTACAGTGGGCTGGGCTGGGCTGGTCCCTGGGTTACTGTCTAGGAATTCTCCGAAGGCCAGGTGAGCTGAGAGCAGTCTTCCTTGGCCTGCCCCTGCCCGCCTCTGCCTGCCTCTGCCTGCTGACTCACCCCAAGGTGTTGCTTGGGACATTTTTCCCTGGGGTTCTCAGCCCCAGCTGGAGCTGTGAGCTCACAAATCAGTCCATATTCACCCCTCTGACTCAGGCTGGTTTCTCTGCGTGTGTCCCTGTGCTGGTCACGGGGCCCCTAACAGAGGACATGGCGGAGGGTCCCAGCCCTCCAGGTGCCCACACGTGAAGGGCAAGCAGACCTGTACACACATCATCACCATGGGACTTCTGTCCAGGGGGAAGGGGCCACTGGACCCGGAGAAGGCGGAGACCAACTTCAAAGTGACCTCAGAGAAGTATCTTGGTTCAGCCCCAGAGCCAGGCAGGCATGTCTGACGCCTCAGGACTGGTACTATTGTGCCCATTTCAAAAATGACAAAACTGAGGCTCAAAGAGGTAAAGGAAATCGCCCAAGGTCACACAGCTAGTAAGGAGCAGAGATGTGTCCCCCAAACCCTCTGGGGGTCCATGTTGCTTCTAGCAACCAAGGCTTGAGCCATTTGACCCTGACTCAAAGGCCAGTTTTCAACACTCCTCCTTTCCTGGACGCTTTTTCTGTTCATTTGGGGTAAACCAGAAGAAAGAGAGGCTCTGCCAAGACAGAGAGCAAGAGCTTATTCGGATTTGCAAGCCCAAGAAGGGAGCTGGCCAGTGGCCCTGGGGTGGCTCCCTGAGCTCTGAGGATGAGGACAAAGCCTCAGGGGGTCGGGGACGGGGGGTGGCACTCACCACAGTGGGCGACAGATCGTCATTTAATGAGAAGCACTGGGCCTGGGGCCACAGAATGTGAGGTGGGGGTGGAGGCAGGGGCAGTCGGAGCCGACTGTATAGCACAGGGGACTATACTTAATATTTTGTAATAACCTATAATGGAAAAGAATCTGGAAAAGAAGATATATATATATATATATATACCTGAATCACTTCGCTGTACACTCAAAACTAACGCAACATTGTAAATCAACCATACTTCAATTTTTAGAAAACACAACATTTTGTTACTATAGCCTACATTTCTGGGGGTTGACTGGCTCTCACTTGGAGCCTCTGATGCAGTTACGGTGTCTGGGGCTGGAGTCATTTTGACGACTTCCTCACATGTGTGTCTGACGGTTGAGGCCGGTTATCAGCTGGGACCTCAGCCAGGGCTGTCAGCTGGAGCCTCTGCTCATGGCCTTTATGTGACTTGGGCTTCCTTACACCATGGCGTCTGTGTTCCAAAGGCAAACATCCCAACAGAACTGGACAGAGCTTTGTCACCTTTCCTGACCCAGTCTCAGAAGTCACCCAGTCTCAGAATATCATACCCAACATAGTCACAGGCCTGCCAAACTTCGAGGGAATGAAGCGCTGGCCCCACTACTCAAAGGGGGGAGTGTCAGCCTCGTGCTGTAAGAAAAGCAAGTTGCACAGGGAGATCAGCTCTGTGCTTTGTGTCCACCTAGAGGGGTGGGATAGGGAGGGTGGGAGCGAGACGCAAGAGGGAGGAGATATGGGGAGGCATGTATACGTATAGCTGACTCACTTTGTTATACAGCAGAAACTAACACACCATTGTAAAGCAATTATACTCCAATAAAGATGTTAAAAAAAAAAAAAAAGCAAGTTGGGGGGGAAGTGTGGTGGTGGCCATCTTCGGAAAAATACAATCTGCCATCTTTAGTAACTATTGTGCACCTACCATGAGCCAGGCAGAGTACAACCACTGGGGACACAGCAGTGACCCGGAGACAAAAGTCCCTGCCCTGTGGAGCTGACATTCTAGTTGGGGAAGACAGCCCGTCAGCTAAATAAACAGGTAAACTAAATGGCATATTAAGTAGAGGTAAATGCTAGAGAGGAAAAGCTACACTGCAGGGTGGAGGGCTAGGGTGCGCTGGGAGGCAGGTGACTTCTGAGAGTTGGCCGTGGGGAGGTCTAGGGACAAGATTCTAGGAGGCAGATCAGCTAAGGCAGAGACACTGCGGTGGGAGGGTGTCCAGGGGCTCAGGAATCAGCCCAGAGGTCAGCAGGACTGGAGTCAAGAGAGGGAGGGAGATGGGAGGCAGCAGGACCGGGACATGCAAGGTCGTCCATCTTTGTGGATACTTGGGTTTCTGCTTTGCGCCAAGCACAAAGGGCACGGAGAGTTTTGAGCAGAGGAACTTACACTCTAAGAACAGGAGTGTAAGGAGAACCCAGCCCAATCCCCCCATGCCCCAGCCTCCGCTTGCCCACCTCCAATGACGAGGAGCTCACCCCTCCGTTGTTTATGGGTGTCTTGGGTTGCTTATGTCTTGTCATGAATGAAAACAAACCCCCTGCAACTCCACCCCCCCATAACAGCCTGCCTCTGGGACCACTGAGTCCCTCCCCAGCCCCACAATGTTTTAAAGGGGGGGGTTGTCTAACTCTGCAAGTCTTCTCCACACAGAACCCCAACAAGTTCTTTCCCTAATCCTCCTGAATGTTTGCCATACCGGCCATTTATGTCTGTCCTTTTTCTAAAGAGGGACTGGCAAAATACAACCCAAGGGTCAAATCAGGCCCTCAGCCTGTTTTTGTAAATAAAGTGTTATCGGAACACATTTGTTTGCTATTGTCTACGGCTGCTTTGTTCAGAGTTGCATTGCTGACTTGGAGACTGTGTGACCCACAAAGTTTACAATATTTACTCTCTGGCCCTTTACAGGAAAGTTTTCTGACCCCTGTCCTAAATGTGTGTGCCTTAAGTTTCTCTCTTGGCGAGATGCTGAAAATGACTGTAAGGGGCAAGGGTAGAGGCAAGGAGGCCCATGAAGAGGCTGGACTCTTAAAGACGTGCAGTAATAAAATCCCAAATTACAGTATTATTGCAATTTTGCTACATATTTCTACAATTCAAATACTAATTTGCATATATTTGAAAACTAGACTTTATATATCTAGTTCTTTGTAGAGGCTTCTAGGACTTGTCTCTGGTTGAGTAAATACAGATCTCTATGTGTTTTCATGAATAATCAGCGTGACAGAGCCTCAAAACTTATCTTGAGGCCCTGCATTCGCCTGGAAGAAGAGCAGTGGTTGGAAACAGAGCAGGGTGGTATCCTGGGGTGCAATTAAAAACCACAGATTCTTAACTCTGAAAAGAAACAACATTTAAAACCGCAGCCGGCGGGAGGCCCACAAAGAGCCGAGTCTGAAGCTGGCTGGCAGGGGTCGGCCAACCGCATTTGCACCAAAGAAAGCGAGATGGCCCACACCCGGCGGCCAGGCCAGCCTCCTTAGGAAACTTGGACTCTCCCCCAACTTTCCAAAGCAGACTTTTTTCAGTCACTATGGTCATGAAGCATGAAAAGATAGCCCTGAATTGTTTTCCAGGAAGAAAGGGAGAAAAAGAAAATAAAATGTTGCCATTTCAAAAATACATGCTTTGTCCTCAGGCTGCCTTAAAGAAAAGGAACAGGCAGCAGGACTTCCAGAGTTAGACAGAGATGCTGAAAACGTGAAGTTCTCACCTTGCCTTAAGGGTACCTTCCAGAATCTGTGCCCCTCGGTAACTGAATCGTGTGACCTCTCTTGAGCCTCTTGCCCCGGGTTCTGTGTCTACAGCTGTGTAGTAGAAACCCTAAGTCCCTCCCCGCAAGGGGGCTGCTAGAAGTCTCCACGAGCGGTAAAGGAGGGAGAGCCAGAGGAGGTGACCACCAGGTGCCCCAGAGTGGGGCTATGTGTGGAAGGAAACTGGAAAGAGGAGCCAATGTCACCCCAGGCGCGGCTCTCCTGGGTCATTGCCGGCCTCACTGGGATGCAGGGATGCAGGACAGTGTGTGGGTACCACAAGTGGCCAAGCATCTTCTGGAAGCTTCAGTAATAAAGTCCGTGGATGTAGAGCTAAGAATGAGAGGAGTCAGTGCTACGGAGGGGACAGGGCTGGGGGCACAGGTAGAGGTTCAGTCTTTGGACCTTGACCACAGAAGGCAGGTGGGACAGTGCAGAGGAGCCAGATTCCTCCACGGCCAGGCCCTGTTCTGGGATCCATGAGGGGCACCCTGACCTCCCAGCTCACCTCCCCCGAGGGCTCCCAGGCACCCAGACCTCGCTCTAATGCTGCACAGACCTTTTCTGTGTCATGGCCCTGGCAGGGTGCCTGGAAGCTGGCACTGGCCCAGATTCCCTTCCTCCTGCTCAGGAATGTGCCCAGGGTTACGCTGGGTGTGGGAAGGCAGCTGCCGCACTCAGGTCTCCCCGGCCTCAACCCTGGGTGAGGTCATTTCTTTTTCGCATCTGTTCCATGAAAAAAACTCTCCCCAGGTTGGTGGACAGGCAGGCACTGCCCAGAATGAGCCTCCGGGGAGAAGGGCAAGTCAAAGAGTAGCGTGCAGAGCTCGGGAGGGAGTTAGAAGAGCTGCGTTCACGGTAGGTAGCTGAGCTCAGGAGCCGGCTGTGACCTAGGCAGGCTGCTTAACCCTCTGAGCTCCGGTTCCTCTGATACGCCCGTGAGTCTATTGAGCTAAATGATCTCTAGAATTCTAGTTTTTCTTAGTAACCACAAATTGATGATGAGTTTATTGTCTAAGGTGAAAATGTGCAGTATAAATGTGCCAGGTCAGGCAGCTGGGGCCAGCTACAGGGACTACCTGGGAACCCCTGACTGCCTTGTGAGAAAGCCGACCAGCTCGAGCGGCATAAAAACTCACATCTATCCATGAATCACATCTGAGCATTCATGCCTTTACTCAACCATCCTTCCATTCTTCCTCCTATCTTCCCTCCATCTTTTCATCCTTCAGTTCATCCATTCAACCATCCATTCATCCATTCCATCCAACTATTCTTTTATTCATTCATCTTTTCTCTCTTCCATCCTTCCTTCTATCTTTCCATCTTTCCTTCTTGCCTTTCTCTCTATCCAGCCACCCATCTATCTATCCATTTATTCATCCATCCTTTATCATTACATCCTGCCATTCAATATCTATCCTTCTTTCCTTCCATTGAGCTGTCCCTCCTTCCTTCCATCCTTGTTCCTTCAACATATCCATCCATCCATCTTTCCTTTTTCCTTACTTCCATCCGTTCATCTATCCAATCATTCTTTCTTTCATTCTTCCATTTGTCTTCCCATCCTTGCTATCTAACAATACCTCCATTATTTACATATTTATGAACACCTACTTGAGCTGGATACTGCTTATATTTAAATATTCACATTTGTATTCATGTTCAACCTAAATAAACCGTGAGCCTATTATAGAAATACGTCATAAGGGAGAGAGACATCCAATTCTTAAGGTACAACATGAGAAATGTAATATAATAGATGTATTCACAAAAGTTGTACAACTCTAGGTGGTCAGGATGGGTTTCCCTGGACATTCTTGAGGGATGTGAGGGATGATTGTTTATCATGCGGACAAGGGAGGCCTTTGCACATTCCAGGCCAAGAGAATGGAATGAGCAAAGGCACAGAGGTGTGGAGAGAGCATGGCGGTTTCTGAATCATAAGGGGAGTGTCGTACAGTAAGAGGAGAGGGGCGTGGAGAGGCAGGAGTTCTGGAAAGATAAGCAGAGGTCCAGCTTCCAAGGGCCATGCAGGGCCTGCTGAGGAATTTGGACTCTGTCCTGAGGACAATGAGGAGCCCTGGAGGAGAAGGACCCATCTGGCTGCTGTGGGGAGGATGGAATGGTGTGTGTGGTGGGGAGGTGAGACTGCAGAGGGGCCAGCTGGGAGGTGACTCTGGAAGGTAGGAGGGGAGAGGGTGTGGTCCAGCTAAGGTGACGAAGTTCAGATGGAGGCAGTGGGTGGAGCTGAGATTATTAAGGATGTAGAGGGAGCGGGTAATGGACAGGAGATGAGGGTGATGATTCTGAGGGGACTCCTAGGCGGTGGTCAGGGGCAATGATGTTGAGCAGAAGCCGGGGTCGGGGGGCAGGCAATGAATGGGTTCAGTTATAAGGAGTCTGAGGCCTGGAAGCATCCTGAAGGCGGGGCCCAGTTTCCAGTGTGTGCACAGATCTGGAGCTGGGACCAAGTTGAACTTTGCAGCCTATTATCTGTTTTCCATTACTGCCGTCAGACCAAAGCTGGGCATTCGTTCATACATTCATTTACTTACTTGACAAACACTCTCTAAGCACCATCTACCTGACTGCATTGTAGGTCCTGGGATACATAGCGAACAGGCCATCAAAGTCCCTGGCTTCCTGGGGGCTGCATTCTGGTGATGGGAACTCCCACTGGACAGTTTGTAGGTCTAAGAGGTAAAGCAACCTGCCCAAGGATACACAGTCAGCTAGTGGCCAGGCCGGAGCAGAGGCTGAGGCTCAGAGGTGACCCTGGGCAGGGGAATGGAACCGAATGCATGAGCTGATTCAGGCAGCCCAGCTCTGCAGGAAGCCTGAGGAAGCTCTGGGGCTGTCCCAGCTGCTGGGTGACTCAGCAAATGACTTTTCTGCTGCAGCCCAGGACCCAGAGTCGAAGCAAGAGGGGTCTGTGGGGACCTAATGGAACGGCCAGGTGTCTGGGGTCAGACCTTCCCCTGCCCCTCGGGAGACTGCTGGGTTTCCTCTCCCTCTTCCTGCTGGAAACTGCCTCTCTCTCCCCTCAGCCCTGCCTGTCTCCTCTGCTTCCTGCTGCAGCCCTGAGTTCCCACCACACCTTCACTTGGGTCCCTCAGTAACTGCCTCTCTCCTGAGCCAGACCCTGGGCTGCGTTTGCCCTGAACCAGCTGTAGGGTCTGAGAAATGTCATTTGGCCACTCAGAGTCACCTTCATTTCATTCTTTGTAAAATGGGGTCTCCTGAGCTCACGCGCTGGAGCACGCCTTGTGAACCGTGGCAGACCAGGGTTGGCTGGACCGAGCGGAGGCGGAGGCCAGAACAATGTCAGTCTCCATCGGTGACGCTAGAGGCTCACACTTCTTGAGCGCTCACTGCGTCTAGACTCTTTCCAGGCATTATCCCATTTTATTGTCACAAAAGTCTACAGAGTAGGTTCTCTTACTCTCCCCTTGTCTGCAGTAGAAACTGAAGCACAAAAGGAGTTAAGTTGTGTAAGGTCACACAGCTAGTAAGCAAGGGGTCTGAATTTGAATATCTGGCTCTAGTCTGTGAACTTTCTTTACACTGTGCTATGTTCTCTCTCACAGCTCTGTGCTGGGCACGGCCAGTAAGGGGCAGGACCACACCAGCCATGCGGGAGGGTGCGAGGCAAGAGCCGGGCTGCTCAGTATGGGGGAGAGATGTCCTGAGGACAGGGAACCCCTTCCGCCCGCTCTTCATCTGGTTAACTCCTACCCACCTCTTAGGACTTAACTCAAGGCTCCTGACCACTGCCTTTCTGGATGCTTCTGGAGCACAGGTGATTATTCTGTCACAGGTGACTATCTCATTGTATCTAGCACCTTCTCTTCACCAGGCATAGGGATAAGCATTCAACACATTCTCTCACCTAATCCTCACAACCCCTCTGTCAGCCCTTGGCTTGGCTGGGCAGGGCTCTAGGTGGCAGGAGCAGAGCCCGCTGGAGCCAGGTTAAGAGAAAGGGAACATCTGTAGGGAAGCTCCAGGCGTCTTGGGGAAACCCAGTCTCATAAAGGATTGCAGCCAGACCCTGGGAAGGTGTCAGGAGCCCATATATCTCCTCTACATCTCACTCTCTCTTACACCGGAGGCGACCCAGTGTCTCTCATCTGCGTTTCTTTCTGCAGTCCTTAGACCCCTGGTACAGAAGTCTCCTCAGTGCAGGAAGAACTTCTCTCAGTCAGGGCTGTTCAGACACACAGGGGCTGCCTCAGCAGACAGTGAGGACCCATCCCTGGGGACACGCAAGCAGTGATGGGAGAGCGTGAGGGAACGTGCCAGCTCTGATGGGGGCTTGGGCTCAGGCAGCCATTCGAGCCACTCTGGGCTGTGAAATCCAGCTCATATTTCAAATGCCTCCTCAGTGTCTCCACCGAGATGTTCAGTGAACATCTCGAAAAGAACACAGCTGAAAATGAGCTCTCGTTCTGTCTCCCAAACTGCCCCTTCCACAGCTTCCTCCTCTCAGTGGATGGCAACTCCATCTTTCCAGTTGCTCAGGTCAAAATTTCAGAGTCATCCTTGAGTCCTCTCTCTCTCTCTTCCATCCCACGTTTGATCCTTCAGCAAATCCTGTTGGTTCTACCTTCAGAATCTATCCAGAATCTGACCTGTTTCCTCCACTGCTCTGGCTACCAGCCTGGTGAAGCCTCCCCACGATCTGGTCCCCTGCTGCCCCTCTCGCCTACTCCCTGACTGGTCCTTGCCATTCCTCCAATACACCAGGCACAGTTGCCTTCTCGCAGCTTCTGCAGTGGCTGTTTCCTTGGAATGGACCTCTTCCCCTATGTGTCTGCATGGCCACGGCCCTCACCCTCTTCAAGTCTTTTTTTTTTTTTTTAATGAATGAAGAGGTTGATAGATTATTTTGCTGTCTCCTGGATTTTTTTAAAAAATTAATTTATTTATGGCTGTGTTGGGTCCCCGTTTTCGTGCAAGGGCCTTCCCCAGCCGCGGCAAGCAGGGGCCACTCTTCATCGCGGTGCGCGGGCCTCTCACCATCGCGGCCTCTCCCGTTACGGAGCACAGGCTCCAGACGCGCAGGCTCAGTAATTGTGGCTCACGGGCCCAGCTGCTCCGCGGCATGTGGGATCCTCCCAGACCAGGACTCGAACCCGTGTCCCCCGCACCGGCAGGCAGACTCCCAACCACTGCGCCACCACGCAAGCCCCCTCTTCAAGTCTTTGCTCAAGGGTGACTTTCACAGTGAGACCCACTCTTTCCTCCGTATTTAAAATTGCAACTGCCCCTCCCCCACCCAGCCCATCCTGGGTGCTCCCAATCCCTCTTAACCTACCAGGTTTCTTCCTTTCTTTCCATAGCACTTACCACTTTGACTATACTATATAATTTAAGTTATTTGATTATTTACAATCTGTATTCATCCACTAGAGTATAAGCTCCCTGGGGGCATTGGCTTTACTTTTTCTGATATCTTCTAAACACCTAGAACAGTGACTGATCCAACATAGATGCTCAATCAATAAATATGATGATGGGGCTTCCCTGGTGGCGCAGTGGTTGAGAGTCCGCCTGCCAATGCAGGGGACACGGGTTCGAGCCCTGGTCTGGGAGGATCCCACATGCCGCGGAGCGACTAGGCCCGTGAGCCACGACTGCTGAGCCTGCGCATCTGGAGCCTGTGCTCCGCAACGAGAGAGCCCGCGATGGTGAGAGGCCCGCGCACCGCGATGAAGAGTGGCCCCCGCTTGCCGCAACTGGAGAAAGCCCTCGCACAGAAACGGAGACCCAGCACAGCCATAAATAAATAAATAAATAAATATTTTAAAAAAAAATCTATAAAAAAAATAATAAATATGATGATGGAGAGATGGGACTGCAAGTAAGTCAGGATCCAGGAGCCTGGGGATGCCCCTAGCAGCTGGTCAGGGAGCGTGGGGCCCCCAGTACCTTCCTGGGGATCCAGGCAGACTCAGCCAGCTTCTCTCGCAACCTATCCTCCCTCCCCCTCCCTTACACTCATGCAGAGTGGGTTATACCCTGGAGGGGGACTGGTTCTTAACTATGTCCATGGAGGGCTCGGGCATGCTAAAAAATCACAGATACAGAGAATAAACTAGTGGTTACCCGTGGAGAGAGGGAAGGAGGGAGGAACAAGATAAGGGTAGAGGGTTAAGAGTTACAAATTATTATGTATAAAATAAATAAGCTACAAGGATATATTATACAGCATAGGGAATGTAGCCAATATTTCATAATAACTTTAAATGGGGTGTAATCTACAAAAACATTGAATCACTATATTGTACACCTGAAACTAATATAATATTGTAAATCAGTTACACTTCAATAAAAAATAATAAATAAATAATAAAGAGATGATTTTAGAATGCCAGAAAGAAAAAAAACCTCCTAAATTATACCAAAACATTCGGTTCACTTGGGTCTGGTTTTTTTTTTTTTTAATTGGGGAGGGAGGGTTGTTTTTCCCACAGCATATATCACCTTCTGGCATGCTATATGATTTACTTATTTATCATGCTATGTTTCTAAATTTATTCTTTATTATTTAGCAGATTCTCAAAGGGATTTCTGACTCTAAACAGTTTGAGAACCCCTTGTCTCAGTCATCCTGCTGTTTTGCTTGTGGCCAGCAGGGTTCCTGGGCTCCCGTGCCTAGGGGGTGCTCACCAGGCTCTTCTTGGGTCTGGTGACTGCAGCCGTCACCCAGCTGGAGAGGTGACAGTTGGTACCCTGGACTTCAGTCAGGTCCCCAGACTCTCCTACCTCTTCTTCTAACCAGGTGGTTCCCAAACCGCCACAGACCTGCCCTTCTCCTCAGGTCTTAGCCCAAGTGGTGCACCTTCGAATTAGCAAGGTCAAAATGGTGGGGAAGGGGCTTCCCTGGTGGCGCAGTGGTTGAGAATCTGCCTGCTAATGCAGGGGACACGGGTTCGAGCCCTGGTCTGGGAAGATCCCACATGCCACGGAGCAGCTGGGCCCGTGAGCCACAATTGCTGAGCCTGCGCGTCTGGAGCCTGTGCCCCGCGACGGGAGGGGCCGCGATAGAGAAAGGCCCGCGCACCGCGATGAAGAGCGGTCCCCGCACCGCGATGAAGAGTGGCCCCCGCTTGCCGCAACTGGAGAAAGCCCTCGCACGAACCGAAGACCCAACGCAGCCAAAAATAAATAAATAAATAAATAAAATCAAGTAAAACTTTAAAAAAAAAAAAAAAAAAAAAAAAAAATGGTGGGGAAGTCCCTACGGTGCTCTCCGTGGTCCTGAACTACCTCTCTGGTCTCTGCTCAGAGTGAGGTTGTTTCTTTGGGAAGTAGAGGTGAGGGACGGGGAATTGTGTGGCCCCAGAGAACCTCTCCCCCTCCAGGTTATACTTATCTTTCCTAGAACTCTAATCCTACTTCTTTTGCTTGTATTAAACCTTCTTATCTTTGAGGTCTTGGCTGAGTTGTCAGCTCCTCAGGAAGGCTTCTCAGGTTCTGCAAAACTAAAGGTGGTGGTCTCCTCTATGTTCTGTACCTCCCACATCCCAGTGTGTGGGGACCACCTACCTGACCCCATGAGTTAATGATAAACTCGTCTGTCTACCGCACTGCTGTGCCCCCAACACATAAGTGATGACAATAAATTTTGGTTGAACAAACGAATGAATTAATGAAATGAATGAGAGGTGGATGGTCTGGGGAAGGAATGCCCTCATGGTTTGTTCCTACCCTTTGATTTCACCAGGACTACTATGCCAGGCTCTCTGTAGTAGGAACATGGAAGAGAAACAAGAGGTTGACATGGTTCTTCCCCTATGGAACACGTGACCTGGTGAAGGAATGAACAGTGGCCACATTTTATAGATGGGAAGACTGAAGCTTAGAGAAGTGATGCAATTCTTCTGTAATCACTTAGCTCAGGAGTGACAGAGGTGGATCTTGAGCCCCTACCCCTTGGCTCTGGATCTTGTACCCATCCCCTGCCTATGCCATCACTCCTCCCTCTAGATTGCAGTTCACACCCCTGGGTAATGAAGACATTGGGCTAAATCTATCTCTAAGGGAATTTTCCAAATCCTAGCTTCCATGGAAAATTAGGACTCATGGGCTTAGTCTCTAGTCTTTGGGTAACGGCCTCCAGGGTCACTAAGATCACATGAGGAAAGCCCTTTGCTTCTAATAAGTTGTTTTGTTGTCCAAGTCATATTATCAGAAACAGGGTGGGAGACCCCTTCTTTGCAAGAGCTGGATTCTCGGCAGCAACCACAGGAGTCTTTCATATACCCCAAAATGCCCGGACACTCAAGACTCACAGGAAGTGGGGGTAGGCATGATATGGCCCATCCTGGCCTCAGTCTGGTCAGTAGCCACAGCTCCCAAGACAGTCCACATCCTACCCACTGGTGGTTTGTGGGACTTGGGAGAGATCCCATTGTCGCCAACCTGGAGACTGTCACCTGAAGGGTTCTAAGGTGCGGGGACCATGAGTCCTGAGCTAGCGTCAGTTTTCACTTCTTGGAACTGTCCCACGTATCCGCCATACAACCACACAAGTCCCGTGTCTCTGCCTCTGGAGCAGTCAAACCTGGGATGTAAAGGATTTTGATGATCAAAAATGAGCTGTGGATAAAAAAAGAGCTGTGTGAGCCTAGCCACTCAATAAAGACGTTTTGCTCAAGGGACAACGTTTTGAAAATATGGGATCCATAGAAGAAAAATCACACAGAAGAAGCTGAGTAGGTGAAAAGTAGGAGAAGCCAGGATCTACCAACACCTGAAGGAAATAGTTGGCCTCCTTCTGGGAACCAAGGCTCAGTCTGGGGGGAAGGGAAGGGGTGGAGGAAGGAGCTGAGACTGGGCAGTGGGACCCTGTCAGGAAAGGCCAGAGGGGGGCTGCTAAAGGCTGGCTTTGTGACCTTCTCACTTTGACTGAAAGTCAGGGCTGTTGGGAGGAAAGCAAACTCAGCACCCCAGCAAACCCCACCGACAACTGTGATGCGGGAAGGGGGCAGTGGTGCCCCCCACCAGGGTCCCATTGTTTTCCTGTGTCCCCCTGGCTCTCCGCAGCTGCCCAGTTCTCTGGGGCTGGCCTGCCCTGCCATGTAGCCAATGCTGTGATGTCCTCGGGTACCCCATGCCTGCAGGATTCACAGCTGAGCCCAGAAGAGAGAATACAGGGGTGTCAGGAGCCCTGTGTCACCCACGTCACCTCCCAGGCCCAATGTCCCACCTATAAAATGGGACAGGCTACATGTTCCCTGAGGGCGCTTGGTGCCAGTCATGCCGGGGCTCCCATCCTAGATTCTAAGTGGGGAGGGCTGGTCTCCACGGAGAGAGAGAGGCCGTGCTGGCCCCGAATCTGGCAGCAGTCGTAGCTGGCCGCCCACGCACAGGCAGGCAGGAGGCAGGGTGCTGCAGTCTCGCTGCCAAGCACAGAGAACTTTCCACTGGGTCCAGGTTTCCATCACCATGGCAACTGCTGGGGGGTGGAAGTAGAAGTCCTCAGAATTCCGGGGAGAGCATATGGGGGAGGGAAGAACAAGAAAGTGAGCCCTGAGCAGGCCCTGGGGGAGGGCAGGGCCAGTACCCAAGTGGGCCCCACATTTCCTCTGCCATTTTCATTCCCTTCTCCCTCTTTTGATGTTTCTATGTTCTTTTCTCCTTTCTCTAGGTCCTCCTTCCCGCTCCCTTCCCTGAGCCCTTGCCCTTAGGAACGGTAGTTGATGTTTATTGAGCACATACTATGCACCAGGCACTGTTCCAAGTGTTTTACACATGTGAATTCACTTAACCCTCTCACCACAATGTGGTAGGTACTGTCATCATCCCCATTTCACAGATGGGCAAGTGGAGGCCCAGGGAGGTTGGGTGACTTGCCCAGTAACTGGCAGACTCAGGAGTTTGGCTGGATGCCAGTGACTGCACTCCCAGCCACTGTGGTGTCTGGATGGTCTCCATTGTCTAAGAAACACCAGGGGCTGCTAATGAAATGAAGGTGGGTGGGGGGGACACAGAGGGGCACAGGCAGCACATGTCCATGCTCTGAAGACCCTGTCCCCACTTCCCCTCCCCACTGCCTGCACCCCACACCGACCTTCCTGGTTGAAGCCAGGGTGAAGGGCAATGCCAGCTGCCCACACCTGCCGGGCACCACTGTTGGCTGAGTTTCCTGGCCTTGGCTGACCAGCGCTCACTCTCTCAGGCCCAGAGAAGGCTCCTGTCCTAGAGATGGCATTGGAAGGTTCAGGGAGCCAGAGACCTGGGTGTCATTCCCAGCACCCCCTCATTTCTCCTGGGGGACCCTGGGGATTGAGAACCTGACCCAGGGTTCAGGTCTGCCTATGCCCATCATACTCCTACAAGAGACTTAGAATTCCAGGGAGTTCACTGCCCTCCTCAGAACCTTTCAGATGATGGTGAGGGGTTGGTGGGAGATCATGTATAAAGATATTGTGGGAGCAGCAAAGATAGTAACTCAGCCAGGCCAGTCACTAAGCATGACCTCCATGGTGAGCCACTCGGCCAGATGTATAAAGACCAGCACAGACTGGGGACTGGGAGAGACCTGCTTCAGCTCTGGCTTTAAAGATGACCAGCCCCTCTCCAAGCTGGCTCCTTGCTTTCTCCTGGTTTCTGTATCCTTGTGGCTCAAGCTCCTCTACTCACTACCTTGGGTGGGATTTTTGTCTTCAGATCCCTCTAAGGCTTGTCCCACTCTCTCCAACTCTCTGGATCAAATTTCCAAGGAGTCCAGCCTGGACATCTTAATTGCTGGCCCCCTGATGGCACAGAACTCCCCCTCCAGACCATCCCACTGGCTGCTGGCCAGGCCACTGATTGGCTGCTCTGAGTCTGGTTCTTTCTCCTGGTCCAATCAGCTGTGGCCAGGGAGGCGGGGTCCTATATTACTGAAGATTGTTGCTAAGATAATGGATGGATTTCTTCACTGTTTAAGCCATTTGGAATTGGGGATTCTTTTACCTGAGCAGGCACCTCACTAACTTGGACTTGGGTCTCATACCCTTGGTGATGAGTCACTTGCTTCTGTGCTTCTATGTAGTCAGGTGAGTTGTGGTTTCTGAAACCTCATGGCCGGCCTGCCATTCCATAGGTTTACTGCAAAATTGAATGAGTCAGACCTGGTCAAGCTTGGTCGTGACCTTACAGAACTGAGGTGAGGGGATCCAGAATGTTGTCTCAAGAAACCTGGAGGTCCCACTTCTGTTTGCAAGCCCCCTTCCAGTGGTCAGCCAAAAGTAATGAGCGAGGTTTATGCTCCCATCTGCTGGCCCCAGGACACCTATGCTGAGAAGGACCAGAGAAATTAACTCATCCAACTCCTTCCCACCATTTCGGTCATGGGGGGAGCTCTGAATGCTCAGTCCTGGGCCAGGCCCCCTATTTTAGGAGCCAGCTTTCTATCGCCCATAAGGGCAGGGGGGTGTATCTGCAGCCAGAGGCTCCCCATCCTCCACAGGGCGCACTGCAAGTCTCCTATCAAGCCAGCCCTACAAAGGTCTCCCCGACTCCTGGAGCTTCATGATCAGAGGGGCTGTGGTCCCATCTCCCATGTATTATTCATGCCTCGCTATGTGGGCAGGATGTACCAGCTCAGCACTGAGTACTGGCAAGGATGGGAAGACAGGGCCGTCATGAGAGGCAGAAAACCTTTTCACTCCAGAGCAGGACTGGGCATTAAAGAGCACCCAGCCCAATTCCCCCATCCCCCAGCCTCTGCTTGCACACCGCACACCTCTGATGATACAGAATCATCTCCTTGTTGGTTTATGGTGTCCTTATTGGCATGAATGTAAATAAGCCTCTTTGTGACTTTCCCCCATTATGGTTTCCTTCTGAGACCACTGAGTGGGCACACTTAACTCTCCATAGTGAATTCCACTCCTTTCTTTAACCAATCCACATATGCCCCAACCTCCAGGACCCTCACCACTCCAGTCATTTATGTCTGCCTCTTTCTAAAGTAGGGATTGCAAACTACAGCCTAAGGGCCAAATCTGGCCCACCACCTGTTTTGTAAATAAAGTTTTATTAGGACACAGCCACACTGACGCACTTATTATTGTCTATGGCTGCTTTTGTGCTACAAAGGCCAAGTTGAATAGTCAAGACAGACACTGTATGGCCCACAAAGCTTAAAACATTTACTACCTGTCCCTTTACAGAAAAAGTTTTCTGACCCCTGTTCCAAAGCATCAGTGGTCCCCTAAATGGTACAAGAGATCCCAGGTATGGTCTGACCTTCAGGATGGGCACCTCCCTTGGTGTCCCCTCCTAGGATCCTGTGTGTGAGTGCTTGGTACAGCAACAGATGCTGTGGGTTTCAGCAGCCATGACCCGGCGTTGGCTCCATGAGAACCTCTGCTCAACAGAAATGCCCAGGGCACTTTTGCACAGCCTGTCGCTAAGGCCTATTGCCAAAACAAGTGCCCCGGCCCTTGAGTTTTGCAGGACCTGCATTCATCTTGGTTCATTTTCCTTTGTTGTCTTTGTCCCAACTTCTTGCTTAATAAAGACTATTTTGAACCATGAGTCCCTCATCCATCTATGAACCAGCCCTCCCAGCCTTGTGTTTTCCATATACAGACTGTCCCTGACTCACAATGGTTTAACTTACAATTTTTTGACGTTACGATGGTGCAAAAGCAGTATGCATTCAGTGGAAACCATACTTTACATTTTGAATTTTGATCTTTCCCTGGCTGGTGATATATGGTACAATCCTCTCTCGTTATGCTGGGCAGCAGGCAGTGAGCACAGCTCCCCGTCAGCCAGCAATCACGAGGGTAAACAACCCATACACTTACAACCATTCTGTACCCAGACAACCATTCTGTTTTTCACTTTCAGTATAGTCTTCAATAAATGACATGAGATATTCAGCACTTCATTATAAAAGTCTTTGTTTTAGATGATTTTGCCAAGCTGTAGGTTAATATAAGTGTTCTGAGCACTTTAAGATAGGCTAGGTTAAGCTATGATGTTCATTAGGTTAGGTGTGTTAAATGCATTTTCAGCTTACAGCGTTTTCAATTTACCATGGGGTTTATCGGGATGTAACCCCATTGTATGTTGAGAAAGATCTGTATCTTTTCGGCTTTCTTTCTGTGTGTTCATCCAAATTATTGATTTTAAAAGAGCCCTGTAGCATGTCACTAGAGACCTCCTTTCCCAGTTGTTATTGATCTAGTTATCAGTGTTCCTTAGGTATCATTAATCAACCTGCTGTAACCAATCTCCACCTACAACCTGCAAGATTCCATTTTACTATATTATTAGTAAGGATGATTGGGAGCATTTTGTCAAATATTTGACTGGGTTTCTGTTCTCAAGTATTACTACCCACCTTTTAGGAAATAGACTTGTAGAACTGTAGAATAGAAGAGACTTTGGAAATCACCTAACTCATCCTCTTTTCTCACAGATGGTGAAGCCAAGGTCCAGAAAAGTGACTGGTCCAAGATGACAGAGTGAATTGGTGGTAGAACCAGGAGTAGGGTGCTCTTTTCATGACACCCTGATGATTCAGACTGTGTATTAGTTAGAGTAGGCTAACTGCTGTAACAAATAGGCCCAAACATGTAACAGATCACCACAACAGAAGTTATTTTTGCTCACACTAGTCCTGGCTGAGTATTCAGGGTGGTTAGTCAGCTGTCCTCCTCACTGTCCTTCAGAGACCCAGGCTCCTTCCATCTTGTGCCTTGGCCATCCTGCAGGGCATTGTCATGGTTTACTGCCATCATCTGAAAGATGGAGACAGAGCCCTGGCCTGGTCAGGAGAGTCCTACTTCTACTTTGCTGAAATCCCAAATGACTTTTTTCTGGCTTTTACTGCTCCCTTCATGCTGCCCTGAAGCCATTCCTCAAAACTGCAGCCTTCTCTTGGCCCCTTGTGTCACATGCTCAGCCCCTCTGCCCATCCCGGAAGGGTTGGGTCTGGAGTCAGGGCTGGCCAGGTGGGCAGGGCTGCAGTCCAAGTCACCAAGCAGAGGGAGGCTGGAATAATTGAGCAGCTGGTGTGCGTCCAATAATCATCCATTCTGCAAGGCGGGGTGGTGGGGAGGGGGGCGCTTCCCCCCATCCTGTGGCAGGAGAGAACAGGAAGCGGCAGCTGGCAAGTTCACAGTTGGAGTCTGCCCACACAGAATCACAAATCCTTCTCTCTGAATTTAAATGTGCCTGATGCCAGGGCGAAAGAAGCAGTTTCTACCCTGAGGATATTCAATCAGGCTGAGAGGTCTACCAACCAGGCCCTCTAAGAGGTGGCCTTCTTTGTCACCACTGCTGCTGTGGCTGGATAAGATTGGGAACACCCGGCCCCAATTCTTTTTTTTTTTTTTTTTTTGGCTGCGTTGAGTCTTCATTGCTGCACGCGGGCTTTCTCTAGTTGCGGCGAGCGGGGGCTATTCTTTGTTGTGGTGCGCGGGCTCTAGAGCACAGGCTCAATAGTTGTGGCGCATGGGCTTATTTGCTCTGCAGCATGTGGGATCCTCTCAGACCAGGGCTCGAACCCGTGTCCCCTGCATTGGCAGGCGGATTCTTAACCACTGCGCCACCAGGGAAGTCCCCCGGCCCCAATTCTTAATATTCTACGTCCACCAGGCCCTTTCCCTCTAGTAGTTTTCTGGGAATCTGTATTTGTAAAGCCTGGGATCTTACTCCTACTGCTGCAGGAAGGGGGACACCTTCCAGGGTCCAAGAGTGGGCTCCAAAATGAATTGTCCAAGGAGACACATGTGCTGACAAAGCAAGAGACTTTATTGGGAACAGGCGCCCTGGTGGAGAGCAGCAGAGTAAGGCAACCCAGGAGAACTGCTCTGCCACGTGGCTCGCAGTCTTGGGTTTTATGGTGATGGGGTTAGTTTCCAGGTTGTCTCTGGCCAATCACTCTGACTCAGGGTCCTTCCTGGTGGCGTGCACATCACTCAGCCAAGATGGATTCCAGTGAGAAGGATTCTGGGAGATTGGTAGGGACATATAGACTGGTGTCTCCTCCCTCTTCTTGACCTTTCCCGAATTCTTCCGGTTGGTTGTAGCTTGTTAGTTCCACGTTCCTTACCAGGACCTCCTGTTGTAAGATAACTCATGCAAGTGGCTACTATCATGCCTGGCCAGGGAGGGTGGTTTCCGTCAGTGGTTCCCCTAACACTAGCATTCAAGGCCGTTCCCTTCATACACGCCCCATTCTCATCTGTCCTTACCATCTCCTCGAGCCATGCTCTTTCCTGAGGCATTGTGGCATCAAAGGTCTTTAGAGTCATGCAATTCTTGCTTCTGCCATTTACCAGCTGTATAGGCAAACTCCCTGCGACCCAGTTTCCTTACCTGTAAAATAGAACTAACAGTGAGTAATTAGCAGGGATATTGTGTGGATTAAGTCAAATGAAGGTATGTAAAAGAGCCTAGTACAGTGCTCCATAAATACCCGTCTTCTCTGTGACTTTCCCCTCTCTCACCTGGATTCCCATAGCTTCCTCTTCCTCTCTGCCCAGCCAGCTGCCACTTACGCCTCAAGCTCCACCGCTAATATCTTCCAATGACTATCGGAGGTAGACCTTCTCTGACCAACCCATTCCTCAGTCACCTCTTTGCTGTAGTCCTCATTGATAGGGAGTAGTTATAAATCTGTTACCGGGATAAGATGCAGGGCTCCACGTGGTCAGTCTTTGCATAGAGTTGCACTCAAAGACAGAAAAGCAACCAAAAGTACTTTTTTTTTTTTTTTTAATTTATTTATTTATTTTTGGCTGTGATGGGTCTTCGTTTCTGTGTGAGGGCTTTCTCCAGTTCCGTCGAGCGGGGGCCACTCTTCATCGCGGTGCACGGGCCTCTCACTGTCGCGGCCTCTCCCATTGCGGAGCACAGGTTCCAGACGCGCAGGCTCAGTAATTGTGGCTCACGGGCCTAGCCGCTCTGCGGCATGTGGGATCTTCCCAGACCAGGGCTCGAACCCATGTCCCCTGCATTGGCAGGCGGATTCTCAACCACTGCGCCACCAGGGAAGCCCCAAAAGTACTTTTAAAAGACATTTCAGTCCTTATTCTTGATGCTTGGAAAACAAATTCATCATCCATAGCAGACTTCCCAGAAGCTCCTTTGCAACTCCCAAGTTCTCATACAGCCTGAAGCTGCAGCTCTCAAAAGCCCATCCCAGCCCCAGGCCCTACAGATTTGCTTTCCTTCTCTCCCCTCCAGTTCTTTATGATGTACATTGCAGGGTGGGGGAGGGGAACACAAACACTCACAAATTAATAGGCATCTTGTCCTCCTCATATGTGTTTGAGTTTCCAATGAGTATCTGCCTCATCTAATTATAAGCTCTAACACAAAGGAACTATTGATTTGGGGGACTGACTTTTTATTTCATATAATTTCAAACAGACAAAAAATTTGCAAGAATATAAAGGCTCCCCCTTATATTCTTGACCCAAATTCATTAATAATTGCTTACTTTTTGCCCCATTTGTTTCCTCCCTCTCTCTCTCCATATATATTACCATATATTACAGTGTTTATATATATTATACATTTTATATATTTTTATATATATAATAAAAAATTTTTTTCTGAAATCATTTGCAAGTAAGTCAAAGATTTCATGCCCCTTTATTCCTAAATACTTCAGTGTGAATTTCCTAAGAAAAAGGACATTCTCTTATATAACCACAGTACAGTTATAAAAATCGGGAAATTAAACATACCAGGAAAATACAATTATCTGTTGTACAGTCCATATTAGAATTTCATCAACTGTCTCAATAATGTCCTTTATAGTCCTTTTATTTTTCCAGGCTAAGACCCAACCCAGGGTCTAGAATTGCTTTTAGTTGTCGTATTTCTTTAGGAGGAAATATTTTATGTATTGTGGGGTTTTTTTTTCTGAATCCCTACCCTTACCCAGCAGTGCTTAGCACAAAGCTGTGAACTTAATAGCAATTCAGTAATCACTTTGAATTGAATTAAGAACAACAGGTTTAATAGTAATAATTTCAGCTTCGCACCCTATGGCAAACACTGTTGGTTATGTACCCAACAGTCATTCCCCCACCCCTTCCCCGGGGTTGATGGATGTCATGGTGGTTGGATAGAAAGATGGGTAGATAAGTGAGTGGATAGATGGATGGTGGATAGGATGGTGGGTAAATGGATGGATAAGGACTAATTGGATAGACTGATAGGTGGATGGATGGATGATAGATGGGTCATGCATGGAATGAGGTATATGGGTGGGTAAATGGAGCAACTGGTGGATCTGTGAATGGACGATGGATGGTTGGAGGGATAACTGGATAAATGGGGGGAATTGGTGGGTGGATGTTGTTTGTACCCAGTATTCACAATGATGTACTGGATGAAGTACTTGGTTGGGAGTCAGAAGTCCGTGGTTCAGACTCCAGCTTGCCTCCTACTAGCTGGGACTCTTGGAGAGCTCCTTCCCCACTCAAGATCTCAGCAGCATCTTCTGTAAAACGAGGTTGCTGGACTAGTTGGCTTTTTTGATCCCTTCCAGTTTGGACCAACTCCTGTCTCAGAAACATTAAGTGATTTTTCCAAGGTCATGATGGGGCCCAGATTTGGATCTGGTCAATCTGGCTCTAAAGTGCATTCTCTTTAACTGTACTGCTTCACTGCCACTATTGGAACATCAGAAGAAAGGCTGGAAGTCCAGTCAGGGGCTCCTTGTTCCCCAGTCCCAAGCCCCTAATCCCCTATACCACCAAGTACCATTTGGGTTTGTTCCACATTTTTCTGCCTCATCCAGAGCCGAAGCGATGACGCAGGTGGCATTTTCCACGGGCCCCTCCCGACTCACTTTCCTCCCAGCTCAGCTTCTCCATTGCCCACCCGTCCCCGTCCCTACACCCTTTGTCACACCCTCACCCCACACTCGGCAGCTTGCAAGACTTCCTTCCTCCTCCGAGTGCCAAGTGCCACGGGAACTGGAGAGAGGTGCTGCAGCTCTGAGACCTGGCTCCTTTCCAGCCACGTGTGAGGGGAAGTATTAGCACCTACCCACATGGACAGGAATTGGGCTCCGCTCCCACAGACACCAGGGATGCGCAACTTTCAAGGTGCTTTCAGATGAGTATCACTTGCCTCCTGGATCCTAACACAGGAGGCCCAGCAGGTGCTGAAGAAGACTGCAAACAGGGTCACCAAAAATAAATGAGGACAAATAAAACATTTTAGAAAGATGTTGATATGTAATACTGTAAAAGCACTGTCAAAATAATAATCATGAAAAAAATCAGAACTCATTTGGACTATGGTATTTCCAGTATTGTTTTAATTTTGCATGACTTCTGCGGTGGTGGCGAGCCCCAGAATCTCTTCCAAATATAGTGGCCCTGCCTGTGGGGAGTTTGGAGCAGTGAGACTGGCTGGGGCTGAGCTGGGCAAGGCAGGGAGAGCTGAGGCCTGGGCCCATAATTCTGGTATTTGCTGACATGAATGCCACTTGGGACCCCAGAGAAGCCGTAGGGCGGCCTCCCCCAGCCTCAGGTCCCTGTCACTCAGCTCCCCTAGGCCCACATTCAGCTCAGAAGTTATCTCCCCCGCTCCCAGGTACAGCTCTCTGAGCTGGAGGGGTGGGTCCGGGGCTGGGGGCGGGGGGAGGGGTAACATGTCCAAGGCTGCACAGCCAATTCCAGACAGAGCCAAGGCTTGAACCTTATGTGGTAGGAAATGAAGGGCCCGTGCAATCCACGTCATTTGTACCAGTGCAAAAACAAGAGCCTTGGGACTTCCTTGTTGGTCCAGTGGTTGAGACTTCACCTTCCAATGCAGAGGGTGTGGGTTCAATCCCTGGTCGGGGAGCTACAATCCCACATACCTCACCACCAAAAGACCAACACATAAAACAGAAACAATATCGTAACAAATTCAATAAAGATTTAAAAATAAAAACAAGAGCCTTTACTGAGAGCTGTGCCTGGCAGTGACCCAAAGTTGTAACTAGGCCAACAGTTCGCTTTGAGACTTAAATTTGGCCGAGCAGGTGAGCGTGTTATTTCTACACCCTTTTGCAGACATCAGCTAGCCTTCCATCTTTATTAGAACATGGATGTGATGCATCTTCATACTACACACATTCTTCATTCAACCCACGAACCCTTGCTGAACACCAGCTGTGGGCCAGGTGACTAGAGAAGATATGTAAACAAAGAATCCACAATCCAGTTTGTGATTCAGGCAGGGCTTGTGCTAAGTGACCTGCAAGCACAGAGACAGAATGACTTATTAATTTTGCCTGAGGAGGTTGGAGAAAGTCTCACCAGGGAGCTGGCATTGTGAGATGGGTTGTAAGGGATGGGAAGAAGTCATGTTTACTGAGCATGGTATTACTTAGGGTAATTCTAGTTGCTGTAACAAGCAAACCTTGAAAAGGACAATGGGTCAAACATGGTAGAAGTTTACTATGTATTCAAGTAAAGTCTGAAACTATGTTTCTGATTAAGGAGTGACTCTCCTCCACATGGCAATGCAGGGGCCCAGCCTCCTTCCACATTGCAGCTCCACCATCTGCGCCTTGCTTGTCTGCATGAAGCTAGCAGAAGGGGAAAAGCATGGACAATTACCTGTGGGAAGTTTTTTAGGCCCTTACCTGTAAGTATCACACATTATTCTGATCTTATTCCATTGGCTAGCACACAGGCACCTGGCCACACCTAACTGCAAGGAAAAACAGAAATGTTTTTTAAGAATATGCTCAGGAAGAAAGGATGGGTTTGGTGAGCAGCTATAACAAACACGTGTTAATTGTACTGTCTCTTTCATCTGTTACTCTTATCAGCAGTACTGTGAAGTAAGGCACTATTATCATTTCCATTTTACAGATGAGAAAACTGAGGCTTGAAAAGATTCTACAATTGGCCCAAAGTCACAGAACTGGTAAGTGGCTGAGCTGTGATTCAATACCAGGTTGGTCTGTGTGAGTCTGAGGTCTATTCACTTACCCAATCCCATCAAGATTCATAGATTCCCAGGAAAGAGAAAGAACAGAAAGCAAACATGAGGGTGAATGGAGAAGAATAAAAAACCAATGGAGGGTGAGAAAAAGGAAGCAAAGGGGAGGTGTATTTTGAAGGTGATAACACCAGCCAGTGTGGAGGAAGAAGAGAGGAGAGAAGATGTAAAGTGAAGTTCATGAGAATCTTTGCAGTTCATGCTGTCACCCATGCTTAGGCCATGGTTACCATGGAAAGGTTTAAAAACAGGCCCCACCAATCTCACCTATGAACACAGATAGATAGAAAAATCTCAAATAAAATACTAGCAAACAAAAACCAACAGCACATTTAAAAACAGCACATTGTGACTATTTAACATGCATTGGAGATATTCACCAATGCAATTAGATAAGAGAAAGGAAGTAGAGGTATAAGAATCAGAAAGGAAGAGGTAAAAACTATCTCTATTTGCAGATGATATGACTATATATATTTGGAAAAGCCAAAAGAATATGGAAAAACTGCTATAAATGTTGAGAATTTAGTAAAATAGTAAGATAAAATTAACATGCAGAAACCAAGTCTTGATAAATATAAAGAATTATGTTAGAAGAAAATAACAGCAGAGCAGACTCCATTTATAATAGCAAAACTTAAAAAAAAATTAGACATAAACTTAACAAGAAATGTGTAAAATCTATAGGAAGAAAAAGTTTTAAGTTCCTGAAATGCAAATATGTACACTTGAGTAAATTGATGTATATACCATGTTCTCAGGTAGAAAAATTCAACATTGTAAAAATGCCAATTCTCCATAAGTTAATTTATAAATTTAATGAGATCTCCCACTCCCAAAATACCGTCTATTTTTCCCTGGAGCATTAGAAGTTGATTACAAAATTCATAAGGAAAAAAGCTAGTAAGAGTAGACAAAAAAAAAGAAAAAAAAACCTAAAAATGAAGAGTCATAAGGGATCCTAGCATTAAAAGATATTAAACATATTTTAAAGCCTCTATAATTATAACAATATAGTATTGGTGCACAAATTGATGAAAATCCAGAAATAAACACAAGTGTATATGGAAATTTAGTATATGATAAAGGTAGCATTTCAAGTCAATGGGGGCAAAGAAGAACATTTTATTTTATTTTTTTAATTTATTTTAATTTATTTTATTTTTATTTATTTGTTTGTTTGTTTATTTTGGCCATACCACACGGTATGCAGGATCTTAGTTCCCCAACCAGGGATCGAACATGTGCCCCCTGCAGTGGAAGCGTGGAGTCTTAACCCCTGGACCACCAGGGAAGTCCCAGAAGAACATTTTATTTTACTTTATTTTATTTTATTTTATTTTATTTATTTATTTTTAAAAATTTATTTATTTATTTGTTTGATTATTTGTTTTTGGCTGCATTGGGTCTTTGTTGCTGTGTGCAGGCTTTCTCTAGTTGCGGCAAGCAGGGGCTATCCTTCGTTGTGGTGTGCAGGCTTCTCATTGCAGTGGCCTCTCTTGTTGTAGAGCATGGGCTCTAGACACGCGGGCTTCAGTAGTTACAGCACACGGGCTCAGTAGTTGTGGCTCACGGGCTCTAGAGCTCAGGCTCAGTAGCTGTGGTGCACTGGCCAAGTTGCTCCGCGACATGTGGGATCTTCTCGGACCAGGGCTCGAACCCGTGTCCCCTGCATCGGCAGATGGATTCTTAACCACTGCACCACCAGGGAAGCTCAGAAGAACATTTTAATAAGTTGTGTTGAGACAACTGGGTAGCCATACAGAAAAGGATAAAATCAGATCCAGTTTTCACATTGCATGCCAGGATAAATTCCATATGAACCAGGAATCTAATTGTAAAACCTAAATAAAATTCTATAAAGAGAATATATGTGAATTCCTTTATAACCTGGGGTTGGAAAAACATTTTTTAAACTATGACTAGAAATCCAGAAGCAATAAGGGGAAAAAATAGTAAAATTACTATATAAAAAAGTTTTCATTTTTTTATATAAAAAAATAAGCACAGTGAAAAAATTATAAACTGGGAAAATATTTTTAAGCTTATATCACAGAGTTAGTACCCCTAACAACAACTCAGTAGAAAATTGGATGAAAGATATGAGTAGACAGTTCCCAGGGGGAAAAAAAGCATATAGCTGCTAAACTTATAAAAATAGAAAATGCAAATTAAAACTAAACCAAGATACCACTTCTTACCCAACATATTGGCAAACTCCAAAAATTTAACAACATACACTATTGGAGAAGCCTTAGGGAAACAGGCACTCTCACATAATTCTGGTAGGAAAACAAAAAATATATGCACTCCCTATCAAGAATTTGGCAATATCTGGCAAAATTACGTAGGCCTTACCTTTTGACCCAGCAATCCCATTTCTAGGAATCTATCCCAAAAGTACACTGAAAGAAATACAAAATGATGTAGGCAAAAGTCATTCATTGAAGCATTATTTGTAACAGCCAAAAACTGGAAAAAAAACAAATATTGATCAATATATAATTGGTTGAATAGCCTATGTACATCCATACAATGGATTACTATGCAGCTGTATAAAAGAATGAGGACAATGTCTAAGTAATGTTATGGAGCAATTTCCAAGACATATTGTTAAGAGAGGGTGCAGAACAGAGTACATAGTTTGTCCTTTTTTTGTGTAGAACAGGGAGAAATACATACACACACACACACACACACACACACACACACACACGCATGTGTGTGTTTTATTTATATTTTTAAGAAGAAACAATTGAAGGAATCCCCCAAACTAATAAAAACAATAGAACTGAACCTAGCTAGAAGTAGACTTATCTGAATGTACCGTGTTTTATAGTTTTGACTTGGGATCAAGTAAATAAAGATGAAAAAAACATCAAAGAATGTCAAAATTTTTTCAAAAAATCACAGGCCAACTTGAAAGCTTGCTGTAGCACTATCAAAAGACCTGGCTATAACCCAGCTCCACCATTAACTCTCTGTGTGACCTTTAACCTCTCCAAGATTCAGGTGCCTCCCCTTTTAAACCTCTCTGCTTCAAATGCTTATATGGGAGATACAAATCCAGCTGGGGCCACTAATCCCATGATCACTCCAGCAGTGGTCACCATCCCTGTTCCTTTGTAAATGTTGACCCAACAAGTGACAGGTAGGCAGGGACTGATCACAAGAAATGCAAGTCCTTGGAGCACTTGTTTACTTGATCTCTTAAAATCAAGCTTAGAATTTCTACCATGTTTAATACTAAACACAAATCACCTATTTTGAACTTAGTGCCACCCATAAAAGTGTTTTTGAGAACTGTTAGTGTTTCTGAGCTTGTATTTAGTTAATCAAATAATTTTCTGTGGCTATTTTTAAGTGTTTATTTGGTTAGCCAAAGGTTTGATCTGTGTAAAATTGGCCGAATCATGTGTAAGAACTCTGGAAAACCATAGAAGAAATGGTAATAAACATTAAAGGAGCAAGAAACAGACTGTAATGGGGGGCGGTATGTGCACCCAGGGGGTGCTAAAGCTGACTCATCTGAGTTCAGACAATATTAGAATTTTTGTTCAGATCTTTATGTAAAAATTAGGAAAGAAATGATACTTTACTAATGTTTAATTTAGAAACTGACCTCTAGGTTGTCCCAAATCAGGTAGCCACAGTGTGGAGGGGTTAACGGCAGACCCTCTTCCATTAGTGTTTCAGTGCGTGGGTTTCAGGTTTGCCCAAGGCAACTGAGTTTGCAAACTACTTTTCATTAAATCAGCTCTCAAGAAGTGGGCATATGGCTTTAAAAGACTCCTAAGAACCTATGGGCTGAAGATAGTACAAATCACGTAAGCATAGGAGAAAAAAAAGCAAATGACAAAGCTGACCCTCCTCTCTTCCAGAGACAGCCTTTACTTTCAGCTGCTTTGAGATAAAACCAGTGACAAATCTAACAAACAATTACCCCTAGCCCCCAATTTTAAATTCTCAAGAAGACTATTTGAAAAGTGGGTTATTTCCATCATAGTAAGTGATGGCCCTTGCATGAAGTCTATATTGGGCCTTGAGATATTGATTCCTGATAGCAGGGCTTGAACAGAACTTATAGGCACTTAAATATATGCATATTGGAGGGATGCATGCTCAGAAATTTTTGCTGGTGGCATACATGATCAGAAAGTTTAGAAGCTCCTTTATGTTGATCAAGGCAGGCATACAACATCAGAGAAAGAGAAGAATGATTGGAAATGAAAAGACCAGGAGAGGAGCTCAGCTAAGAGTTAGGGCACAGAATCTGCAGCGAGGCCGCCTGGGTTTAAATCCCAGCTCCTCACTTACCCACAAGTTGACTTAACCTCTCTGTGCTTCAGGTTCCTGTGAAATGTGGATGGTGACTGTACCTACTTCATAGGGCTGCTATGAGGATTCAATGAGTTAATAACACCTCAGACAATGCATGGCTCATTGTAAACGCTCCCTATGCGTTTGCTATGTAAGTTACAAGATCCCATAGGATTTCATCAAGTGGAAATACTAATTGTGAATAAACAATATACCGGATTATAAACTAGCATAGGAAGTATGTGTCACAAACGTGAGCTATTAGGAACAGAAGTCAAACAGAATGGCAGATGAATGGCAGATGCCAGGCTGGTGACAGCTACTGGAATGATAATCCTTGGGCTCTCCCCTCCCATGGGATACACATGACATCATCTACACAGGCTCTGGGGGTGACAGAGATGAAAAGAAATCAGATGCTGCTGGAGCTCCCAGCCTGATGGCAATGGTGCCAACATGACGACCCAAGGAGACAGAGGCTGGGATAAGCTTTTCCTTCATCTGTCTGATTCCCTCTGACTTGAATAACTCTCCTGCTGACCCCATGTCCCTCTCCTCTCCCCCACCTGGAGCTCAGGGCATCAGCCCCCATAGCAACCAGGTTCCCTGAGGGAGAGTTCTGACCTCAGCCAGTGAGCTCACCAAATGGGGCACCCACTCCGTGAGAGCCCACCTGAGGGAAGGTGAAGGCTCTCGGTCCCCAGGAGCAAGGGACACAGAGAACAATGGCATCCCAGCACATGGGCTTTCACCTGCCTCACAATGTGAGGATCTATTATTTATCCAAGTAGTGTGGGCTGGAAGGCAATTTGTTTTACAGAAGCCCAGAGGGCTGGGTGCCCTATTCCATCCATCAAAATAATAACTAAGTAATTAGTAAATAATAGAATGGAATTGATTTTGTAAAAGGCAAGCAGTTAGGTGCCTCATGGGCTGGGACAGTGAAATTCAAGGACTGGAGAGGGGACCTGAAGAGGACTGAAATCCTAAGAGGCTGGGCAGGGCAGGGAAGGAGGTTGTCAGGGAAAGAGACAGGGGCCCCAGGCTGCTTTTCCTTCCTCCGGTCCAGAGCCCTGTGGGTGGCTGTACGTTGACCCTCCATTCAGCCAAGCATGCACTCCAGCTGGGGCCAGAGGTTAGGAGCTGCTCATGAGTATAAATCTTGCAGAAGGGGCTGGGGTTCTGTAGGGGGTGGCCAGGGCAGTGACACCCTTGTATTCCCAGCGCCCAACCCGGACCTTGGCTCAGAGCAAGGGAGCCATCAAATATTTGGTGAAATGAATATGCATTGGCTCAGAAACCAGAGGGGCCATATGGTGAAAGGGTCAGTCACTCAGACCCTGCAGCCAGAGTGCCTGGGCTCTGTTATTTCCTACTGCATGACCTTGGGTATGTTATTTAATCTCTCTGTGCCTCTGTTTCCTCATTTATGAAAAGGACGAGGGGATTCAATGAGTTACTAGAAGTCTAGAATATTGCCCAGCACCTGGTAAACACTAGCTGTTACAATTCGCAGGACCACGGGACCGTGTTGCCACAGCATGCAGGCCAGGACTTTCGCCACCCACCCATGTGCCAAGTATCGCCATGTCCGCCCCCGCCATGTGTCCTCCCTGACAGCTCTCAGGTATGCCCCACCTCCCTGACCTCACTACCTTCCCTCACCCCTCACCCCTCCTTTCTGACCTGCAGGCCTCCAGGTCTCCTCCTCCCTTCTCAGTGGCATCGAATGCCAGGCCAGCCATGGAAGAGATCATCTAAGTCCTTTCTACTCAAGCTGTGGTCCGTGGACCAGCAGCATTGGCATCACTGGGGAGCTCGTGAGAAATGCAGACCCTCTAGCCCCACCCCAGACCTACTGGATCCGAGCTGGCACTTCAACACGATCCCAGGGGATCTGTGTGCACATTAAAGCCAGAGAAGCACTGGAGTGGTCCTCAGCCCTGCCGCATATTAGAATCACCAGGGAGCATCGAATCAGAATCGCTGGGGGTAACACTTAGCCATCAGTAATTTTTACAAGGTTCCTGGGGTTAAGAACCACTGACTAGACAAATGCCCTCCCTTCATTCACAAAGAGGCTGACTAGGGTCAAATCTAGTCAGGGAAGAGCGGGCCATAGAACACAGGCTCCCTTCCTCCTGGCTCGACAGTGTGAGAGCTCAGCTCCTGTTCTGGGCCCCATGGAAATGATGGTGGATGAGATACTGTCTTGACCCTGAGTAGCTCCTGGTCTGGGGAGGGAGACACTCAAGTAAAGAACCAACAAGGTAGTGTGGGAAGGGCTGGAGTCTCCGTGCAAACTTGAAAAGCACAGAAGAGGGAGTGAAGGACCCACCTGGGGGAGCCCCAAGGGGAGTTATGGGGTAGGCGGTCTCTGAGCCTCGTGCTGAAGAACTGGGAATTTGGCAAATGCGAGAAGGAAAGATCATTCCAGAAAGAAGGCGCAGCATTGCAAAGGCATGAGTTCACAATTGGGCTGCTTGGTGAGTGGGGACTGGCGAGAAGCTCAGAGGGGTGGGAGCCTAGTGTTTGGAGAACACAGCTTGGTGAGAGATGAGGATGGAGATATTGTCAAACTGGATAGACCTAGACTGCCACGGAGGGGAGTCTGGACTTTATCCTGAGGGCAACAGGCAGGCACTGGTAGGAAGGTGCGAGGACAGAGCCACACTTGACTTTCAAGATCACTGGTGGCAGAGGGGACAGCGGATGGGAGGGGACAAGCTGGGGGAGAGGGGAACACAAGAGATATGGAGAAAGTGCAACCTGCAACAGTGGCAGAGGATGGAGAGGAGGAGCCAGATGCAGGCTATAAGTCAGAGGAGAAGTCAAGGAGGGATGTGTGGGATGGAGACAAGCCAAGCTCCAAGGTCCAGAGCAAGGATCTCAGTGTGAATCCCAGCTGACTACCTCCTCTCTGTGCCTTAGCTTCCTTATCCGTAAATGGGACTAACAGCAGGACCTCCACCCGGTTTTGGTGTGAGGATTAAATGCATCAATACCGGTGGAACTCATAGAATGTTGCTTGGTACATTGTAAACGCTTGACAAGTGTGTTACGGCATTGACGACCAGCAGAATATCAGACAATCACGCTCCTCTTTCTTGTCTAAATGGCACTGGGAAGCACTTGACTACTTGGGGATTATATTTCCCTGCCACCTCGATCTTGAGATGAGGCCACGTGACTGAGTTCTGGCCAACAGAATGTGGGGGACATCATGTATGCCACATCCCCACCTGGCTCAGAAAACCTTCCTGGGATGCCACACTCTCTCTTCCTTCTCTTGCCAGTGGGATATCCAAGCTCAGAATGACCTTGGGGGTGGGGGTCTAAATGATAAAGGACCAAAGACCATCGCTTCCTCCCCTCCGTGATGCTAACTTGAATCCATTCATCTGTCATTTATCTGGCCTCATGGAAGAATCAGCTGTTCCACAGAAGTTCACTATCCAGTCAAGAAAGTAAAACATATCAGAAGAACTAAGTTGGAGTCCCCTCTCTGATTTTAATTGAGTGACCTTGAGTGAGCCCCTTGACCTTTCTGAGCCTTATCAAGAAAGTGGGGATAAACTCATTTACAGGACTGTCAAGAAAATTAGATCAAAGGGTATGTGTATATGTTGTTTGTAAATTTATATAAGAATGATTGATTTTCTTTAAGATGTGATCATCTGCTGTGCCTCATTTAAACAATGGATCTAAGACATAATTAAACATTTGGATGGCCCAGAGTCATCATTATGGACATTGATTATTGCCCTAAATATAACTGGACGATTCCCTCTGGGCTTGTAGAGATTTGGGGGGCTGTTTGCCCCTTCCCTGAATAGACCCATATTGCTGTATATAACTAGCTGTTGCTCATCTTAAGGTTACAGTAAAAAGAGGGAAACCATATACATATATATATATATTTTTTTTTTTTTTTTTTTAAACTTTGAGTCTATAAGACAGATCAACATTCAGCCATGGTTGAGATGATCCAGCCTCAGGAAGCTTGCAGGGTCACCCTGCAAGTCAAACCCTGCTTTGCCTCTGGGTTCCCAGTACTTTTTTTTTTTTTTTAAATGGGTCTTTTGCTGTCTTAGGTCCCTTCCAATCTTTTTTTTTTTTTAATCAATTGCACTTTTTTTTAAATTAATTAATTAATTAATTAATTTTGGCTGTGTTGGGTCTTCGTTTCTGTGCGAGGGCTTTCTCTAGTTGCGGCGAGCGGGGGCCACTCTTCATCGTGGTGCGCGGGCCTCTCACTATCGCGGCCTCTCTTGTTGCGGAGCACAGGCTCCAGACGCGCAGGCTCAGTAGTTGTGGCTCACGGGCTTAGTTGCTCTGTGGCATGTGGGATCTTCCCAGACCAGGGCTCGAACCCGTGTCCCCTGCATTGGCAGGCAGATTCTCAACCACTGCGCCACCAGGGAAGCCCCCCAGTACTCTTATACTCCTTCAAACCCCAGCTCAAGGTTGACCCTTGAGCCCAACCACCCCCATGTTCCCAGGGCTCCTTTTGCATTCCTCCAGCAGAGCACTTAGCACATAATAGTCCACATTTTAAAAATCTTTTCCAACCGCTTGCAGGTAGGAGCTGGATCATCTGCATCTTCAACCTGGACTCAGCACAGTGCTTGGCACCTAGTAGGCACTCAGGAAATTTTGTTAAGTGAATGACTCATAAATCTAGTAATTTTGGATAGTGATGGGAACTATATCATCTCCCACTGAAAAATCATTTCTCTTTATTTTTGAGTCATACTTAGAGTCTGAACTATTCTCTTCGTTTCAATTACATTAGCTAATTAGTTCAATGCTTAAGCTTTTTTCTTGGTTATTTTCCACGATAGATATCATTTGTTTCCATAAATAATTTAGGTGCACACTGTGTATCCCACTTAGAAAGCTAAGCGCCTCCAGATACTTCTGAATGGTCTGGAACTGCGAAAAAAGAGAAAGCATCCACCCTGAGGGGCTTCTTAACTAGATAGGTGCTGAAAAGGAAGGACACCTCCTGTGCCAGGTTGTAGTTTCCACAGATGGCTGCAATCGAATCTCCCAACTCATGTGTTTCTGCAATATGACCTTGACACTTCTCCCAGTGAGAGGAGCACCTATGTGTGCTCCCCCCGAATCTGGACAGACTCGTGATTTCTTTGACTGATAGGGATGGCTTGTTACACTGCAGGGGCAACTGAAATGCCACCTGGCACTGCACAGCCAAGATTCCTCACTTCCAATGGTCATCTGGTCCTTCACTCACCCCCGAACCCACAAATGCTCCACCGCCTCAAATTCAAGAATATTTCTGACTCTACCTCTCACAGGCTTCTGTAATCTGATTCATTTGGCCTCTTTGATGTTATTTCCAGTGATATCTTCCAGTCCCTCTTATAACTTACACACACACACACACACACACTAAAGAGAACATTCTTTCTTCAAAGGAGACATGCAGGTGGCCAATAAGCATATAAAAAGATGCTCAGCATGACTCATCGTTAGGGAAATGCAAATCAAAACTGCAATGAGGGCTTCCCTGGTGGCGCAGTGGTTGAGAGTCTGCCTGCCAATGCAGGGGACACGGGTTCGAGCCCTGGTCTGGGAAGATCCCACATGCCGCGGAGCAACTAAGCCCGTGAGCCACAATTACTGAGCCTGCGCGTCTGGAGCCTGTGCTCCGCAACAAGAGAGGCCGCGACAGTGAGAGGCCCGCGCACCGCGATGAAGAGTGGCCCCCGCTTGCTGCAACTGGGGAAAGCCCTCGCACAGAAACGAGGACCCAACACAGCCATAAATAAATAAATAAATAAATAAATAAAATTAAAAAAAAAAAAACTGCAATGAGATACCACCCCATACACAATGGAATATTACTCAGCCATAAAAAAGAATGAAGTCTTGCCATTTGAGACAACATGGATGGATCTAGAGGGTATCATGCTAAATGAAATAAGGCAGAGAAAGACAAATACTGTATTATTTTACTTATATGTGGAATCTAAAAAGCAAAACAAATGGACAAACAGACAGAAACAGAGTCATAAATACAGAGAACAAACAGGTGGTTACCAGAGAAGAGGGGGTGGGGTAAACAGGAGTTTACTTCTCTCACACAAAAAAGTAAAGAGATAGGGAGTCCAGGGACATCATGGTGGTTCCACAGTCATCAGAAACCCAGGCTCCTGTCATGTTCTATCATCCTCAACACACTTCTATCTGCAAGATGGATTCACACTCCAAAGTGGATGCTAGAGCTCCAACCATCACATCAGCATTCCATACCAGCAGAAGCAAGAAATGGGGACAAAGGGATTCTCCTTCCAGCTGATCCTTTTAAGCAGCCTTTCTAGAAGTCCTACATAACACCTGTGTTTTCACTTCTTTGAACTTAGTCACATGGCCATGTCTAGCAGCAAGGAAGGCTGGGAAATGTAGTCTCAGCTTTGTTATTAAGGAAAAAAGGGACAATGAATAGTGAGGGGCAGTTAGTAGTTTCTCCGTACAAGATTTTCCTGCGAAACCAGTCCACTAGGATATCTTATATCACACATCACCAAAACCACACAGTTTATCTTTACTGTTAAACACTCAGGGTTTTATGTAATAATAATAATAGTGGTAGTTACCATTCATTGAGCCTTACAATGTGCCAGACACTAAGTGGTTGATCTGCCTTATTTTATTTAATCCTCACAAAATCCCTGTATGCAGGTATTAACTATCATTAACCCCAATTTGCAGGTAAGGAAACTGAGACCCAATTGGAGGTTAAATACTACATGCCTAGGGCCACAAAGATATTAAGAGTTGGGATTTGATTCACGAGCTTGTCACGACAAGAAACCGTGTCATCTAAAACACCCAGCACAGTGGTTCACAAAGAGAAAACATTATTAAAAACAAACAAATAAAACCTTGTTGGTTGCATGAGTAACTCAGCATCGAGATAAAAACAGGAACTAGACAAGGGACGTAGTAGAGTGACCTGGGCCTTCTCCAGGTACAGGAAACCACAAGTCTGAGAAACGGGCAGGAGTTGAACACTGTCGCTTCAAAAGTTGGGGGATTTGCAGAGACCATGGGATGAAGCAGCGCTGGAGTTCAGGGCCTGACTCTGCCGCGTCTTTGGGGTCTTCTGGCCAACGGTCCGCAGGGAAAATTTATGCTCCAGGAATGACCCAGTGTGCCTTCTTCCCAAGCAAGAAGAATTTTCGTTTGATGTTGTCTACTGCTTGCTTGGATTCCTTTAATTTTTTACTGTTACTTAGTAAGCAGTTAAAATGTCAATGAAGCCATCTTCCGCAGCTCAAACATACCCAGTCAAGTCGCTAAGCATTTGCTGTCAGTGATCAGTAAATTATATTGTTACTATTATTATTAGTTCAACAGAAATCATTCATGCAGGTTACAGAAGCCTCTGAGAGTTGTTTTCAGCTTTTTTTTATAACAGTCCTACAGATTTTAGTACCAGCCTGGGATACCACTTTCCTAGGGCACAGCCTCTTGGAAAAGCAGGATTGGACCTCTCCTTTTGCTCTAAAAAAACGTTTATTATGAAAAATTTCAAACATATACCAAAGGATTAGTTTGTGCCATACAAAATTGCCATTTGAAGGTCCAAAATGGTTAAATAGTAGCAATTTGACATGACTTAAATTAATAGTATAATGACCCCCGTGTTCCTATCACCACCCAGTTACAACAGGCATCAGCTCAAGGTCAATCTTGTTTCATCTAAACCTCTCCACCCTCCTCTCCACCATGGATTATTTTAAAGCACATTCCAGACCTCTTATTATTTTATTCACAAATATTTCAATATGCATTCCTGAACAATTAGGACCCTTTCCAATCTCCACATCATTTTAACCTCCCTAAAAATTAAAATTATTCAATGATATCAGTAGACATCCAGTCAGTGTTCAAATTTCCCCAACTGTCTCATGAATGTCTTTGTTTTTATTGTCATTGTTGTTTTTTAGTTTATTAGTAAGAATCAGGATCCAAATAAAGTCCATATATTATAATTGGTTGATATTTCACTTGAGCTTCTGTTCCCCTTCTGTTTTGTTTGAGGTTTTTGTTGTTTTTGTTCTTGCGGTTGTTCCTTTTCCATACAATCTCTTGTTGATGAAACTTGTAGTGTTTTTCCTATAGATAAGATCTTGCTGCATCTCTGTAACTGGGAGTTACCTCTAGAGGCTTGATCAGATTCAGGTTTGATTTTTTGGGGGGCAGGACTACTGCATAGATGGTGTTGTGGTCTTCCATCAGAAGGAACATAATTTCCAGCTGTCTATCATTTTATGATATTAGCTGTCATTGACGATCACTGCCTAGATTCATTGTATTCTAAACGGCTGTAAATTGACTTTGGTGACAGGCAGGTGGCAATATTCAGTTAAAGGACTCCCCTTGTTCCTCCCTCCCCCCCACCCCCACTGTGTTGTTTGAGAGGCCTGATCTGGGCCAAGATGGGGCTGGACGCTACACTTGTTGCTTATTTCTCTCCTCTTTTCCCCAACCCACCCCCCATTTCTGTGGGAGACACACATTAATGGAAGGCTAGGGAACTGGAACAAGCCTTGAGTTTGTGTCTAGCCCTGCAGATGTCAGCCTTGGAGGTTGCTAGGATACTCGGCTCCCAGAGCCTCCTTGGAGTTGCATACTTCTGGAGCAGTTCACAGACACTGGATGGGCTGGCTGTGCAGTGGGGAGGGGAAAGAAGGGCAGCACCCAATAGGCAGGTCTGCCAAGAAAGAGAAGGCTGAGGTCCCTCCTGGCCCTCCATGGAGCTGGGAAATGTCCCCCCAGAAGCATCTCTACATGGAGATTGATTCTGATCACCTATGGTAAAGGCAACTCTGAATTTTAAAAGTCCCCAGTCCTACCTTCTCCCTATGCTTGCATTTCTTCTGCAACATGCCCTTCTATATGTAATTTGGAAGATATAACCCGAATGAATGAATGAATGAATAAATGCAAGAATGATTGTCAGACCTCTCCCCAGTCCCTGTCTGCCTGGCAAACTTCTGGTCCACTTTAAGACTCAGCCAAGGGCTGCATTCTCATCTTCAAAGCACCCTTCCCTTTAGGCTCCCAGGCAGACTCAGACACCCCCTGCCTGTGCTCACGCTTACCCACAAAGTCAAATTTATCTGTTAAGGTGCACATGTCCCCACTGGGTCTCATTCTCCTCTGTACCCCCAGTACTTAGCACAGGGCCTTGCATAGGCCAGTTTAGATGCATGAGTAAAAGTGCTCTGTTGCATGACTCTGGAGACAGGGAGCTCACTACCACAAGTCAGCTCATGCTGGGCAGCTTCAAGTTCTTCCTTATGCACAGCTGAAATCTGTCTACTGGAAACTTCCACCTGGGACCCTTGGTGAGCCTGCCAGTGCCACACTGAGCAAGCCAGCTGCATCTTTCGCAAAACCACCCTTCAGAGTTGAATCGCTCTCCATTGCCCTCTGCAGCACCTACCAAGAAGTAGTGGGGAAATGGGTCAGACATTCATGTTCTAAGTCACCAAGCTTGGCTCCACGGAAGCTTCCTTAAGGTTAGAGGTGTTGGTCCTATTAAGCATTCAGGGGGCTTCCCTGGTGGCGCAGTGGTTAGGAATCCGCCTGCCAGTGCAGGAGACATGGGTTCGATCCCTGGTCCGGGAAGATCCCACATGCCGCGGAGCAGCTAAGCCTGTGCGCCACAACTATTGAGCCTGTGCTCTAGAGCCCGAGCTCCACAATAAGAGAGGCTGCCGCAATGAGAAGCCCGTGCACCGCAACAAGGAGTAGCCCCTGCTCACTGCAACTAGAGAAAGCCCATGCGTAGCAACGAAGACCCAACACAGCCAAAAAATTTTTTAAAAAGCATTCAGACACCTGCACCCTCTCCCTGGTCCTGCACCCCCAAAACTGCACCTTGGCTCAAAACCATAGGGCACAGGCCAGATGAGCTCAGGTGGAGGGCACAGTTAGGGCCCCACAGGTTTCCTGGGTGTGAGATTATCCATCTCCGCCCTTTCCTGGTACAGGTTAGCGGATGTCAGGCCTAGACAGTCAGCACAGTTTTCTCAGGATCACTCAGAGAATCTGTGTAGAGTTCAAACAAGAGCCAAGACAGATGGGGAGAGAGAGGAGGCAGCCATGCTGGCGTCAAATGCCACAGGTGACATGCCAGGAGCCAGTCTGCTGTGATTTATGTGCCACCATCCCTGGGGTGGCAGAAGAGCTAAAATCCTTTCTGACATCTCAGGACAGAACTCCTCAAATCCCATCAACACCCAGGCTCACTGACAACAGTTCAGCGGAATAGCCCTGCCCTGAGAAACCAGTCCAGGGAAGGCTCCTGCCAAGGACTGCCTGTCAGGCAGGGGAGCTTAAACCAGGCACAGGCGGTGAGGGTTGGTCCTTCATTCCCATGGCTTTGGGATTAAGGGCTCTGGAGCCAGCCTGCCTGGGTGCGAAGCCTGGCTTTCCCACTCACCAGTCTCATGACCTTGGGCAATCATTGTCCTCACCCAGCCTCAATGTCAGTGGGTAGTTAATGTTTATAATATGAATAAAATGATATATAAGGCTTAGCACAATGTCTGCCTTTTAGGAAAACACTCAGTTAACGCTAACCATTATTATACATGTCCACGTCCTGCCCGGCTCTGGGGATGAAAAGGAGAGTGGGCCAGACAAGATCCTTGTCCCCCCAGGGCTCCTGGCCCCGCGGGGAGGACGTTCAAGCCGGTGGATGTGGTGTGGAGGAACTGGGTCAGAGCGTGGTGCTGGGGAGTTCTGTAGAATGGTGGCAGTGGGCGAGGATGTTAGAGCAGAAACTCTCTCCTCTTGCACGTGAGGAAGCTGACGCCTGGCGACACAGCGCCTCACCCTTTATCAGTGGCAGAGCCTGGACCTCGGGCTCGTCTGGCCCTTCTGCAAACCCAGCACGAGACCTTTGGGAGCCTGGGGCACAGAGACGCCCATTGTCAAGCCCGGGCGTAAGCGCCGGGAAGGCCGTGTCCCCAACCAATGGGAGCCCACAGTGATGATGTAATGCTTGGCCTCCACCGTCATTGGCTGCTCTTCCTGCCACTCCAGAACCCTCTCCAGGGCAGTGCTTTTCGCGGCTGGGGGTTTTCTGCAGAAGGAATCAAGGGTCTGGGGAGGGGGTGGGGCGCGAATTGGGGGAGCTAAGGACTGAGCCAGGAGCCCGGGTACCTCCCTGAGCAGACCCGGGGACTGGCACCTGCCGGCTGCTGCCTTTACCAAGCTCAAAGCTCATGGGGGAGCGCGGGGAGAGGGTTCCAAACACCCCTACTCCATCACCCCCTGGGGCAGCGCAAGTGTCTTCGAGCCTGCGGGCGCGCAAATCCTAGGAGAGTCAGGAAAGGAGGAGGCACTAGCCCGGCCCTCCGGGGAAACAGCCTGGTGCCCGGAGGGAGGAGGCTGAGCCGAGAGTGTGAGGTGTGAGATTCGGATACCTACGACTTGCTCTAGACACGTGATGAATTACAGGTTTGAGTCCAAAATGTGGCATGGTCAGCCAGGGGCTGCCCAGGACTTGCCTTTGGCTCAGAAATCCCTGTGCTTTTTTAAAAAGACCATTCAAATGGCCCGAGGGAGAGAGAGCGGGGGCAGTTGGGGATGGAAACCAAAGCAGCTTTTACTTCTCGGAGGAGGGGGTGAGACACCAGTGCTAGGAGGACCTGTGGGCCCCTCCATCCTATCTCTGCCCCAGGAATCCCAACTACATGTACTGGCACACAGGGGCCCTATCCCTCCCCCAACCCTATGAGGTAATCCCTGTCGTGATCCCCATTTTACAGATGAGAAAACTGAGGGATGGAAAGGTGCAGTGGCGGAAAGCCAGGACCTGACTCTGGACTGCCTGACGCCAAGGCTGGTGCTCTGTGGTCACACAGGTCCCCAGCCAGAGGGACCAATCTGGGCAGGGGGAGTCCTGGGATAGAGGGACTGCCTGGGTGGGGGGAAGGGTGGGGAAGGGAGAGGCTGCCTTGCAAAAACCCACTTCCAGCTGGAGCCACAGAGTCAGGACACACGGAGCGTTTCCTTGCCCTCCTCAGAAACAGGGCAGAGGCCCAGGACTACCCACGCCCCCACCAAACTGCACATTCGGGGCAGAGGCAGTAGGTCCCTCCCTTCCAGCCCCTCCCAGGGGGGCTGGCCCTCTAACCTAGGCCTGAACTGGCCCATTTCCCACCTTCTTCCTACCTGTGCTTTTGCCAAAGGTGTGCAGGTGAGCTGGGCCTCTGTCTCTGTCACACAGAGCACCCTCACAGGGCCTGAGACGTGGGTTCCAGTCCCAGAATGGCCTTGGCCTCTTAACAGCTATGGAACTCAGGCATGGTCTTGGAGCCTCTCTGGGCCTCCCTCAAGGTCCTGGGGGTCACACCCACACGGCAGGTGCAAAGGACTCCTGGCATGCCGTAAGCACCCCCCACAGGTAGCCTCCTTGCCTTCTCAGATGCAGATCTTCAGGGGGTAACACAAAAACTGCAGGCTGGGGATCTGGACAGGATCTCAGAGCTCCCTTACACTCCTCACGCCCCACTTGATAAATGAAGATACTGAGCCCTCTTGAGGCAGTGCAAGGACTGGGGATGGCTCTCCAGACTCCCAGCTCAGGCTCTTTCCACGCCCACAGGTCTCCTTCCCCACCCCCTGATGCCCACAACCTCCACTGCCCTCACCCCCATCACTGTGCCCTTGCTGTGAACCTAGCTGACTAGGGACTCCTTAACAAAAAGGAAAGGGGCAGGACAGGCTGGTAGGCCCCCCTTTCTTCTCTGAGGGGCAGGCTGGGCCCCCTGCCCCCCAGGCCTTCTGAGCAGCCCCCAGACAGAACTGGGGGTTGGTGGGGAGAGACCAGGTACAGGAAAAGGACAAGGAGAATGATTGATGACTGCAGTTACAGGGAGGGGCACTCGGGGGTCCTGAGGTGGCATGAGGGGCTCACCATCCATCCACCCAGCCAGGATGCCAGATTGTTCTGTGTGGCTCTACTCCCCTCCCCCTCAGAGAGGGGCAGAAGAAGGGGTGAAGGGGGAGCTTGGCTCTGGCAGCAAGGGGAGACTATGGGGAGGCAAGGCAGTGCTGGGCAGTGTGGTGGGACCATTGGCATGGGGTTCCAGTCTGAGCCCAGCTGTGAACTTGCTGTGTGACCAAGGACAAGCTGTTTGCCTTCTCTGTCTCAGGCTCCCTATTCCATAATAAGGGGTTAGACTAGAGGGTTTCAGGGGCACATTTCAGCTCCAGCACCAGCAGAGGAGGGAGGCACATCTAAGACCCCCTCGACCTTACTTGTCCTAACTCTACCCCCCTGTGTCATCAGCGTCTCCTGTAAGGCCTCCTCCCCTCTAACAACTAGAACAGTAGACATGACCAACCCCATGTGGCCATCGATGCAATGAATGCTCAGAAGGTGTGTTAGTTCACTCAGGCTGTGTAAGAGAATGCCACAGACCAGGTGACTTATAGACGAGAGACATTTATTTCTCACAGTCCTAGAGGCTGGAAGTCTGAGACCAGGGTGCCAGCATGGTTGGGTTCTGGTGAGGGCCCTCTTCGGGGTTGCAGACAGCCAAGTTCTCATTGTATTCCTATGTGGCAGAGATGGGGAGAGTGCTCTGTGGGCCTCTTTTAAAAGGGCACTAATCCCGTTCATGAGGGCTCCACCCTCATGACCTAATCACTTCCCAAAGGCTTCCACCTCCTAACACCATCACATTGGGGGTTAGGATTCCAGTGCATGAATTTGAAGGGGACACAAACGTTCAGTCCATAACAGAGGGCACAAGGGAGGTGCAAAAGTCACCAGTGAGCAGGATCTGCCAGGAAGCAGTCTTCTGATAGGTGTTTCAAAGGCCTGGCCACTGGCAAATATCAATAGGAAAAAACAGGCTGAGGAAACATCCCATCAGGCTGGCCTATTTGTCTGTGACCCTGGCAGGCATTCAACTGGTCAGCTCATCAGATAGCAGTCAGGCTGGTGGCCAGTCAGCCAGGCAATCAGATACTCGATCCATCATTCAACAGCTGGCCAGGTCAGCTGCCCTGGAGGTTCCAGGGCCCCTGGCTGGAGAATACTTTGGGGCTACCTCCAGTCCTCCCTTTGAAACAGAAATTCTGGACTGCTCACCATCCCCAGGTACCCCACACTCTCCCATCTCCAAGCCTTGTCTTCCCATTCCCTGTATTGAACACTGTATCAGTTCTCTATTTCACAATAATGCTGTGTAACAAACCACAAAACCCATGCTTAAGAGTATGCATTTGTTTAGCCTCTGAGTCTGGGGGCCAGTGAGGCAGTTCTTTTGTCTTAACTGTCTCACTCATGTGTCAGCGGGCAGAAGAGCTGTGGGCTGGGCTCTCTCACATGCCAGGGCCTCAGCTGGGACAGTTGGGTGACTTGCCTCTGCTCCATGAGGTGTCTCATCCTCCAAGAGGCTAGCCCAGGCTATTCCCACGGAGGAGGCTGGAGTCCAAGAGAGTGGGTGGCAGCATGTGAGTCCTCTTATGGCTTGGGCTCAGGACTGGCACACTTCTGCTGCATTCTATCAGCCAAAGCAAGCACCAAGGGCATCCCAGATCGGAGGTGAGAAGAAGCTGCAAGATCTCATGGCAAAAAGCGTGGGCCAGTCCCTGGGGCCATCAATGCAATCAGCAGCAAACACCATTGCTGCCCCTCTTCCCTCTACCTGTTAGCCTGTTTCCTGTTCCTCAAGACCCTTCTCAGTCTAGTTCTTTGAAGTTTTGCCTGAATGTGCCTCTGCACAGCCACTGCAGTCTAAATGAAGTGCTGGCTTCTCTCTGCCCTCCTAGTATTTTTTTGGTGCCTGTCTTAAAGCCCCCAAGTCTGTCCCCAAGGCCGTGGGTTGACTTTCCCAGCTGCCTCCACAGCTAGGCGTGAGCTCCAGAGCCCATGAGCTGCATCAGAGCCAGGAATGAGAGCAGGTGGGGCTGCGAGCTGGGAGGCGAGCCTGGTACAGAAGTCCCCTACCCCCACCCCCTGAGAGTAATAAGCAGCTCACCCTCCTCAGAGCAGGAAACTGTATGAGACACCCCACCCCTCCCAATTAGTACCCGTGTGTCCGTGAGCAAATCAGCTAATTTCTCTGAGCTTCTGTAACCCCTACTCCGGGGTAGCTAGAAGGGAGGGTGCCTGACAGCGGAGGTCAGCCTCAGGGCCCACAGCAGGCGTGATGCATGGCAGCTTCCGGTCTTCTTCCCTTGGTCGTCACAAACCCAGACTCCCTATTTTTCCCAGCATGATGCAGAGCCATGCAACAATTTCCCGGGCAGGCCGAGCCCTCTCCGTGCTGATCTCCTGCTGGGCTTCCCTCAGGCTTGGTGCCCACGGGCAAACATTTGTCCTCATTTGAACATACAGCCTAGCTCACGGGGAATCACATACGCCCGCTTCTCCCTCCAGTCTGCCACATCGCCCCTTGCCTTGGCCACACATTATCTCCTCTCTGCTCCCCTCCCCGCCCCCTTACTCCTACCCAGCTGATGCTTCTGCAGAAATGCCCAACCAGGCCATCAGGGCCTTCCCTGGAGGATGCCTCCAGAACCCAGAGGCAGCGGGAGGCTCCCAGAAGGTGGCCTCGGGCGGCACCTTCATGTGCGCCCGCCGTCATGCTGTCCTCCCAGAGCCTGGCCAGCACCGGGCACTCCGCGAGGGCTTGCAGGTGGCATTGTGACTTGGAAAGGAGGGTCTCAGGCTGGCCCAGATGATGCTCTGCTGCCCACCTTCTCCCTGGGTTCCTATTTTTGCTCCTCTTTCTCCTATTTCTGAGACAGCTCGCTCTGTGTCCTGATCCCTCTTCCCCCAGTACGTGTGGGACGCCTCAAATGCTGAACCTGTGAAATTCCTACAGAATTGATCATTGCAGGGCAGTAAGCTCAGGCTGAAGAGTGCAATTGCTGGATTTGGATGGTGGGGATTCACACCACTTGGGTCTCAGTGATGGTATCTGGGATTCGCTGTCACCCACCTAACTGCCAGGGGTTTACAAAGGAAACTGAGTCCTGAGTGAGTGGTAGGGGCTCTGGCTGGCAATCCAAGGTGCGCTCCCAGAAGGCAGGAAAATTGTCACTGGTCTTAAGTGTTATAACCATGACCTACACTTACACAGCAGTTCCCTGTGCCGGGCACCACCTAAGTGCTGTGCATCAGTGATCCTTCACTTGATCCTCACAAGAGGACAAGGGAATAAGTGCCATCATTACCATCGCCCCATTTTACAGGTGAGGAAACTGAAGCAAAGAGAGGAGAAGTCTAAGTGTGACATGGTATCCTGGATTAGGTCCCAGAACAGAAAAGGGACATTGGTGGAAAAACTGGAGATGTCTGAATAAAGTCTGGAGTTCAGTTAACAGTAATGTACCAGTGTTACTTTCTTCCTTGGGATGAATGTAAGATGTTAACATCAGGGGCAGCTGGGTGAAGGGTATGTGGGAACTCTCTTTGCAAGTCTTTTGTAAATCTAAAATTCTCTTGACATAAAAAGTTTAAAAATAAAAGAGGTGAAGGGACTTGCCTGAGGTCACATGGCTACTAGGTGGCAGAGGGGAGGATTAGGTCCCAGACCATCTGGCTGCAAAGGCCATGCTTGTGGCCCCCATACTCCTACTCAGAGGGCCACTGTCTCTTGCCCTCCCCAGCACACATGACCACTATCATCGTGTCAGAGGGTGGACAAGCCCATGCTTGGGGCCTTGGCAGGAAGTTCCGGGGGTGCGTCCCTCCCCAGGGCAGTGTGGGAAGTGTGCACACCTGGATCTGTGTTCAGTCTCAGCCCTGCCCCCATCCTAGCCCCAGGACCTTGGGTGAGCGACTCCTTCCCTTAGATCTCTTCTTCAGTTATCCCCATCTTCTGATGCCTAATCCAAGCCCCATCTTCTCCCTGGTGTCGTTCCTTCTCCTTGGGGGTCTTCTTTATGTCTGGAACAAAATGGGTTCCAGACTGGATAACCCAGTCCTTCCCCAACCAGCCAGCTATGTTCCTTGATGCCCTTGACATTGTTCACATGTCAAAAATGAGCTCTGCCCATCAGAGGCACCAGCACCTGCCAGGCAGGGCTCCTCCCCAGAAATTGGAGTCCCAGCTGCAAAGTTCTGATAACTCCACCTCTTCCCTCTGTTCCCTGATTTAAGGGTGATGACAGCTGTGGCTTCTACCTCTGTGTTACCGTCATATGACTCGTTTCACTTCTTCAATTCTCCAACACCTGTTCAAATAATTTCTTACATTAAAGTCTGTTGGGAAAACAAAACCAACAAATGCTGTGTGATCCATAGGGCAGCCTGGAGAATGGAGGCCTGAAACCAACCCCATTCACTACAGGGCCTGTGCCTGACTAGATGGCATAGCTTTTGGAGTTAGACTAGCTTGAGGTTGAATCCAAACTGTACTACTTACTATCTGTGTGACCTCAGCCTGTTTTCTTAACCTCTCTGAGCCTCGGGGAGATTTTTGGGTTTTTTTAATCTATAAAATGGAAATAATCATAACCAACCCTGAGGGCTGTTGTAAGAATTCAGCGAGATGATGCATATAGCCCTTCTCACAGGACCTGGAAATAAGAGTTCAGTAAGTGATAGCTTTTGTTATTGTTATCATGATTAGTATTGGAGAAGTCTTACAAGGGAAGGGGTTCATCTGGTCTTCATGTGTGGCTAGCAGCCTCCATGGAGAAAAACTCCACTTTGTTGCTATATCAGATATCTACTGCTGCATAAAAATATCACTGCAAATCTCTGCAGCTCAAAACAGCAATCATATTATTTTTCATGTCTCTGTGGATTGACTGGAGTTGGCTGGGTGGTTCTGTGGGTCTTGAGTGAACTCACACATAAGTCTGCAGTTGCCCAGCTTGGGAGAGGCTCTGTCACATGTGCCCTTCATTCTCCTCCATGGATCACTAGGCTGGCCTGAGCGTAGCCTTCTGATGGTGATGTCAGAGGTGCAAGGGGGCGAACCCCATCGTGTAAGCATTTGTCAAGACTCTGCTTGTGTCAGCTCTGCTAATATCCCATTGGCCAAAGCAAGTCATATGGGAGCCCAGAGTCAAGGGGTAGGGAAGTGCTCCCTCCCCACAGTAAGAGGGCACTGCCAATTTACATGGCAAAGGATGTGGATACAGGCAGGGGTGAAGATTTGGGTCCATTAATGCAATCAATCTATTGCACCCTACACGCAAACTCAATTATTCAGATCCTTCCCACATGCAAAAAATCAATCACTCCCATTGCAAGACTGAGAAACAGCCAGTGGCATCAAGCTCAAAATCTACTTTCTCATGATCTACATCAGGTCCAGCTGCAGCTCCTTTTGATCCAAGACCTCTGGGCAAGTTATCCATCTCCCATACCTCCAACATATAATGGTAAGCTAGGGACAGGACATCTGCAATAAACATTCCCATTCAAACAGGGGAAGAAGGAGGTCCATACCAGTCACTGGTCCATAGCAATTCTGAAATCCTGCTGGGAAAATGTTTCCAGCTACCACAGTCTTGGGAATAGGTAACATTCCTTGATTGGCCCCAAGATCTGCATTCTTTTTTAAATATATATATAAATAATATCTGGCAGTTTATTAACCAGTGGAGTATATTGCACAACAAACTACCTCACATCTTTCAGGAAGAAAAACTACTAAATTTGAAAAGTAAAGACATCACCCACTGACTCTGGACACAATTAAAATGTGCTTTAAATATTTCTTTGGGGGAGGGGACACAACACTTCTACTCAATTAAGAGAAACACTTGTACAGTCCAGGTCCTTTAGTTTCTTTACACCCATCATGCCATGAATTCATAGGGGATGGGCTCCAACAGTTCAGGCTCCTTCCCATTGGTTCTCACAAAGTGTGCTTCTCTGGGTGGAGCATGCTGGTGCTTCAGTTGAACCCAAGTACCTTTCTTTTTGGCTTTCTTCTTTTTCTGATCATTTTCCTTCACACATTTCAGGAAGCTATCTCGGGTCTTAGAGTGCTCAAAAGCTCAGTATGCACATTAATTCTCTTGGCAAGAACCTTGCCCTTAACTTGTTTGTTTACAACAATGCCAACAGCATGCTGCGTAACATTGTAGACTTCCAGTTTTGCCATGGTAATATTGGTGGGGCATTCCTTTTTGAATAGTGTCCATTCCCTTGATACATACAATATGACCTTTCTTGTAGATTCACATGTATGTGGCCAAAGGAACAACTCCATGTTTTCTAAAAGGCCTAGAGAACATGTAGCAGGTGTCCCTCCTCTTTCCCTTTGCGTTGGTCATTTTGACAAATTACTGGAAGATGGCGGTTCTGGCCGAAAGGCTCCAAGATCTGCATTCTAAGAAAGGTTCTCTCCCCATTGTTCTCTATGGCTCTTGCTCCAGCCTCTGAGATGTCCTTCCTTTTTTATCACCATCCCTGGCTACTTCTGAAGGCATTATAAAATATAGCCTTTAAGCAATCTTTTGAAACTGCTTCCTACCCAGAGGTCTTTTTCTATTTTGAACGATTTCCATCTCTTTTAATTCAGGCTAGGAGTCGTTTTGTCAATATAACTCTGTCTAAAAACTTTGTGGGTTCCCTTTGTCTATGATTCCATTCTACTGCATGTGCCAGAAGCCACAGCAACAGAACAGATTCTAACTTCTCTATCATCCTCCTAATACTACTTGCAAACTAGGCAGTTATTTCATGAGCTTGTCTCTTCTTTGTAGTACCTTATCAAACACAGTCGTAAAAGCCAACTGATGCTTTCAGTACTCTGCTGAGAAATCTCTTTGCCCAAGTCCAAGAGTTCATTAGATACACTTTTTATCTCCGAAGTTACTAACAGTTTTCCTAAAGGATTCAGCATTACATAATGTGGATTGCCATTTTTCCAGCCTCCAAGAGCAATTTCCTTACTATTTTTTCAGCCTTCCCTAATAGTTTACTCATTCCCACCACCCAGTCCCAAAAACCAATGTTACATATGTTTTATGTTTTATGTCCACTTCTGGGCACCAGTGTATGTATCAGTTAATTATTGCTACATAACAAAATATCCCAAATTTCAGTCATTTAAAATAACGCTCATGAATGATTTTTTTACATGTCTGTGAGTCAGCTGGGAGGTGGCTGACCCAGGCTGAACTTGACTGGCTCTGCTGGCCTTGGCTGGGCCAGTTTATGAGTCTGCAGCTCGTTGATCTAGGCTAGGCTCAGTTGGGGATGGCTCTGCTCCATGTTCTCTCATCCTCCACCTGAGACCAGTGGGTTCACCTGGGTATGTCCATCTGAAGGTGATGGTAATAGCACAAGGAAGCAAAATCCGTCCTGCAAGCCCTTATCAAGTGTCTGCTGGAGCCATATCTGCTATCATCCCATTAGCCAAAGCACATAGTCGAGCCCAGAGTAAAGAGGTAGGGAAGTACCTCCCACCCACAACAAGGCAGGTACTGCAAAGCCACATGACAAAGGGCATGGACACAGGGAGAGGTGTAGAACAGGGCCATTAATGCCACATGCCACTGTGGTCAAAGGCAAACACTCACTCACTTCCAGTCCTTTGCATCTGGTTTTTCCTCTTCTTGGAACATTGTCCTTATAATTGTTCTACAAGGTAATGTCCTCCTTTAACAGATGAGAGGGGTGAAGATCAGATCAGAGAAGTCCCTTCCTCAGGATCACACAGCTAGTAAGTGCAGAGCTCACATTTGAATGCAGGCCTGTTTGGGCACCTACTAAATGTATATGAAATGAAAAGTAAATCATTTCTGCGATGGTTATACCCATAGGGTTCTTGAACTGTAGAATCTAATTCTGGCTAACAAGCAGGGGAAAAAAAGCTATTTATTGGAAGGAAACTGGACAGCTCACAGCGGTGAAAGAAAAGCTGAAGAAACAAAGGTGGGTCCAGAGAACTCAGTCAGAAAGGAGCTTTTGGGGGCCATCACTGTGAGGATGACTCAAGACGTCTTTGTCAATCAGCCAAGGAGTCCTGTGCCTAGAGAATCTGATTGGCCCAGCTTGGGCATTGGGTCCGCCCTGTGGGTGGGGCACGGTGGCTGACAGCCAGCCCCTCCCTTCCCCCCACCTCATGGAATGGAGGAGGGGAGCTTCTTAAAGGAAATGCTGAGTGAAATTCCCCCAGAAAGGAGAAGGGAGGGATAACCTGGGTGCAATGATTGGGCGCATGGACTTGGGAGCCAGGCTGTCTGGGTTTGCCATCCTGGCTTTCCCACTGACTAGTTATACTTAACCAGTACAGGCAGGCTATTAACCTTCCTATGCCTCAGTTTCCTCATCGGTAAAATGCTGTTGTGCACTAATGTATCAACCTCACTAGATTGCTGTGAAGGGTAATGAGTGTTGGTTAGTGGTATCGCTGCATCTGGGGACTGGGAGAGACAGAGTGCAGAGCACAGGATCAATCCACTCCCCGGAGAAACAGCACAGGCTGCCAAGGTGGCCCGTGATGGGCTGTGTCCCTCCTGGCCTGGAGCGACTCTGAGAGCTGCCAGCCATGTTACTCCTAGGCTCTCTGTTTCTGGATGGAGGAGCTCCAAGAACTCAGAGAATGCAGGTGCTGAGTCATCACTGGAGATTCCCTTAGAAATGGGACAAACTCATGTTCACGTTTCTCAGTCTCATGTTTGTTGGCAGCGCAGTGGGGCCTTCTGGGTGTCGAGCCCATATGACCAGAGCATATGGTTTCCTGAGCTGGTACCAGATGTAAAGGCAGAAAAGGTTAAGTGGCTGGAGCCCCAGACTTGGCCTTGAGAGATCCCGTTTGAATCTTAGTTCCACCATCACTCACTGTGAACTTGAGCAAGTTGCTCCAAGACCGGTTGATCATCTGTCCAGGGAGTGGGTAGTAGGGGTTCCCCAATGCTGTCACTCAGAGCTTCCCCCAGACCTGGGGCCAACGTCTCTCCCCTCTGACTCTCAGGACTAGTTTGTTTCCAACAATGACCTGGTGACTCTTAAACGCCACCCCCTGTGGCTTATCTTTGCTTCTCAGCTTAAGCAGTCACCCAAGTAAGTCAGGTCAATGAAAGCCTTAGGTTCCCCACTCTATGTAGGTGGACCCCGCTTTATGACAACCCAGTGTTACCCCGCAGAGAAAGGATGAGAGAGGCCCAGCTTCAGTCCCCGCCTCCATTTCTGGTTGTGAGTACAAGTTGGCACCATCCTGGCATAGCAGGTGGGGAGGTCAGAGGAGGTGAGGACCCCCCCACCCAGCATTAGCTGCACGAGCGAGGCAGGGCAGGATTCGTTCAGAGAGACCCAGAACACAGAGGAGCTTCAAGGGACCGCTGGCTCATGGCTGCTCTCCGCAAACCACGGGCAAGATGTACCCCCAGCCTGGCCGGTCTCTTATAATCTCATGATCTCAGGGAAGGAGATCGCGTCAGCCCGGCAGGCTCACCTTTTACAAAGCTGCTTGTTTTTTGTAAGGTTTGTTCTGTTGCCCTGCGTGACCCCAGACTTCACAATAACGTTAGCAGACAAGACCATGGGCCGTTCTGATGGTGGGATGGGACAGACGATGGATGTCGCCCAGTCCCATCCCCTCATTTTTTTAAGATTTAAAAAAAAAATCAAGTCAGATACCAAGGTTCAAACCCTGGCTCCACCACTGGTTTGCTCAAGCATGTTATTTAACCTCACGGTGCCTCATTTTCTTCGTCTGTCAAAAGGGAACAGTAACGTTCCCTTTTACGACAAAGTAATGATGCCAGTAAAAAGTGTAGGGTCCTTGTAAGTCTCAAATGAATTAACACAGGAGCGTGCATGGAACAGGACTGGCCACATCTTGAGTGCTCCCGGACTCCTAGACCAGTGCTCATGCCTCTGCCCGAGGCTGGGGGGGTCCTGGGGAGAGTTCTGTGCCTTCCTGGAAGGGACCAAGGGCCTCAGTCATGAGCCCCTCGAAGGAGCCACCCCAGGCCAGGGTCTGCGCAAGGACCCTGTCTTCACCTGACACTCCCTCCCCGAGCACTGTGACCCCTGTATTGTGTTCCTAAGCTGCCCTGCCCCCATTTCCACACCCAAACACCCACAGCCCAATTTCTTCAGATATTCATTTCTCCTCCCTCACCATCTCCCCTCTCCAGCCAAGAATCCCCCCTTCCCCAAAGTCTCATCCCAGCTGCAAATATCTTCCGAAAACCAGGAGCCTCTCTGCAGTCTAGGATATAACTGACTCGCCAGGAGCCCCACTTAAGACAATATGAGGGGGCTTCCCTGGTGGCGCAGTGGTTGAGAATCTGCCTGCCAATGCAGGGGACACGGGTTCGAGCCCTGGTCTGGGAAGATCCCACATGCCACAGAGCAACTGGGCCCGTGAGCCACAACTACTGAGCCTGCGCGTCTGGAGCCTGTGCTCCGCAACAAGAGAGGCCGCGATAGTGAGAGGCCCGCGCACCGCGATGAAGAGTGGCCCCCACTTGCCACAACTAGAGAAAGCCCTCACACAGAAACGAAGACCCAACACAGCCAAAAATAAATAAATAAATAAATTAAAAAAAAAAAAAGACAATATGAGGAAACATTTTATGCCACTGCTGGAAACTGAGGGCATTTCTCCAAACTTTAGTGGTCTCTGGCATGAAGCTGAAGGGCCAAGCAAAGGCAGGGGTGACATGAAAGAACAACTGCCCAGGCAGGGGCTGGGAAATGTAGTCCTGTGAGCATCTGGGTGCTGTAAAATGCTTCAGTTTTATGTTATGTTTGTGTCAGCCTCAGGAGCAAGAGCCTATGAGGAGAAAATGCAAGGCTTTCTTGAAGAAGAAATTCAGAAAAATCTATGCTTCCATTAGCTTGGATTGCTCACTGTTGCCCACTGGTACTTAGTGGTTTATTTTGATGAATTGTCCTAACTCATATATTAAGAAGTGAAGCAGAGAAAGACAAATATCATATGATATCACTTACATGTAGAATCTTTTTAAAAAAAGCTACAAATGAACTTGTTTACAAAACAGAAAGAGACTCACAGACATAGAAACAAATGTATGGTTACCAGAGTGGAAAGGGGCGGGGAGGGATAAATTAGGAGTTTGGGATTAACAGATACACACTACTGTGTATAAAACAGATAAACAAGGATTTACTGTATAGCACAGAGAACTATATTCAATATCCTGTAATAACTTATAATGGAAAAGAATCTGAAATATATATATATATATATATATATATATATATATATATATAAATAACTAAATCACTTTGCTCTACACATGAAACTAACACAACATTGTAAATCAACTATGCTTCAATAGAAAAAAAAAAAGTGAAACAGGAACAATTTTAAAGGATTGACCTATATTTAGGAAAGAAGGAAGGAGAAGACACGTGTTGTTGTTGGCTGTCTGGCATCACCCCTTCCTAATAGCACCCCCATTTCCTTTGGGGGAATTCTCTCTCCCTCACTGTTTATACTCTCAATGGGAGAATTACTCCAGGGCACGGGTTCCCACCAGAGAAGCGCAGGGCACAGATGCTCCTTCTCTAGGGCCCGTGACCTTGGCTCAGCCATAAGGGCCGTCTCTTCTGTTCTCGGATTACCTACTCTGCCCTATGGCTGGAAATGGACGTTAGCAACCCCAGCGGATTGGTCTGGGTAACAGAGTAACCAGGCGGTGTGGCTTCATGCCCAGCTTTGCCAGGACTAGTTATGTGACCTTTGACGTGTCACTTAACTTCTCCGAGGCTCCCTTTTCTCATCTGGAAAAATGGGCCAGTGTTACAATCATGATTTTGAGTAAAAGAAGCTGACACAGATAACATGTCCTGTATGAGTCCATTTATATACGGTTCAAAAACAGGCAAGACTAAACTTTATCATTGAGGGATGTATACATGGTGGCAAAACTAAAACAAAAGAGAAAGAAAAAGAAATGATTTTCACAAAAGCAAAGCTATGAGTGCCTGTAGTATATGGGAGGGGATGTGAGTGGGAAAGATCACTTAGTGTTCCTGGCATCATTCTGTCATTCATTCTGTCTTGATCTGGGTTGTTCACTAGATGGGTGTTTGCTTTAGAATTTATTACAATTAGAATTACTCATGACGCTTTGCATTTGCTTATGTCCTTTTCTGTATGTCTGCTAGGATGATAATGAAGAAGAAGAAATGGACAATGTCTTTAAAGAGGCTCATAAACTGTAAAGTTCTGTGTACATATTAGGGCTCATGAATAACCTCCTCTTCCTGCCTGCCCCTTTTCTCTAGGTTCATAATCCAGAATGTTCAAGCTCCATTCTAGTCTGGGTTCCCAGATCCCATTTTACAGAAGGGTAAACTGAGGCCCAAGAAGGCAAAGGCATTATCTCCTCTTCCTTCTCTCCTTTTACCCTCGCAGGGTTTCCAGCCCTGAGACCTATGCTCACCTACAACCTGAAGCTCCCTTTTTGCCTTGAGCTGCTGGAGTGTTGTGTGTGAATCCAGCCACATTGGAATTAAGAGCCAACGGAGCATTTCCTCTCCTTCAGAACCTGTTCCAACACCCTCCCTCTCAGGCTGAAAAAAACCAGTTGCAATGTCCTCCCGCCCACGACTCCCTCATCACATGCACTCAGCCATGGGAGTAGTAGAGGACTTTATAATTTTTTAAAGAACCCATACACACAGTCCCAGGTTCTCATAAAGCCTTCTGAGCATCCTTCTGCAAACCAATCCAAAAGAATAAAAACTGGGCTGAGGAGAGCGCCAGGCCTGTTGCAGGTGCATCTAAGATTCCAGCACAGTCTTTATGAGCTTGCAAGAGGCTCCCTGTCTCCCCATCACCTCAGCAGATGTGGCCCTTATTTCCCTTTGAATAAATTGCCTTAAGCTTGGAGCAGCTGAGAACTTTACAAGCAGTCCTGCTCCCAAGGCCAGTAATTTGCCAGAAATTAGCAGTGACTAAGACATACCAGCCTCCCTTTGTTCTAGGCGGTGGGGACCAGCTTGTCCCACAGTTTTCATTTTCAGCACTGTTTGGAGAGCTGTGGACACAGCCACTCAGAGGTCCCAGGCCTGGGGTGGGGGGGCTTTCCTTTTGTGTGTCCTCCTCCCCTCGACCACACTGGTGAGGGAGATGTTGTTGACTTTCCATGACATTTGTTCATCTTCCTTGTTTCTCCCCCATTTACCTCTCACTCATCTTCCAGAACAAGACAGAAAGAGAGTGGGCGGACTGAAGGCCATTTTTACTGCTTTGTCAGAAACTGGAAGTTTTTCCAAAGACTGGTGAGATCCTCCAAACCCCTGACTTTTAAGAGCTGGAGGAAAGGCCACTCCAATTTGTGGATTGGTAACCTGTCCACTGCCAGGCCCAGCCCAGGCGTGAGGCCAGAGCAACAGGGCCACCACCCCAGTGAAATGAACTGCATTTAGTGGAGGTCCACACTGGGGCCCTGCTCTGCATTTTACAGGCTGGGAAACTTTGTGCATTTAGTTTCACCTCCCTATGCCTCAGTTTATGCATCTGTAGAATAGGTATGACAATGCAGAATAGGTATGTCCCACAGGGTTTATGGAGAGGCAATACCAACTACATAATTTGCAGGACCCAGTGCAAAATCAAAACGCAGGGTCCTCTTTCCCTGTGTGAAACCAAGGATCCTTATTTGGTGGCCCGTCCCAGGAACTCACCCGAGACCTGGGACATGACCGTCCTCTTGTGCCCCATTTTCCTGCAACAAAGGATATTAATAAATCTACTTCTTACCTTAAAAAAAAGCAGGGTCTCTTGTTCAAAAAGTATGAAACATTTCAAGACGGCAACAGCAGAGCATTAAACTAAGTGTGGGGTCCTGTGCAAGTGCCCAGGTGGCCTTCACGTGAAGCTGGCCCTCTGAGGAAGTGTTTATTCATTCATTCAGCAAATAGTGGGGATTTTGTGCCAGGTACAAGTCATACGAGCTGACAAATGTCAAGGACTCAGCAGATCTGGTACACAGTGGGTACTCAATAAACAGTGCCTTTTATTTCATGTAAACCTCATGATATAATGCAGCATGTATTATCATCTCCATTTCACAGTAAGAAAACTGAGACTGCAAGAAATTTATCCAAGGTCCATAGCTGGTAGGTAAGAGAGGTAAGAGTTGAACCCAAGACCCAGGTCCTTTCTAGTTCCACAGGCCACTCCAGCAGGCAGCCCAGCCCCTGATGCAGGAGAACTTCCCAGAATCACAGGCCCTTCTTAACCCGGCTAAGAGCCAAATGCCCAGGGACCCTTTGAGTGATTGCTTGGAAGCCTGTGGGTCATCAGTATGAGAAGAAACATCCACGGGGCCCCAGAAAGGCTCTTGAGTACCAACTTGAATGTCTCAATTGTCTTTAGAGGCACAAAGGCAATCTACATTGCATGCCAGACCTGGCTACAAAACTGACTTTTGAGTTTTGAAAATGAACCGTCTGCACTGAGAACATAAATGTGGTCATTCTATCAATAAGACAAGTAAATTTCCTCCAATTCAAAATGTAGTAGAGAGTACACTGGGAGATGGAGAGACTTGAATGAGAAAAATCACCTACTATGAGCTTGGCACATAATAGGAGCTCAGTGTGGGCTAGTTCAATCTGAAATTGAATTGGTCACTAAAGTGGACCAAGACCAGCCTTTCAGTTCCCAGAGCCAGGATCTGTGAGGTGTTGGGCTGTTATTGCCTTGCATCAGGCACCTCTCCTTCCCAGACCAGGCTGCCACGTACAGGAGTGTAGGTTGTGCACTGCACAATGGGACCAGTTCTCCCCAGACTTGTGCAGCATACATCCTGCATGGAGCCCAGTTGAGGCGAACCTGCTTCCCTAAACCACTGAAAGATGTCCAAAATGGATAGCAATGGACTAGTGCCTCCGACCTCCCCCATAGCCCACCCAGCCCACCAGCTGCAGCTCCCTCAATAAAATCTCACCCCAACCCTTCAAAGCTGACAGTGAGGGGAGAGTCTCCATGCGGGGAGGGCACCTAGTCCCTATAGTTCCAGTTGTGGAGGGCCTTTGTAGTATAAACCCTGCCAGTTGTTTCTTGTTGGTTTGTTTTTTCTTTTGTGTAATGCAAGTGCCTGAGTTAAGCTTTGATTGCCAAGGCAGCCACTTCAAAGAGGCATCCACTTCAATGATGATGATCTTGAATAAACACATTGCCAGCCAAAGGACTAGATAGAGAGCCAGCCCGCCTCCTCCCACTGAGGCTCCTTTGTTTTAGAGACCTTGGTTGATTTCAATAACTGACCATTTGGGCCAGTTGTCTTTTCTCTTCCCATGCTTTAAATTCTCACTCTTGTGGGGTTTTTTCCCCCCTGGTAATTAAACTTTATTTTTTTAAATTAATTTGTTTGTTTGGCTGTGCCTCATGGCATGCGGGATCTTAGTTCCCCAACCAGGGATCGAACACTTGCCCCCTACAGTGGAAGTGCAGAGTCTTAACCACTGGGCCACCAGGGAAGTCCCTAAAATTAATTTTTGTTGGAGTTTAGTTGATTTACAATGTTGTATAAGTTTCTGCTGTACAGCAAAGTGAATCTGTTATACATATACATATATCCACTCTTTTATAGATTTTTTTCCCATATAGGTCATTACAGAGTATTGAGTAGAGTTCCCTGTGCTATACAGTAGGTCCTTGTTGATTATCTATTTTATATATAGTAGTGTGTATATGTCAATCCCAATCTCCCAATTTATCCTTTCCCCCCCCGCCTTTCCCCCTTGGTAACCTTAAGTTTGTTTTCTACATCTGTGAGTCTATTTCTCTGTTGTAATTAAGTTCCCTTGTACCATTTTTTTAGATTCCACATAGAAACAATATCATATGATATTTGTCTTTCTCTGCTCACTCTTATGTTTTAAATTCACCAATAAAGATTGAATCCTTGAAACCCCAGGCCCCCACCCTCGACCCCAATAAAAGCAAAACCCAGGCCCATTCTCCCACTACCCCACCCCCGCCCCTGCAGGCCTTGCTGTGTGGCCCCAGGTGTGTCATGTAACTTCCAGGTCCTGTAAGTAATAAACCTTTATTTTTTACAGAGTCTCCTGGTGGGTATTGCCGAAGGACGCCTTACAATCATAATAAGAACTACAAGGGCCAATCCAACCACAGCATTGCTTATTGACAGGATGAGCTGGGCACCAAACAGCCTCCCCACCCTCCTTAGGGTGTTCTCACTAAGCACCATGTTGCCACCAGGCAGCTCTGGGGGTGGACTACTGCCCCCCTTTGCCATCCCTCCTCAGCTACCTGTAATTCCCCTTTGCCCATCCAAGATCAGACTGAAGCCCTGAATCAAGACTTTAGTAGAGGGACTTCCCTGGAGGTCCAGTGGTTAAGATTCCATGCTTCCACTGCAAGGGGCGTGGTTCGATCCCTGGTAGGGGAACTAAGATCCCGCGTGCCACGTGACACGGCCAAAAAAATAAATAAATAGATAAAAGATACTAAATTCTCAAGTTAACCTTTTAAGAGAAAAAGAAGAAAAGAAAAGAAAAGAAACCCCGGGAGGACACAGGAAAATAAGCAGTCGCCTACAGCTCTCTCCTGGCGCAAGGAACATGCCCACCAGCTGCTCCCCTTCCCTCCTGCCTTGAGAGCCTTCCAAACACAGGAAGAGAAGCCTCCAAGAGGCAATCCAACTTTTCTTCATGGAGGAATTTCCTCACTTCAGCCCCGGGACCCAGAGGAGGAAAACAGTCACAATTCTAAGCAGCCTGCATCCTGCCCCTCTCATTCTCCCCGCCAATATTTCCTGGAAGCTTCCATCTCCACAGGCCTCATGCTCAGAGCACTGAGGTTTAGGGTCAAGAGTCCTAGATTCAAGCCCTGGTTCTGCTCTGAATCACTTGTGAGACCTCTAGTGAGTCACTTCACTTACTACTCTGGCCCTCAGTTTCCCCATCCATAAAATGGGGACAATATTGGCTTCCTTCCCAGAGCTGAGGGGAGGATCCTGTAAATGCTGAGGGGAAATTGCTTTCTGTCTCAGTGTTAATAATACCTGTCCAGTGTGGGTATTTTAGTTCTCTCTAGAGCTGGATGGTGTCCCAGAGCAGGCAGTTGGGGCTCAAAAGGCCACCATTGATTGCCAGCACCTTGTTATTGAAGCTTCCCATGGAGAAACCAGCCACAAATGGCTCCCCTCCTGTTCCCGTGGAGAGAGGAGAGGAGAATCATGGGAACTGCCCTTGCCTTGAAAGCCTCTTCCCACGTGTTCATTGGTCTATGGGTCCTGGCGGTGCAATTAGCAAGGGGGTAGCAACTGTGCATTCAGAGCCACCAGCTCTGCTCCTGTTAATAAAAAAAAAAAAAAGAAGGGAAGAACATCAGAGAGATGGAGAGAAAGAGGAAACAGTGACCCAGACAGGGAGAGAGACAGAGAGTGGTCCATAGAGAAAGACTGGGGCATCCAGGGAGACACACAGAGACCAAGAGAGACACAGAGAGACACTGGAACGCAAAGAAGGTGGGGACAAAGGGAGGACAGAGGAGTTGTAGGGACTGTGTCTAAAAAATGAATATTACTAAGAAAAACAAAAATCAAAACTTGCTTCACTGCAGGCCTAATGCCTTCCACCTCGGCGTCCCAGGCAGGATCACGGGAGGTATATGACACGTAATTTGCATGGGGAAAAGGTGCTCATTAATAGCAATATAACTTAAGAGGTGCGAGGTTGCCCTTGCTCACTTGCTTTAGTGGCACCAAGAGCGCAGAGGTGCAGCAGGAAGGTCACTCCCAGCTCCAGCCTGGGGATACCAGCCCTCGTAATCCAGCAGAAGCCAGCTGGGAGCTGCTTCCCCCATGGAATCCCCCCGTCTCTGAATGCAACCCACACACTGCCGGGACCTTTGCGGTCATCAGTAAAGTGCAGTGTTCCTTCTTCCTCCGTCTGATCTCTCCAACCAGCCTTGGGCTCCAAATGATGCACTTGGAGATTGATTTCATGTGGTTTGAAGGGCAGCAGGCAAGGATCCTCAGAGGTATTTAGAAGCCCCCGCTAGGGGAGGAGGGACCCCCATCGGGCAGGATTTCATCCCTTGCACCACCCAGCCCTCTCGCTTCCATCAGAGCAACCTAGCTTTTCTGTGTTTTGTTCGTTGGGCTTCTCTGGAAGGCTTAGTTAGGAAAAAGGTTTAGTTAGGAAGGTTTAGTTAGGTTTCACGTGTTCTCTGGTTAGACACGTGAAAAAAAACAAAACAAAAAAAGATTAAAACTGAGTGGTCTGGCAGACATTGGGTGATTTTGAGCTTTGATGTCTATGATTCTGAGGTTTGAATTGAATTGAGCAAAGTGAATAATTGTGAAAACAGAATAAAAATTTCTGGGAAGGGATGGAGTTAGAATTATTGCATCTGAAGAGAAAGACTTTAAGTAAATACATGATTATTTGCACATTAAGTAAAATGGTTACTTTTATCAAGTGCCTTCTACGTCCCAGTAACATTTATGTTACTCAGTGTGATCCTCACTACAAACTTGTGAGGCAGGGTTTCTTATGCCCATTTTGTAGATAAGGGAACTGAGGCTCAGAGATGTTCAGAACTTGCCCAAGATGACAGAGGCATGAAGAGCATCTCTCCTAAGAGGAGAGGCTCCTGAGCAAGAGAAAGCAGCTTGTGCTGTGAGGCCTCTAAGGGTCTCAGTTTTCTCCTTTGTAAAATGGAGGATTGATGGGGATAATACAAGTGCCTGGCTCATAATAGTTGCTCAATAAATTGTTGCTGTGATGGGGCTGTGATCCTTCCATTTGAAAAGCTAAACCCCACCCACAGAACACCGCCCCCCACCCCCCCACACACACACACCCCGTATGCTGGTGCTAAAATCCCACTCTACAGCCAGTTTCCAGAAGAAAGAGCCACAGTCAACAAAGTCTCTAATCAAACAAACATCACAGTATGAAACTGCACTGCTTTTAACACAATTTCTTTTTTTTTAATAAATATTTATTTATTTATTATTGGCTGAGTTGGGTCTTTATTGCTGCGAGCGGGGGGCTACTCTTCGTTGCAGTGCGCGGGCTTCTCATTGCGGTGGCTTCTCTTTGTCACGGAGCACAGGCTCTAAGCATGCGGGCTTCAGTAGTTGTGGCTCACAGGCTCTAGAGTGCAGCCTCAGTAGTTGTAGTGCATGGGCTTAGCTGCTCCGTGACATGCGGGATCCTCCCAGACCAGGGATAGAACCGTGTCCCCTGCATTGGCAGGCAGATTCCCAACCACTGCACCACCAGGGAAGCCCTTAACACAATTTCTAAAAGAACACGTCCTCTCCTCCCCTACCCCTCGATACTCCCTTTCCCACCCCCTTGCAGATGACAAGAGCAAAGAGAAAGGAAGACACTTTCCTTCCAAAGCAGGGGTCCAAGGCTACACACATCTCTGAAATGGAAGCCACTGTAGAGATCACCCAACCACATCCTCCAGCCCATTTTACAGGTGAGGAGACTGAGGCCTAAAGAGTCTCCTTGGGCCCAAGGTCATACCACATGTCTGTGGAAGCTGGATGCAGAACCACAGAAACTTACTTTCAAGCTTTTATAACTCCAAAAGCAGGGCTTTCCTAAGTACCTGTGGGGGTCATGTTCACCTTCATGCCATTTGGTGCAGGTGGTAAACTCACCATCCCCTAGCTTCCTAAGAGCCTTTAGCTCAACTTTGCCTGAGGAGAAGAACAAGGCAGGTTTTCCTGCCAAAACAGCCAGTCTGCCTTTTGCTGCCTCACCACAGAATTCAAACTTGGACAATAATAATTACCAGTCCAGTCACATGGAGAGGCATGCACAAGTGTTTGCAGGCAAGCGTCCTTCTTTGCCAGATTGTGAGCGTCCTGAGGACAGGATCTGGGTCTTTCCAGTCATATGATCTGGGGCAGGTTGCTTTCACTCTCAAAGGTTTAATTTCCTCATTTTCTTCATAGAAATGTGGGAGAATTCAGTAAGATATTATATATAAAGAGCTGAGCATGATACCTGGAACCTAGTAAATGTTTAATAAATGTTAATTATTATTATTTTACTGATTTTTGTTATTATCTGTATCCCCATAACTTATCACAGTGGTTGGCAAAAACATAGATGCTCAGTAAATTTGTAGGAAATAAACATGCCAGGGTGTCATTTATTAATCACCTACTATCTACAGAATTTCTACTGAGTACTTGTATCCGTCAGCAATGGCCATGAAACACTGTGTAACAGATCACCTCAAAACTCAGAGAATTACAACAGCCGTCATTTATTCCCTCTCGGGGATCTGTAGATCAATAGGGGCAACTCTGACCCCCAACATGTTCACTCTGGGTCCCAGGATAAAAGGGCAGCGGCAACCAGGGGAAAATTTCCTCGTGAAGATAGCAAAAGTGCACAAGGACAAGTAGAAATATGCACAGTCTCTTACTGCCTAGGCTGAGAACTGGCACACTGCCACGTCTGTCCTCCTACCATAGGTCGAAGCAAGTCACATGGTCAGCCTCCAAATTAGTGGGACAAGGAAACCTATGAGGCTATGGCTAGGGTGTGGGTGTGTTATATGAGCACAGGGGAGTGAAGAATTGCAACCAATAATCCCATCTGCCATGGTGCTAACCCAACACGTGAATCTTGCACTTGCAGGTGACTGAGGGCAGGTCACTCTACGGCTGTTTGCCTCCAGCCCATCCCCAGGAATCACTAGAAAGATGCATCCCCACCAGGATCTTGGGGAGAAAAAAATCCCAGACAGAAAGTGAAATGTATTTTGAAGCATTTTGCAAGTAGAAAATGTAAAGCATAAATAAACAGATAGTAATTCCTCTCATTCTGCCCTCTGCAGTTAAGGTTGTTCGTACAAACCCTTCTTAACATTGTTTAATTTCGAGGAGCTGAAAATCAAGATGACAATGTGTTGTTTACGAGCAAATTCCAGAGTCTGGAAGGAAGAAGAAAGCATGGTTCAAGCCCACGGATTATTTTTCCCGTCAGGATTGAGCCTCCATCTTAACCTAACAACACCCCTCCTTTCAGAAGTGCTCCCCTTTTGCTTCTCCAGGCCATCGGGCCCGTCTGATGGGAGTGGGGAAAGTCCAGAGGACAGGAGTCCAAGTACCCTGACTGATGGGGAGGCAGAAGCATCTGGAGCTCCAGGTGTCCCCACGGCTTGTCTCTGTGGGACACCATCCACCCTTGGAGCTTGGTCCTCAGGCCTTCCTGGGGGACACTGGACAGTGCTGGAAAGAAGGGCAGAGGAAGCAGAACTGTCGGGGCCGGGGATGGGGAAGGAAGTCTGTATTTGCTCCCTTGTAGCAGCAAAGACTGTTTACCTCCAAGTCTGTGTTTTTCAAGGAAGCAGAGACCAGCAGAGGAAAAACGCCCTTGTGAAAACATTTCCATGAATTTATTTTGTTCATCTGGAGGGACATGACCCCTCAGCGAGGCCTCTGGGATTTGACATGGTCAGGATGAGTCTGGCCAGCCTCTGGCTGCTCAGAATCCACTGCCACCTGGTACCCAGCCTGCTGGGTCCAGGATGGAAGACACTGGCTCAGCTGTGAGGGTACAGGTGCCACCCTGCGCTCCGCAGGACAAAGGAGAGATGCACACACATCCTAGGGGACCCCTCAGTAAAATTCAGTTCTGTCTCTCATCTGAGGAATGAACAAGGGAATCAGAAGACCTGGGTTTGAGGTACCAAGTCTGCTAGTGCAGGAACGTGTGACCTTGGGCAAGTCATTGAACTGTTCTGAGCCTCAAGGTTTGGTTCTTAAAATGGGTTAAAATCTCCTACCTCACAGACCTATTGTAAGGACTAAATGTGAAAATGAGTATGATAGGATCCATTTTCTTTGCTGCCTGAACAGGGCAGGGCTGGGGCCTGGGGACAGGTGTCCATCCCTAAACACAAGTCCCTTGCTGGAATAGGAACAGGTTCTAGGAAGCTACTGAATCAAGCCAAGGGATGATACTTGGAGTTCATGAACCACCTGGGAAGCCAGGTGTATTTCATCAGGGCCAGATGAGAGACCTGGGCAATCAGGGAAACACACAAGAGGAGGCTTTCAAGGAAGTCTTCCTGGAAAAGGGGGAAGGACCTTGGAAAGTAAGTAGTACTTAGCAATTAGTGCTAATCTAATATGCCTACCTGTCTAAGTACTACTTAGATAGTACCAAGTGCTGAGTACTCAGTACTCAGATAAATAGAACAGGTATTCCTGGTAGGGACAGTGCTGTAAGCAGCACCCTGGAGGGTGGGTTGCCCACAGCATGTTTGGAAAAAGGCCAGTTGGATCAGTGGGCTGAGTGGAGGAATCATGCAGAGCAATTAGTGGGGATGCAGATAAAAGGGGAGAGAAGCAGATGGCAACGAGCCTTGAATGCCAGGCCCAGGGGTCGTGATCTGTACCAACTAAAATTTTTTCAGGAGCAGATGATGGGAATGTATCAGCTCAAACAACTGAAGCGTTTGGGGGCTGGGAGATGGGGTTCAGGCGAAGCTTAATCCAGGGTGATGTTATCTCAGCATTGCCTTCTCAGTGTTGGCTCCTTTCTCTAGGCAGGTTTACCCCTTCATGTTCTCAAGGTGGCCCCCAGCACACTCACGCTGCCAAGTTCAAGGGGAAGATGGACATCTCTCTCGCAGAACTCCAAGTCAGCATCTAATGACATATCACTTGCCTATCCTTTAACACGTCCCTGTGGCCCGGCAGGCCCCTCCCCTGGAACTGGGGGTGGAGTCAGTCTGGCAAAAACGACATGCCTGAGACTCGAGGATGGGTGGGTCCTGTGGACATTCAGGGAACCATTCCCAGAAGAACAGGGCAGCAAGCATGCCCCACAGACTCATCCTGCCAGCAGTGAGGAGCTGCACCAGGGCAGTTCCCTGGGGCAAGTGTGACACTCTGGGAGGCGAGACCTGTCCTCACAGGAGTGGACCTGGCGTTTCGGCAGTGGCTGCATGGCCTCCACATAACGGAAAACTAGCTCAATCCCCACTCACCCACACCAGGCCCACGCAATACTGGGGATGCCTTGTTCCCAGTCCTCAGTTCTCAGGCCCTGCAGAGAGCAGAGGGATGGGACAAGGTGGGGCTGGAGTGATGGCCAAGCCCAAGAGATGGGGTTCTGGAGGGAGCAGTGGTCCCCGGCCCTCCCCCAGGCACTAGGGCCCAGCTGACTTCCTCAGCCCCACTATCCCACCTGCATATCTTCTCTCCCTTTTAATCCAGCGAAAAGCTTTTACCTTGTTTTCATCTGCAGTGGAGCTGGAGGATTTAGGTCTTTTGTATTTCAAATGTTTATTCGTGTTTTAATTTAAACCCCTAGAACTAATTCTGGGAACCCCATCACCATGTGGCCCCCTGAGATTCTGAATCCTTTTCTCATCCTCCCCTCCACCTCCACCCCATCTCATCAGACTAATGTGGTACAATGGGATTTGTATATGAGTGTGTGTTTTTAAGAGGGGAAAAATAAAAGAGGATTTTTGAGATATTAAACTGTTGTTTTAGTCTTTTAAATTTTGGGTGGTTTCCATGGTAACTTCTTTGTTCTCTCCAATTTTTTAGAGAAGCCAAGGCAGCTCTCAGTAGCTTCTCAAGTAGGTTTGGGTCGAAGCCCCAGAGTCCCAGTGTGGGAGCAGGGCAGGCTGCAGCCCCAGGGGTAAGGAGCTGCCCCCCTGAGATTCCATCACTGATTAGTAGGAAGGCCAGAGTCAGAACAAGGCCCTGTGTTGACCCCACTGCCCTTCCCGCATCTCCCCAAGGCTCCGGACTGTTCTATCAAGGTCCAAGTAGTCCACGTGCATGCTGGAAGCCCCGGCCAATTCCCCGCGGGCAGCAGGAGGTGTGAGGGCGGAGCAGGAATGAGGGATGAACCTTTCTGGGGTGCCCGTCTGCAGGCTCAGACACCCCCCCACTGTCTGGGCTTGAGGAGGGCCATTTTGGGTTCTTCCTCCTGGGATCCAAGCTCCCCCCGGGAGTCATCCTGACCATGTCCGTGGGCTCAGCTGGTTCTCCACTCTCAGCGCCCAGGGCCTCCAGCTGAGTCTGGGCGGCCGCTGTGCTCAGAAGTCGTGCTGCCCAGTGCAGTCTACTCTGGGGTGAGCCTCAGCCCCAGTTACTATCATGTCTGCTCTAGGCCTTTTCCCCCTCGTCTTCTAGAACCATGCTTGTCAACTGTTGGTCCTGACCCACAGGGTCCCGACAAGGGTCCTGGCGGGAGACAGAGGGCACCCTGGAACAGGGGAATTGGGGCTGTTTACAGGGTGTGGACAGGGAGAAGGACACCAGCATGGGATACGGAAGCATCCAGGCTAGACACTGCAACAGCCCCTACTCCTGCCGAACAAGGGGCAGGAGCAGTCCTCAGAGAGAGAGCCGGAGCTGCAGGGAGGGCTGCCCCACAGGAGCTGGGACACACACACACACACACACACACACACGCAGCCGCTGGGACACAGCCACTGCTGACTCATGGCCCAGCAACGACCAGCCCCTCTGCCCTTCAGTCTGCCTAAGTGCTTCCCTTTGGCCAACTCCAGCCAGAAACCAGTGGGTGAGGGGGCCCACTGATGCCATGGAGACAGGCCAGCCCCACTCCCGGACACTGGGCAGGGCAGAGAAGGGCAGAGCTGAGTCTGGGGGTACACAGAGAACAAACAGCCCGACGGGCTCCCTGGCTCCCCACTGCCCACCCGAGTCACGCAAGCTCCTCCCAGCCCCGCATCCTGGGCTCTCAGCCGTTCCCTGAGCCCCTCCCCACGCCCACCTGTTCAGAATCAGGACCCTCCCGGGGGGTCGTTGAGGCCTTGCTGCCACCCAGCCCATCTTGAGCAAGCGCTCGCCGGCCCACCTGGGCCCCTACAGTCACAGGCGGGGCTGGGCGCTTGGTGGGTGCTGTCCAGGAGGGCAGGCCGAGGGATTCCAGAGCCCCCCCACCCCCCCGAGGGAGCCCTTTCCCTGCCTGCTCGCAGCCCACCCTGCAGGCCTCCCTCCACGGGCTCCTCCCCTCCCGGTCCCTCTGGTTCCAAGCAGATCCACGTCCCTCTCAGTCCCCTTCAGGGAAGAGTCACCAGGCACTTGCTCCGAGCCTAGCCCTGTGCCGGACTCTGCAAGGGAGAGACCACGGGACCGGCCGGGACCTCCAAGGAGCTCTTAGCCAGTGTGTTGCGGTGGGCATGGGATGGGCATGGGGAAGGGTGAATTTAACTGGGTTAATGAAGGCCACACACTCCCAGGAAAGGACACTCATTGAAGCGCATCAGCCTGTTTGTCGGCTGGCCAATCAGGTGGACCCATTCGACACCTGAGCCTGGGAGAGCAGAACATGGATGGGTTAGGTCCTGACCAGAGCTGATAGAAGGCAGGCCTTCAGAACAGTCACGGGCGGAGCTTGGAGAGAAAACTGGGCCAGTTAGGACATTTTGCTCGTGGGGTCCTGCCTGGGAGGGAATCGGAACACCGAGTGGGGGAATGTCCACTTCTACTTGTAAAGGTAGAAGGTGACAGCTGGGCCTTGGGAGGCCTGGGCGTTGCCCTAGTCTCACCACCCTCTCCATGGGTGACTTGGGTTGGTTCTTCTCCAACATTTGGGACCTAATTCTTCACCTGGTAAGTGGAGAGCTTGGCCCGGTTATCTCAGTGACTTCCCAGCTCCAAAAGGTAGGAAACCTAGCCTCAGCCCATCCTGTAGGCCTCTTCCCAAGAAGGACTTTGGAGAAACCCTGTGTGGTGTGGGGTTTTCTCCCTGCAAATGCGTTTGGCAGGAGTGAAGGGCAGGGTGGAACCGTGGCCAGCTGCCTTGACACCCAGGCCAGGAGGCCCGCAGGCCTGTCCAGGGCAGGTGAGAGCTCAGGATGTGCATGGTTCTTTCCCTGAAGCTTCTCAGGCTGGAGCCGAGGGAAATAACAGCAGGCTGGCCGTGTGCCGCCTGAATCAGCCCAGCCCTGACCTCATTCGAGGAAGACTGATTGCAGGAGGTCAGAAAGTCTGGTGTCGGGCACGGGTGGCAGGGGGCAGGGCCCTTGTTTGTGCTGATGGAGGAGCAAATGTTCGCAGGTAGGCAATGTTGACATTCATTTGATGTGTACCTGATAAGTACCATCATGGCCTTCACAGTCTTCAGATATTCCACAACATCCTTACCTGCTGGTAAACAGCCACTGCCCCAAACACCCAAGTGCTCCTTTATTGTCCCAGCCCTTCCCTGGAGCCCTGGCGTAGATGAGCCTTCAACTGAAGGGTTAACCCCCGACCCTGCTCCAGTGAAGGAAAGAGAGCGTTCTAGTTGGTGGAGGTAACAAGGGCCCTACCTGTTGTTCAGTGTCTTGATGGCTACCCTGCATGTGTGTACGCAGCTGTGTGAAGGTTTGTATCTGGACGCTCATGTGGGTTGGTTTCGCAAAGAGCCTGTCCCTCACCTTTCCACAATAGTTTGATAAAAAGGTGCCCCCTCTCATTATTTCAGAGGAAGGAATAATCTGAAGTTTGGAAGCAGGAGAACCGAGTTCCCAGCCCAGCTCAACTCAGGGGCCCAGGGAGGAAAGTATTCTCTCAATAGCTCAGAGAAGCTGACAACCTGTCTTAACCACTGGACTAGAAATTATAGGAGCCAGGATTTGGACCGAAGCAGTCTGGGTCCCATGAGGCCCAGAGACTTACTGCTCCACCTGGGTCTGGGAACCAGCAGTATTAGCTGCCCATCTGCTAAGCTTCTCAGCTCACAAAGGCTTCTGGCATCCACAGGAGCCTCCCAACATACCTGTGGGGGGCAGCACAAGTGTGGCCGGCTCCATTGGCAGGTGAGGTCCAGGGACCCCGCGTGGCAGAGCCAGGACTCAAAGGTGGGTGTCCTGAGGCCAACATCTGGGCTCTTAGCACTGCCCTCAAAGACAGCAGGATGGGCACAGGGCCCCCAGGGCACATCTGTGTATTCTTCTCACTTGTGATATCAGCATCACACACACTGGGGTACCATTTTCTTAGGTCACCCACTAAGATACATGCATCACTGACCAGAACAAGGGGAGACCAAAAGACGGGAATCACTCAAATGCCCATCGTGGATGAATGAATGAACAAACTGGGGTCTATCCATACAGTGGAATATTATTTTATTCAGCCATAAAAAGGAATAAAGCATTGATACATGCTGTGGTGTAGATGAATCTTGAAAATACTCAAGAAGCCAGACACGATAGGTCACATATTGCATGATTCTATTTATAGGAACTATACAGAATTGATAAATTCAGAGAGACAGAACACAGATTGGTGGTTGCCAGGGGCTGGGAGGAGGTCTGGGGTTTCCTTCTGGGTGATGAAAATGTTTTGGAACTAGACAGAGGTGGTGTTTGCACAATAGTGAATGTACTAAATGCCATTGAATTGTACAGTTTAAAATGGTTAATTTTATGTTATATGAGCTTTGCTACCATTAAAAAAGAAAAAAACAAGGGAGAAGTCAGGCAGTTACAGTGTGATATGTAAATTTTTTTCAACCCAGCTATAATGTATTAAACTCAACTGCATGCTGGGCCCTACATGAACACAGCAAAGAACAATGTTACATTAAAGCCACCTGGATCCTGGGGTCCAAGTCCCTGCCTTGGCTCCTTGGCCAGGACCACAGTCCCCTAGGGCTGGACCCTGCTGTGGGCTTACTGACCTCCTCATCTCCTCCCATCCCCTGCTGTGACAGGAGCCCTTGTTGAGAAGGCCCACCTGTGTGTTTGGCGTTTCCTGTGTAACCTTCTACTGCTTCGGTGGCATATCTTTCTCCAATTCAACAAATATTTATTTACTGAGGACCTCAAACACCCAGGCCTGGAGCCGGAGGCTGGGGACACGTTGGTGAACAAGACCAACCTGGTCCCTGCCCCGTGGGCTTTGTCTTGCACAGGAGACAGACAATGAACAAGGAAGGGAAGCAAATTACGCTGGTGGGAAGCAAACAAACAGGGATGCTGTAGTAGAGACTAACGGGCGGATGTCTTGTAGAGGATGGTCAGGGAAGGATTCTTGAGGAGAAAACATCAAAGCTGAGACCCAAAGACTGAGAAGGAGTCAGCCATCCCAGAGTGGAGGAACAAGCATTGTGACCAGAGGGAACAGCCTGAGCCAAGAGGGATGCCGTGAAATATAAGACACGCTTTTCATCTTCAGTGGAGACAGAAACCAATAAGAGAGAGAGGCCTTGGGGAAGCCACGCTGGACTATAGAAAGAATGTCGGAAATGGAATTTCAAACTCTGGACTCAACACTGACCCTTTCCTGGCCTCAAGTTGCTCACTGAATCTCTAGTTTTCACAGTGCTACCTTATTTGCTGCCCTACATTCTGTCTCCCTCTTGCTGTATGTGGGCAGGTGCATTCTGGAACCTAAGCATAAGATGTTACACAAATGTCTGTTAAATTCGTGTGGGACCATCATTTCAACGTAAACTTCCCTGATTCTGTCATACGGGGTGTTGTTATGGTTTCATCAGAGCCAAGCATAGGAACACAGATCAGGACAGAGCTCAGTGGCAATCCACTGCAGACCTCCTGTCACATGCGAGTTGATCCCTGACACATTTTTGGAGTATGAGTCACCCCTACATGCCAGGCCAAGTGGATTCAGAGGTAAGTAAGAAAGTCTTTGCCCTCAAGAAACTCACCATTTAATGGGATGGGTTGTATGTGAGGGGACCCATGAGCAAGTTGGTTTTGCTGGAGCATAAAGTGGCAGGAAGGCAGCTGGAGAGGTGGGTGAGGCACCTCATGGAAGGCCTTGGAGAGTGTGTTAATGAGACTGGACTTTCCCCTCGACAATAGGAAAAGAACCCTCAACTTCAGCATTTTAAGCAGTCAGATTTGCATTGTAGGCAGATTAGTGTGTCAACTGTTTGACGGATGAATTTGAGGGGACCAAGCCAGAGGCAGACACTCCAGTTAGAAGGCGGTAGCCGTCAACCAAGAGATAAGAGGTGGACGGTGGGAATTCCCTGGCAGTCCAGTGGTTAGGACTCTGCACTTTCACCGCAGGGTCCCAGGTTCAATCAAGCTGCACGGTGCGGCCAAAAAAAAAAAGAAGAGGTAGATGGTAACAGGATAAGGCTCAGGAGGGAAGCAGGTCAGGGTCAGGGTGCGGGGTGTTTAAAAGGTAAAATTGTCTGGACCACCTTCAATCACAGTTATCTGAAAGAGTAAATAATATAGCGTAGGGAAGAAACACAGCATTTAGGAAATGCTCACTTGGCAAAATAAGGAAAAGGATCAAGGCAGAACTGAAGGGTGTTTAAGAGCATGGCCTCTAGTGCCAGTTTTCCTGGGTTCAAATCTTGGCTCTCAGCTTCCTGGCTGTGGGACCCCAGGCAAGTACTGGACCTTTTCTATGCCACAGGTTCCCTCCTGGAAAATGGAGCTAGGAGAGTGTCTATCTCACAGGAGGTTACATCAGTGACTATGGGTCACGGGCTTAAACCAACACTTGGCACAGACTAAGTGCTACTTAAGTATTGGTCAAAATAACATAATTGAGGGCTTCCCTGGTGACACAGTGGTTGAGAGTCTGCCTGCCAATGCAGGGGACACGTGTTCGAGCCCTGGTCTGGGAAGGTCCCACATGCTGTGGAGCAACTAGGCCCGTGAGCCACAACTACTGAGCCTGCGCGCCTGGAGCCTGTGCTCCGCAACAAGAGAGGCCACGATAGTGAGAGGCCCATGGACCGCGATGAAGAGTGGCCCCTGCTCGCCGCAACTAGAGAAAGCCCTCGCACAGAAACGTAGACCCAACACAGCCAAAAATTAATTAATTAATTAATTAATTTAAAAAAAATCAGATTTATATTTTTTAAAAAATAATAATAATAATATAATTGATACTGCATGAGGGGGAAGGAAGGAATTATGAGCGACTCCCACATTTCTAGTTTGGGTAATGAGTGGACAGCAATGCCACCGGAGGGGAAATTTTTCATCCTCTCTGTGTAGCATTCCCGTCCTTCTGAGAACTCCCCCATCTCTGTGGTTCCTGTGGAAGCAGCCCTGACTTTAGAGTAGCCCAACTTCCTAGTGGTGGTTGATTAGTCCAGAGGTGAACACCTGATCCAAGCTAAGCCAATCACAGCCGAGGGCAGACAGAATAATAGCCCCCAAGGAGGCCCACATCCAATTCCTGGAACCTGTGAATATGTTCCCTTACATGGAAAAAGAGACTTTGCAAATGTGATTAAGAATCTTGAGGTGGAAAGAATATCCTGGATTGTCCAGATGGGCTCAATATAATCGCAAGGGTCTTTATAAGAGGGAGGCAGGAGGGTCACAGTCAGAGGAGATGTGACAATAGAAGCAGGGGTCATAGAGAAAGAGATTTAAGATGCTACACTTGAAGATTCAGGAAGGGGCCATGAGCCAGGGAATGCAGGTGACCTATAGAAGCTAGAAAAGGCATGGAAACAGATTCTCTCCTAGGGCTTCCAGAAGGAACCAGTCCTGCTGACACCTTGATTTTAGGCCAGTGAAAGTGATTTCAGACTTCTGACCTCCAGGACTGTAAGATAAGTGTGTATTGTTTTAAGCCAGCGGTCCCCAACCTTTTTGGCACCAGGAACCGATTTCATGGAAGACCATTTTTCCAGGACGGGGCGGGGGTGGGGGGGTGGGGGGAGGGGGCAGGGATGGTTAGGGCGGCAATGCGAGCGACGGGGAGCGATGCGGAGCTGCACGTGAAGCTTCGCTCGCCCGCCCGCCACTCACCTCCTGCTGTGTGGCCTGGTTCCTAACAGGCCGTGAACCGTTACCAGTCTGCAGCCCAGGCGTTGGAGACCCCCGTTTTAAGCTGCTAAATCTATGATACTTGTTACAGCAGCAATAAGAAACTAATGCACAGTTGTTTCCCCAGAGTCTACCTCCTAGCACAGATGAATAGTCCAAGATTGGGTACCTTAGGCAAACTGTGGCAGAATTCTTCCTCAAAAATGTTGGAGCTGGGACTGAAACAGATTGTCTCTACCTGGCTAAAAGTGTAGGGTGTAAAGCTCAGGAGTGGTACCAGCCACATTTCCTACAGTAGAGAAAGCCAGTCTTCGAGGAAGATAGGGAAGGAAGACAATGCACAAGGCAAGAGGGCCAGAGGCTTGACAGAGGAGGGCGAGTCCCCAGTCCCAGAAGAGCCTGAAGCTCGGGGCATCTGCCTTTCCACTGGCTAGGTTGTTCAGCCTTTCCTTCCCCTCGTACGACTCTCTCTCCTTCCATGTGAAATAATCATTGGATTATTGGATTACAACCAACATGTTCATAGATGCATTTTATTTAATACACTGCTGGATTGAGTTTAATAATTATATTTGTATATTTTTGCATCTATGTACATAGACCAGCCTGTCATTTTCCTTCCTTCTTGTATTCTTATCTGGTGTGGATAATCAGTTTTAACATTAATCTCTCTTTATTTTCTGGAAGAATTTGTCAGGAATGGGTAAAGAGTTGCAGTGTAATCTTTTTGTTTTGTTTTCTTTCTCTGGAAGAATTTTTTTCTGTTTTTGGTGGTGGCTTTGTTATCTGTTACTTCAAAACAAATGAACCCAAATATTAGTGTCTTAAAACAACTGCCACTTTATTTTATCTCCTGATTTTGTGGGTGAGGAATTCAGGCAGGGTTCAGATGGGTGATTCTTCTGCCCCATCTGAGGTCAACTGAGATTACTCAATGGTATTCAGCTGGCAAATGACCTGGTCTGGAAGATCCAAGATAGCCTCAACTACTGGGCACCTCGGTGGGGACAGCTGGCAGGAAGGCTTGGCCCAGCTGACTGTCTGCTGAAGCATCTACATGTGGCCTCTCCAGCATGGAGATCTCAGGGCTTCCAGAATGTTCCAAGGACAGAATTGGAAAAAGCATGGGCCCAGAAACTAGTATATCCCTTCTAGTGTATTCCATTGGTCAGAGTAGTCACAGTGTCCTCTTAGACTCAAGGGGATGAGACCAAGGCCTCATCACTCATGGGGAGGAATGCGGCACAGTTTGACAGTCATCCAGCACAGGTAGATATATTTTTAACTACTGGTTAGATTCCTTTAATGGTTAGTTTGTTTTAAATTTTCTACTTCTGGGCTTCCCTGGTGGCGCAGTGGTTGAGAGTCTGCCTGCCAGTGCAGGGGACATGGGTTCGAGCCCTGGTCTGGGAAGATCCCGCATGCCGCGGGGCAACTGAGCCCTGAGCCACGGCTGCTGAGCTTGCGCGTCTGGAGCCTGTGCTCCGCAACAAGAGAGGCCACGATAGTGAGAGGCCTGCGCACCGCGATGAAGAGTGGCCCCCGCTTGCTGCAACTGGAGAAAGCCCTCACACAGAAACGAAGACCCAACACAGCCAAAAATAAATAAATAAATTTATTTAAAAAAAAAAATTTTCTACTTCTTCTTGAGTCAGTTCTCTAGGAAATTATCCCTTTTACCTAAGTTTTCATATTTATTGGCATCAAAGTTTTTACAATACAGTTTTTTAAAAATCTCTGGTTTATTTGTGGTTACGTCTCCCACTTTATTCCTAACTTTTTTTTTTTTTTTTTGGCCACACTGCACGGCTTGTGGGATCTTAGTTCCCTAACTAGGGGTCAAACCCGGGCCCTCAGCAGTCAAAGTGTGAAGTCCTAACCACTGGACCACCAGGGAATTCCCTCCTAACATTTTTTTCATTAGCACTGCCTGAGATTTGTCTAAACTTTTTTAACCAGAAACAGTAGGAATGAACTTTTATTATAAAACTATAATAATTAAACATTATATTAATGGTGAAATAATAGGGAAAAAAATCAATGAAACAGAAAACATCGTCTGCAATATAAGCAACTTCCAGGATGACATTATCTTTCTGTAATATTTTCTTCACTTGCTTGACTTTTAAAAACAATTGTAAAACATGCATAACATAAAGTTTATCATTTTAACCATTTTTAAGTGTACAATTCAGCAGCATTAAGTATATTCACATTGTTGTGCAACCATCACCACCATCCCTCTCTAGAACTTTTTTATCTTGCAAAACTGAAATTTTACCCATTAAACAATGATTCCCCATTGCCCCCCCATTGCATCCACCCATTCTACCTTCTGTCTCTGTGAATTTGACTACTCTAGGGACCTCATGTAAGTGGAATCATACAGTATCTGTTCTTACAAAAGAACAAATTGTCGTTATCCATGTTGTAGCATACGTCAGCATTTCCTTTCTTTTAAAGACTGAATAATATTTTGTTATATATATATATATATATATATATATATATATATATATATATATATATATATATATATACCACCTTTTTTTTTGATCCATTCACCCACTGATGGGCACTTGGGTTCCTTCCACCTTTTAGCTATTGTAAATAAAGCTGCTATGAACATGGGTGTACAAATATCTGTTTTAGTCCCTGCTTTCAATTCTTTTGGGTATATACCCAGAAGTGGAATTGATATATCATGTGGTAATTATATGTTTAATTTTTTGACAAGCTACCATACTGTGTCTAATCATCTTTTCAAAGAGCCAACTTTTTGTCTTTGTTGATCTTCTTTTTTGTACCTTTGTTTCGTATTTCATTAATTTCTGTGGGTATCTTTGATACTTCTGCTCTCTTTGGGCTTATTTTATTCTTTTTCTAACTTAAGTTGGATGTTTACCTTATTTATTTTTAGCCTTTCTTCTTTTCCATTATAAGCATTTTCATGCTATAATTTCGAAGCTGTATCCCACAGTTTTGGAATGTAGAATTTTGTTTTCATTCAGTCCTAAACATTTTCTAGATGTTCATATTATTTCTTTTTAGAAATGCTATTAGAAATGGACTTTAATTTTCAAAACAAATGGGTATATTAAAAGTTGTAATTTTTTTTTTTTTTTTTTTTTAATGAGGATCTTGAATCAGATGCGTATGTTTGATTGATTGATTGATTGATTGATTTTGGCTGTGTTGGGTCTTCGTTTCTGTGCGAGGGCTTTCTCCAGTTGTGGCAAGCGGGGGCCACTCTTCATCGCGATGCGCGGGCCTCTCTCGTTGCGGAGCACAGGCTCCAGACGCGCAGGCTCAGCAGTTGTGGCTCACGGGCCCAGCCGCTCTGCGGCATGTGGGATCTTCCCAGGCCAGGGCTCGAACCCGTGTCCCCTGCATTAGCAGGCAGATTCTCAACCACTGCGCCACCAGGGAAGCCCGAAAAGTTGTAATTTTTAAATTATTTTCTATCCATTGCATTGTTATTAGGCAACTTGGTCAATATGAAAGATTTTTTTTTTAATGTTTGTTGCTGTTTACTTTATGATCTAATATGTAGTCAATCTTAATTCTCTATTTAATCTTATTTATTAATTTCTTATGTTATCATTATTAATTTGCTATGTATTTGTAATTATATTATCCTATAACTATAATTAATATAATATTTAATGATTTATTAATATTATTGATGTTAATTAATATCTGTAATGTGAAATCTCTGCTGGATGCAATGTTCTACATACATACATGAAATCAACTTGTTCATTGTGTGGTTCAAATGTACTATTGTCTGCTTGATTTCTTAATAACTGGGGGAACTATGTCAAAATCTCTATGATGATGGATTTGTTACTCTTGTCAATTCTTGCTTTATACTTTCTTATGCTATGTCTGCATCAGTTCTTATGTATTCAGGTTGTTACATATTGTTCATTGGCATGCTACTTGGCGGTTGTATCTAATAATGTTTCTATGAATAGCCTGCAAAATCTCCTCAAAAGGTGAATACTGAGCCTTCCAGTATTTTGAAGTCCTCTAATTCTGAGCTCTGAACATTGTAGGCGTTGAACCTGAGAACAAGTAATCAGAATACAGCACTCTCACTTTTTCCTCTAATGAGCTGGCTCTCCCAGAAAGAAACAGCAAAAGAACTATGCTCTGAATTCCTTCCTGGCCATAGGTGGCAGCCTGAATGGGAAGGCCGGGCAGGTATTTGCAAAGCTGAGTTAAAGGATTTGCTCTGTTTGAACAGCTGCATTCAGACCCTGAGTTCCCCTCCAGAACCCTCCAGAAAGGATGAGCTCACTAGGGTTTAGCCAACCACTGGGTCATCACCCACTTCTGGGGTTTAGGGAAGTGTCTCCGACCTTGAGTTGGAATCAGGTCGTGGGAGCCCAGGGGTGTTGTGTGACATCTTCCAGTTGAAGATCAAGACTTTGGCGAAGAAGAGAAGAGGTGAGATGTGACCAGGTGGCTTCATTTCTCATGGTGTTAGACAAATCTGGGCCAGGTCCAGTCGTACTAGAGAGAAGGGCTCCTGGCTGGGGGCAGTGAGCATTTCTCAAGGACTAGTCAGAACTCTGATAGGACCACAGGGGTCCCAGAAGAGAAGGAACAGGAAGAGGCAGGCCTCTGCCAGGGTATGGAAGGGGACGGGATGTTCACAGAGAGTGAAGAGAGAGCCTAACCACTGACCTTTCAGCTTTGTAAAAGTGAAAACAGAACTTAAAAATGTGACATTTGAAATACTATCTGAATGTGTAAATTACACATTCACTCCCATAAGTTGCTGACACACAGGCAGGACATAAATAATTCTTATGTGGGAAAGTGCCACCATTTTTTTAACCCAAGTTCCGGGATTGTCGATGGAGACGTGAGACGGGAGAGCCGGCAGCTCCTCAGGCTCCCGTCAGCTTTCCCGTGGGTTCCAGAGCACGAGCGAAGCCCTCCCGCTCCCTGGCAGAGGGTTGAGGGCAGTGGGAGAGAAGCAGCAGCAAGCTATAAAAAAAACTTTAAGTTTGACTTCCTTCTAAGGCATCATGAGTCACTGGATGCTTCAGCCCTCAGTGCCCTGGGAAGTTCAGCTCAAATCGGAAATGTGTGCATGTGTTTTTCTTCCTGAACCAAAACTGCTGAAAAACTAGATGACGTTGTCAGTTGGACTGAATCTCCTGCAGGCAGTGAATGGTAGCTTCCTATTTCTGTGCTGCCAGGAGGATGGAAGTCACTTAATGATCAGTTTCTTTGACCCCCGTTCCAGGATTACATCACAGCGTTAAGAGCAAGCTTACCCTCCGCTCCACCCCCCAACAGGGAGCTGCTGAGACTTTAAAAATCCCGTTTGTCATCTCCAAGTGTACAGCACGCCTACGCTCTTTTGCCTCCCACCCTTTAGGCTGCAATTTCAATTTAAACACCAAGTGACGCCAAGCTGGATTGGTCAGAATCCTAGAAAGCCACAGGTAGAATGTACCTCGTCCAATAATCTGATTTTAACTGAGGTGTAGAGAGGTAAAGAACCTGTCCATGGCTACAGAAGGACAGAAGCAAAACTAGGAGCCGGTCCTAAAGTCTCAGCAGAGGGCTCTGTCCCCACGGTGGTGTCTCCATCCTTGTAGACGAGGGGCTGGCTGTACACAGAAGCTAAATGTTCCCTGGAGCTGTGTCTCAAGCCTTCTGGTCAGAGCAGGGGCTTACCCTGTGATCATTCCCGTTCTTCTCAGCCCTCTCGTGCTTCTGTGCAGGGTGGGAAAGGAAATGGGCAAGGCAGCCTGGGGAAGATCCTTCTGGAAACACAGGTGGCAGCCAGGAGATGGCTTCTCCTGCTAGAGAACCTTGTCTAGAAACCAGGGTCTGGGATGGCACTGATTAAGGGCAAGGTTTCAACTCCAAGGTTCTGCATGGAAGCTGTAGCCTCCACTGCCCTGCTCTGGACATGGGCAGAGGCATGTGCTTATGTGATGTTAAAATTCCCATCTAGTATCTAAATTCCCATCTAATGTTTAAAGTGTACTTCTTCACACAATTCCTAAAGAGATTTGGATTAACCTTGAAGTTAAAGAGGAATGAATCTTTTTACGGGGTGAATTTTCCACATAAGGCAAACACAGATACATTAATATGCCAAGAGATTGTGTTAAAACGTCAGCTATTGACACCTGAACTTTAAGACCAGGGTAAGGCCGTAGTGGGATGTGTCTGTGGTGTTTCTGGTCCCTCCCCTACCACGCTAGGGCCCAGGTGGAATCACATCTGAGGGCAGGTGTAGCTTGTTCGTTGAGCAAAAGGAATGGAAAGCATTGCGGGCTAAAAACCTACAGAGTTCGCAGTTAGAGATGAAAGGCTGCAGAAATGTTTATTGAATACAGTGCCAGGTTTATAAATAGAACTTATTTACAATTTCCATAGAGTTGGTCCCCCATCAGAGAGGTGGTTAAATCTCCAAACAGTTTATCTCACGATTTACAGAAACGTTCAAGTACATCTCCTTTGCAAATCGCCACGGTGAAGGGTGACTTCGGTTAACAAAAGAACTACCACCATCTTTGCTACAGACATGTTTAATGAACATTATAATAGATTTGGAGAAAGAACACACACTCCACCCATGCCACTACCTTCTCACTCTGAGGAATACAGACAGCAAAGAATTTCTGTCTCCTACAGGGTAACTTCAAGGGATCAAAAAAGATAATAGTAACCGCCAGCTGAAGGGATAGATTAAGACACATTCGTGGAATCTAGTCACTGCCAAAAGGGTAAATGTATTTAGGATATACAGTAATTAATTCAAATGTTAAAAATAATTGAATGAACCAAGAGCAGACTTGACCAAATTTACATTCTTTGTTTAGGAAGAAGTTCCCAGTATGCTGAGGGGCTGCTAATATGCTGCTACTCCGACGGGGTCACAGCAGCACGAGGCCTACTGGGCGGCCACGTGTTACAATATGGTTACAAGTACAGTCAGACATGCATTTATAAAGAGAATATAAAAATATGTACAGTAGCTAATTTTCAATGTGTTTTAGGTTGCCGAAAGACACCAATTTGAAGTGTGCAAAAATTCGTTTGTCAAAAAATCAGAAAAAAAACCTTCCTTGGCAACAGTACGTCAAAAGCCCATCTGAAATATCAAGATACATTTGCCTTGCTCGACACCTACCCCGAACAGATGGAGAACAAAACTATGAAAGTGTATGCCAAGGACTCAGCAGTTTTTTATGGCAAGTCTCAGGCTCCAGCGGGATGCCAGTTAAACTAGTCACTATATATATATATTTATAGAGCAGTTAGAAGTAGGGGCAAGAGTTTACAGGAAGGTGCTGACCAACTTTCACAGTACTGCCACCTCATCCAGCCATTTCCTCTCACAAACCCCTGCAGACTGCAAACACCCGACCCCTGGGCTGGTCATCCCCCTCAAAGGCCAGAGAGAAAGGCTACAGTGGACTAAGAGTTCCCTCTGCACCAAAGTGGAACTCAGCATCCCCTGGGGGAAAGGTTTCTGGTTGCCGTACAGGATCCTGGCCATTCAAGAATCTGGTTTCAAGGGTAGTCTTTTAGGAAAGACTGCGGGACCACTAACATGGAGTCCACCCAGCTTCTAGAAAAGAACTTGGTGAAAGGGTAAGATGGAAGGCAAAGTTTCTGAAAAACAAGCCAAATCGCCCTCAACCCTTTTTAAAACTGCCAAGAGGTCACCGGCCACAGGCCTGAGAGTCGGTCAACAGTCAGGCTACTTGACCTCCCTGCAAGAAACACCCAGGTTATTAACTTACTCGAAGGAGAAACCCCAGTCCTGTCTCACCAGAAGAAAACCCCCAAGGTATTCTGAGATGTTCCATCCAGATTCAAGGAGTTGTGAAAGCCAAGCCCAGCGCATGACGTCAACCTCTCTTCTTCCAACCACCCAGTCTAAGGACCAGCGGCGAAGGCAGGTGGCCAGGCTCCTCTCCACGGCTCTGACCCACCCCTCTGGCGGGAAAGCTAAAGAGCTGCAAAATGCCAGAGAGACAAGGAGTAGGAGAGGGAGAAGCTGAGGGTCTCTATAAAACAGCCCCGAAGGCACCCATTTGGCTGCCAAGAGCTTCTCACTGCCTCACTAGCAGCCTGCCGCTGTTCCCTGGCAAATTAAAACCTCTCACAGAAACACTCAAAACCCAGATCTCCTCGCTAATAAGATACAACCAAGTTAACACCCTGAAAAATGCACATCCAGCCTTCACTTCAAAAAGAGCTCTGCACTAAATCCAAACGCCTTTTAGGGAGCTTTGAAGCAAACCAATCCCACTGCAAAGTACCAGCATCTCTGAGTTTTGGTTACAGGTTTATAAAGAAACACAAAATTCCCTCTGGGCTGGGAGTTTTACTTTCAAGTTGGGAGCTAGCAGTAGTTCTACTTGGGGGGTGGGGAAGCAAAGTCAAGTCAACCTAAAAAAAAAAAAAAAAAGTAAAAGGAGTCTAAGGTAAGTATAATCATAAATTAAAAACTGTGAATCAAAAGGTGACTGGTAGTGTCTTTTAGGCATGAAGAGCCTGGCTTAGAAAAGTGACTGCTTCTACCACACACAGCGAAGATTGAATTACAGACACACTAAATCATGTCTTTTGCACAGATGGTCTCAAGTAGTTACATAAAACAGGTAATCAGCAGCACAATTGATAAGAACCCCTAAATACATGCTTGAGAGAAAGTGGTTTTTTTCCTTCATTAAGAGCTCTACTGCCTGAATAATCATTAAGTTACCATAATTCACTCTCCCCCCTCCCCCCCCCCAGTGAAAATACAAGTAGACCTACATGTCCATAAATAAGATGAAGCAATCGGTATCTGCTTGGTTTTAGGCAAGGTCTCAGGCTCAGCAGTTGGTGCTGGGATTTCAGGAGGGAGGGAGGGAGGGAAACCCAATGCTGGGCTGTGGGCATTTAAAGGTACACTTGCCTCCCCTCCAACTGCCTTGTCCCCGTTTAGATCTCAGCTTTACAAAGCATTTAACACCACTTTAAGTTAATGGTCTTTTTATTGGAAAAAAAAAAAAAAACTAGCATTTACAACTTGGAATGGACGTAAATTGTAATTTCTTGAACAGCAATGTTGACGGTTGTGCTGAAGTCCACAGCCACAGCCTACTCTGCTGGCTCCAAGTCATGGTTCAGAAGGTTTTAAAAACAGAGAGTCCAAAGATGCTCCCTTGATAAAGGTTTGTTTTTAAAAATTTGTATGAATGGTGATAGCCTGACACCCATTCCGCTCTAGCACAAGGCAGACAATGCTAAACCAACACACGTGGGCATGCCACCAGGGTGTGTCACGGTCACGACAGGTAGGGGCACGGGGAAGTTACAAGAGGGCCATCCTGCTAGTGGGGCTACGCCTGGACAGTTTATCTTCCACAGCATCCTGAGGTAAACCGATCTTAAATGTCTGTCTTCAGTAAACCAGCTATGACAATTTATGGTAACAAATTGAACTAGAACCCCTTTGAGTAGGCTTTGAATTTGTTTTTTTTTGTTTTTCGTTTTTAATACAAACGCCTGACTGTGCTCAACTGTCAAGCTGCATGCATGAAAAACTGGCCAGCCCAAACAGTGTATTAACCATGAGCGGACGGACCTGCCAGGTGTCCACTAAGTGCTTCCTTATCATTAAGGTAGGACAAGTATTTATATCGGAAAACTGATGTAGCTTGATCTTTAGGGGACAGGACCACCAATCAATACATGCAGATTTTTTTGTGTGTGTGGACAGAAGGTACTCTTGACATTCAGTTTTGCTATATAGAAACAGAATGAGTAAATGAATTTTTTTTTTTTTTTTTGCAAGAGGTAAGTAAAAGATCAATTTGATTCTTCTAGAGGGGGAAAAAAGGAGTTGAAAGTAGGTCTTCATTTTGCAGTCATCATCTGTACGAATTCTGAAAAGACAAATAATCATAACTTTCGGTTATCTTCAAAAGCAGCTTTAATGAACGTAACATCTCTACTCTGCATAAGGAAAAAAAAAAAATCTAGTTCAAGTAGTTAACTTGTTTATAGATCCTAAAGGGAAATCTTAAAAACTGAGCTAAATAAACTCGGTGTGTTACCTTCGTAGTTGACTTGTCCATCTCCATCAATATCTGCTTCTCTGATCATTTCATCTACTTCTTCATCTGTTAGTTTTTCTCCTAAGTTTGTCATGACATGACGTAGTTCTGCAGCACTGATGTAACCATTGCCATCCTGTGAACATTCAGCAACTGTTACTGGTAGGGACTCATAGTGGTTCGGTGTGGGCAAGTAGGCCTTTGACTTAATTAAGCCCCTTGAGTTACTGCCAACTGTGGGTATGTCGACAATTCTCCGTCTCCAGTTCCCACCTCTACCTACTAAACACATGCAGTCAGCCAATGCAGACACTGCAGGGGCTTTTGAAAAGCAAACAGAAATTGAAAGTCACAATCAAGAAACTTGGTTCAAAATTTCTCTACTATTTATTATGTTTACTCTCATCTGATAAGGTTACTACAATAAGTCAGGATATCTGACAATGAGATGACAGAGGCTCAGGCAGTTAGGTAAGTGTTCTAACTAGAACAGAACATTAAAGCTTTTAGAAATGACAGCCAGAAAGCCATATTTAAGTACAGTCTGCAATGCAGACGCAGGGTTACCTTGTCAAAGACTCGGAATGCCTCGCGGATTTCTTCTTCACTGTCTGTATCTTTCATTTTTCTAGCCATCATAGTCAAAAATTCTGGGAAATCAATGGTGCCATTACCTCAAATAAAAAAACAAAAGCTCATGTAAAATAAGCGCTCCAGTAACACTACCCTGGAGTGATAGTTTTAGAACCACTTTATAGAACAGTAAGCATTTGCTAGGACAAACTGGTAAATTGTTTTATTATGTTGAGCCATCTTAGGTTTAAACTATTCAAATACTTCACAGGGCAATTTCATGGGATTCACATAATTCAAACCAGTGATCAGTGCCCAGGACAGCATTTAATGATGCAAAGGAAACTGCACATACAGATTCTTGGCCACTGAAGGTTTTGTGCAGTTCAAGAGAAAAAAAACCCCATAGCAGTGCAAGCTGAATCTTTCTACTCCCAAGGGAGGCACTTGAGTTTGCCTTCCCCCGAGTTAGGGAGATCACCCGGCTCTAGCTCTGCCTGCACTAGCAATGTTGGTGAAGGTCCATAATTGGGCCGCCAGGAGTACACAATGTTTTTAGGGAAAAAAAGGATTATGAGCGGGAAAAAAGTTGACTTTGTTATGCCAGGGACCATAAAGTGTTGGAAAGTCTTCTCCAGGAGGCACTTCTTAGCCACATTACGGTAAGTCACCTAATCGTTTTCTCCCCAACTCAGTATCTTTATTTCCCATTAAGGGCAAGGCTCAAAAGTGTTTTTTCAGCTCAGACTATTAACATTCAGGAAACTTTGTCAGAAGAATCTGTTCTGTGGCCAGTATTCCAAACAACTCCTCCTTTAAAACCAACAGCTCGATGAACACCCCAAAGACAAGTCACCAGATCAACAGTGTAACTTGAACTAAACAGAAATAAAAATTAAATTAGAAGAAAAAAGCCTTATGTTAAGTCACTCATTTTCACCAGTACCTTTAAATCAAAATAATAATTCAGAGATTCCTTCAAATCTATTTAGCCTCCAAAATTTTTAAGCATTATTGACATTCATGGAAGACAAAATTAATTATTTGAAATGCTCTCTTATAGCCACACAGCGATGTCCTTAGGCATCGTATTTATTCATTGCGAGTACCAGATTCTATAGCTTGAGACAACTTTCCCCACCTTGTTCCATAAAACCCGAGGGCCTAATACACTTTGCCAGTCCCCAAGCACAATTTCCCCAGGGCTTACACAAAACATGAGAGAGCCACCCCATGTTCCCAGATGGCTGATCACCCTTAGCAGTCAAACGAGACGGAACTATGAAAAACCTCTTTTTCCAAATTACTAAGGATGAAAACAGTCTTTAGAAATAGTTCAAATGGGCTAAAACCATTGTTAAAGAGCTGACCCAAAACCCCTGCTTCTAAATGTATATGACCAGACAAGTGTAATTCCATTTTATCACCTTATGATACCATATTTTTAAATGGCTACTATCACGCCAATCATCAAGAAAGTAGTCTAGGTCCAAATTGTTTATTCCTACCTCATCTTTTCAAAATTTACTAATGTTCTACAATGTTTGTAGATTTGATTAATTTACTTAAGTTTATTAAATAAGTTAAAATTATTAATTTAATTGATATTATTTCCAAAAAACGTGTTTTCTTTGGTGGGGGGGGGTAGTGATCAAAAACGACTTACTGATAGAAGTGCCCAATAAAAGGTCTATTGTCCACTGTTCTGGAGTCCAGAGGAATGACCGACCAAATGGTGACCAACTGCTAGAGGGGTTATTGCTTGTCCCTTCTGGCTCCACATCCTTCTACTAGCTTCTATAAATCTACTCCCTATGATCATCATGCACCCCACCTCCAAGCCTCAATGATCCTCAAAATTCTCTTCAGTAAACACACTGACCGCTCACACTGTACTCACTTCCATACGTTAACATCTGAGAATGCTCTTCCCCCACCTCACTTGGGTTTTTTCTCCTCTTAGAGACAATAAGCTTTTTTAAAAGGTCTACGGCTATTTATTTTTACTTTCCCCATAGGACTCAGCACAGACTCATGGGCCAGTTGATAAAAGACTGAGTTGTAGGTCATGGCGAGTGGAAAAGAACAATACTGTGATCCAATCCAGGAAATGTTCTAGACAGTGAGCAGGGCGAAAGGCAGGCCCATAATCTTCTATTTTAATTGTCAATGGCTGTAAGGAAACCACAGGAAGGGTCTTTGCACATCTGCCTTGATCTGGGGACCTGGAAGACAATCTTTAACATGTCTGAACTTGAATTACACAACGCTGGCGTTCATTCATGGTTCTAAAGCCCTTACCATCAGCGTCCACTTCGTTGATCATATCCTGCAATTCGGCTTCTGTTGGGTTCTGACCCAGTGACCTCATGACGGTTCCAAGCTCCTTTGTTGTGATGGTGCCGTCGCCATCTTTGTCAAATAGGGAGAAAGCTTCCTTGAATTCTGAAAACAAAAGTTTACCTTTTAGAATGAACGTCTTCACCCAACCCGGCCACAGCACACCCTTCCCTTAACTTGCCAAAGCAAGCCATCCAAGTTGTGCAATTAAGAGAAACTGCCTGCTCTTTATCTGCTGAAACAAAGATCACAGCAGTTCTGTTGGACTGGCCTTCACACAGTAGTCCACAGAGCAAACGTCATTCCTGGTAAGCAGTTCCATAAAGCCACAATATTCTCACATAAAGAAGGCTAAGCTTCAACACACTTAATTTAGTCCTAGGTCCAATCTGACAAGTGAAGATTGGTCCACATGTTCCCTTATGGTCCCTTCCTGTTAAATTTCTACAGCCACAAGAAATCTCTGTTTCACAGCCATAGGAAGAGGTGGTCACCACAAATGTACAATCCCACGTAACCAGTGTGTTCTCTCTACATGGCATTCAGAGTATTTCAAAGGCATTCCTGGTTTCCTAAAGAGAAACCATCTCAAAAGAGTCCTCCAGGGAATATTAAAAGCTAAAATCTAAACTAAATCATTCCCTTCCCAATTATTACAGTGGTCCTGACACTTATTTCCACCCATTCCTATTTAGAACAGCAAGTACCAGCTTTCATGGTGAATTACTGAAAGACCTGTGCCGTAAGAATTCTAAACTACATTTCTGAGCAGCAGGCTCCACGCAGTCTCATCATATACAAAGCCCGGCACAGCGGGACGCACAGTCAAATACTCCAGAGTACAATAAGTGGGTATTCTTAGTTCCACTTCCTTTCTCATTATCTCCAAAATGCTGACAAGGAGTAACACTTGACCTAAATATCTCTGCTTATTGTTTTCATTTAAATAAATTCTTAGAAAACTGCTCAGACTATAGGCGGAAGGGACAGAGGAGTCACCAGAACTGAGTCTGCCTAGTTCTGGTCTACTGAAACTCCCTGAAGTCATCAACTTACCAGCAATCTGTTCTTCGGTCAGCTGATCAGCCTACATAGAAAAAGAAAAGGTTATAATTCAATCCACCAGAGTCTGATCGAGGTCAACATGGTTTTTCCGATTACACTTTTAATAGTGATCTTTCAAAAATCAATCTCGGAAAAAAAATCAGCTGTTTGAAAACTTCAGCAATGTCATTTAATAAAAACAATTAGAATAAAGGGAACCCTTTACGCTATTTTAAAAACAAAGGATGGCAAAGGAAGTGACAACATCTCATTTCGGGTTTTCTTCTCTGGGCCGATGGCTATACACTCTGCAGTCTAACTAGGAAGGGTCAGTTCATAGTTTGAAAAATGGCACCTCTAGTGGCAAAAGGCCTACTGCATCGGCTGCAGGGGCAGGCTCTGAGAAAGAAGAGCGCCACCTACTGCACCAGGGATGCCGCAGTCCCCGCTTCCAACCAAGAAGGGACCCAGCCTGCTGCTGCTGTCACCGCAGCCAGGATTGGGTCCAGGGGCAGACTTTTAGTGCACCTTGCGCATTGCTGCAGGCACTCCAAATCTCCAAACTGGCGTTACATAATGCCATTGGGTTGGATTAACAGGCTTTTATATCTATTTTATGAGATACAATTCAATGGAAAAAAATATACAGCAATGCGTTATCCTAACAACTTCATTTCCATGTAACAAGTGCTTTCCAATCATTTAAATTAGGCAGTTATTTGTTAAAAGCCTAACATTTAGAACAGCTAAATGCCCTTGGTCAAATTATCCTGATTCAGGAGCCAGGGAAAAATGGAACTGTCCTACAGCTGAGCTGTTACAAAACTGCAAAAATTAAGTACGCAGAAACTACATAATAATTATGAGACTGTGCCCTCCCTTTTTTGGAGAGGAACTATTAACTTTGCTAGAGAATATTTACCTACTTTATGGATGACATAAGAGCTGCTCATAATAGAAACACTTGACTAGAGGTGGTAACGGCCACGAAGGTAATTCTCACTTGCATTATTTGGCCTCGGCAACACTGAACCTGTGCCTCCAGCCAGGGGAATTCGAGATCTCAAGGAGAGCTAATATGTATTTTTATATTAATGAAGGACGCCTAATGAAGCCAGTTCCAGAATAAGTCCTAATAGAAAGCTGACGGTATTAAGTTTATTCTAACTCGTAAGTGAAAACTTTCACAATAGGAATGATGTTCCAATATACTGATTTGGGGGAGACACTTATGTTTTCAAATTAGAACTGGGTCTTCCTTCCTTTCTAACCCAGACATAGCACGTTGGTCTTCTTTATACCGAATGAAGGAGACACGATAATTTACGTAATGCCAGGGCAACGTCTGTCTTGCACAACAGGAAGCGCTGCCACACCTCGCAAGAGAAGCTGTCACCTCACCGTGGAGACAGTCTCACCTCGCCGCAAAATTCTCGCATTACTGTGGTTACCGAGAGCATCAGCCTTCCTCGACAAAGAAATACACCCCGACCACCGGACCGCGCTGGCCTTGGGGGCGAAGGTGCGCTGAACCTGCCGGGAGCCACCTCCCCACCCCGCCAAGCCAGAAAACGCTGTGGGTGATGTCAGCCCTGCCCGCCGAGAGAGGAAGGGGGCTATGGAAAACACCCAGCGAGGCGCACAGCCGCATCTGGCAATCTAGAGGCTGCAGAGAAAGCGGAAACGTGGAGGGCATCTCCCTTCGGACTGGGAAGTGGCTCGGGGCAGAGAAAACGCCGGGCGAGGGGCCGGGCAGGGGAGCGGGCCCCCAATGCAGGCGGGTTCAAGGGGGCGCCGCCCCTCCCAGGCCAGAGAGACCCCCCACTCCCACCCCCAACCCCACCCCCCGGCTGCGCGGCAGGCGGAGGCCAAGTCCGCCCCGCGCCCCCCACCCGCTTCTGCTCCCCGAGGCGGCGAGCCCGCCGCGCCGCCACCTCCTCCCGGAGCAGAAACTTTGCGTCTCTGCTGGAAGCCGAGCCGCGCGCCAGCTCCCTCCTCCCCCGCCTCTCCCCCGCCCCAATTAGCGCGAGCCGAGCGCCTCCCTCGGGAAGAGACCTCCTGGTGTACCGAGGCTCACGCACGCCTTTACTGCCGCACAGGGTGGGGGGCTGCAGGGGGGCGAACCGGGGAGACACGAGCCCCGGCCACACCGCAGGGCCCCGCCCGGGTGCAGGGCGGCCGGCCCGCCGCTTCCGCCCTCTCCGCCCCCCACCCCGCGCCTTCCTGCCCCCACCCCACCCTTCCCCGGCTCCTTCCTTCCCAGCCCACGCCCGCGCCGCGCCCCCCGGGAGGGAGGAGGAAGGAGCGCCGGGAGAGAGTGCCCAGCGGGGACAGCAGTGTTGGGGGAAGGCTGACGGCGCCCCCCACATCCCGGCAGGAGCAACGTGCGCCACCGGCTCGCTCCGGCCCATTCATTCTCCGCTGCTCGCCCGCCCCGCTGCCTGCGAGCCAGGGTCTAGTGCCCGGCCCCACCCGGCTCCCCCGCCCCGCGGGGCAGAGGCGAAGCGCTGCGGGCAGCCCGGGTGCGGCGCGCTGGATGCAGTGGTGCGGACTGGGGGAGGGGGATGGATGAAGACGGCTCCGATTCAGCTGGGGCCAGAGCCCCTGCCCGCGGACAGCCCACGGCCAAGCCCAGCTCCAAGACGCACCAAAATTTAAATGAGGATCCCTGGCCGAGAAAACCGAGATGCAAATCCGGAATGCATCCTAAACCGCACCTGCTGCGTAACACCCAGAAAAGAAAAAAAAACCCCACCAAAGAAAAGAAAAAGAAAAAGAGGAGAAAAAAAAAGGCTGAACTAAAAACTGGGGAAGAAATCATGGGCCGGCAGCTGCTACGCCGGCGTCTGCCACTCCCGACCTACCATGGTGCGAGCGAAGGGAGGAAGAGCAGAGAGAACAAGGGTGGCTGCACCTGCGCCGGGGCTGTGACCGCAGGGGTGCCTCTGCTACTGCTGCTGCTGCTGCTGCTGCTAAGGCGCTGTGAGCGCTGAGCGCTATGCCGCCACCGCCGCCCAAATGTGAGTAACGGCTCCGCGTCCGCGAGGCTCCCAGCACCACTGCCGAAGTGCGAGCCTGCGCTCCGCGATATATATACGGCGCTCGGTATCCCTCCGCCTCAGCCGCGGCCGCCTCGTTCTGAGCTGCGCTGCGAGGGCCGGGCCTTGGCCGCTCGGCCCCGCCCCCAGGCGCGCCCGGCCTCCCGCCGGCCCCTGCGCGCCAGCCGCGGCGGGCCGGGGCTGGAGACCCACACGCGAAGGGTTAGGGTAGAGGCGCAGGGTCGCGGGGCAGGTGCAGCGAAGAGTCCCCGGAGATGCCCACCGGGGCCGGGGCGAGGACAGAACGTCAGCATAGCCCTGACTTGGGGCGGCCCTAGGCTTCAGAAGCCCAAGGCCCCTCACCCCAGCCCCACCCCCACCTGTGGGCCCCCCTCCTACCCCCACCTCACATCTCCTACCGCTCCTCTGGGGCACCCGGGTGCCCCTGGCCCCTGGCCTCGTCGTCCCCAGCTGGCCGCCTCCGTTGGGGAGCTGCGGGCGGTCCTAGGGTAGGGGGCGGCCGCGGGGAGCTGGGGACAGAGGAATTGACCGCTCTCCTGCTGCCGGGGAGAGGGGTCTGGAAGGGGAAAGGCAGTGTGCCTCGTGCAAGAAATTGGTCAGACGTTTGCTTTTGAAAATTTGAAGTAATATCAGAGACAAATTAATATATGCTCAGTTGCTAAATCTGTGTCGTGTTCATATGCTTAGCCAGTCTTATTTTAATGTTTTTACGTTTCCACTGAATTTTTTTTTTTTTTTTTATGCCTGAATAATCTCCCTCTCCTACTGTTTGGTTCTCTTTTTCCTGTGGAAAATACTATTCATCCTGACCCCAGTCTTAGTGAAATTAATGTATCTGTGCATCTTCTATAGACTTTAAAACACATGCTTTGATTGTTTTTTTTTTTGTTTGGTTTTGGTTTTTTTGTTAATTACCTGATCCTGAGAGAGATCAGATCTTTACTCATACACCGGTACAAACAAAGAAGGAGAAAAATAGATACATAGAATCCCCTAGATTAGAGCCAGAACACACAGCTGACTGACTCTACTATGGAGCTAGACCATTTTTTAATGCACAATCTTAATTATATTCTTTTTCAAGTAGTATTTTAATCTTTAAATTTACTAATGTTCTCAATTTTCTGTATACTAGAGAAAGAACAGTATCAGTTGTAAATTTGAAGCCCAGAACTTTGTAAAAATCTTGACAAAATGCTGCAGTTTCTTTTTTGGCCAAGGCAGAGCACAGAATTTGATCTTTTGTTTACAGGGCCTGGGCAACAGTTGCAAGTTATCATTTGCTTACTGTTTCAGAGAATGTGGCAAAGTGTGTGATTGACAAGCTCTGCTTGAAAGGGCTTTGCTTGGTTATGTTTGTTTTTGGCTTTGACAAAGTCTGCAGAAAGATGTTTTAAAACAATGGAAAATGTTCAGGCACATTGTAGATGCCCCAGGACTTCTATGATAACCTCAGACAAGCATCTGTGGAACTGTTCTTACTGATATTCCTTCTGGAATGCTGCAGAAAGGGTGAACCTGCTGTACAATTTAAAGAGAAGCTGTAGCAGCAAGCCAGGGAATGGTACTGCCTTCCCTCTGCAGATGAGAAAGACATCATCCAGTTAACACATCTACCAATCACTGTCATTGTCATCGCCATCGTCATCATCATCATCTTGTGCTCACAGGGGTAACCTGAGTGGGAATAAAATGTATGTATATATATATTTTAAATGTATATATTAATAGGAGAGTTGGAAATAGGGGGAAAGGGACTAATAAAAAGTCAATTAAAAGAATATTCAGTAATACAGTGAGTTACAGTCTAAATGGCCAAACACACTAAGGGAATTTGTATTCTTTTGCCAGGCTTTTCATACAGCAGTTAGTTAAATACATTTTAAAACTTGGTATACATCGTGTAAGTAGGGGGAAATAGTGGCCTAGAAATGAAATGTGTTTGTTAAGGGTTTATTACCTTCTAATAGTCTTCCATTCCTTATAATTAAGTTGCTACAATCTATGGTTTTGAAAACCAGGCATTTTCTAAAATAATATTTCTTCCTCTATCATTTAACCTATTTCACCCAAATAAAACACTTTGAAACTTTTTCATGATTTTACTTGCTAAAAACTGTATTTCAAAATCATTTTACTTATTATAGTAAAATTCATTATTGTGATTCTTCATATTTTACCAGCTAGAGTTCTCTTCTGGTAATTCTTTAATGTATCAAAGCACATCTTAGCTTTCAAGTCTATTGGATTTATAATGAGGTCATGCTTTACTCAGTTTTATGGCTAGTTTGACACATTGAAATATAAGAAGGTCAAGTGACTTGCCCAAGATCTTGCTCAGGGGCTCTAATATTAGATTGTATATTAGTGAAATTAATACCTGAAATTTTTAAAGGTACCGTGAAGATTTACCTATTTACCTATTTCCTGAAGCAGGTTCTTCCGACCACCTAGATGATCACTGGGTTTTCATTAAAGGTTTCTTTAAGTGAATAAACTTCCTAATTTATGAAAAGATCAGGAATCAAGAAAATAAGCCACATTATTATGAAGTCATAATTTACTGAGAACCAAAAAACTATGGAATATTTCATAATATTGATGGAAAACGGTTATTATTATCTATATAAAGTAATGTTAAATTGAAGAAAAATAGAATGAATGCAACCTCAAGTCAGGAATCTCAAGTTCGAATATCATTTCTGTCACTAACCTGATTACTCTACCTATCTGAGTCTAACAGAAAGAATACAAATGTAATAATTTTACATACTCAGGGGTAAAACAAGAGGTTTGGATTTAATCTAAAAATTCCTTCCAGCTGTAAAACGCTGTGCCTGAGATTATAATATACGTTATTATAAAATATACATGTATAATATATATTATACATATATTTCATATATGCGTGTATACACACAAATATATTCATATATTGAAGATGAAGAGGGCAAATGGAGAAATGGGAATGGTTTAAGAATTAACATTTGGGCTTCCCTGCTGGCACAGTGGTTGAGAATCTGCCTGCTAATGCAGGGGACACGGGTTCGAGCCCTGGTCTGGGAAGATCCCACATGCCGCGGAGCAACTAGGCCCGTGAGCCACAACTACTGAGCCTGCGCGTCTGGAGCCTGTGCTCCCAACAAGAGAGGCCGCGACAGTGAGAGGCCCGCACACCGCGATGAAGAGTGGCCCCCGTTTGCCACAACTAGAGAAAGCCCTCGCACAGAAACGAAGACCCAACACAGCCATTAATTAATTAATTAATTAATTTTTTTTTTAATTAACATTTGCTGAGCATTGGCTATGGCCAGGCTCTGTGCTAACTGTATTATTTCATCTTCCTGCCCATCCTGTGAGGCCAGTGTCATTCTTATCCTTATGTAGAAATCAAGGCACTGAGAGATTCAGTGATTTGCCTAATTTAAGTGGTGGAACCCAAAAATCTATTTCAGAGGACCAAGCATGTAAGCATTACACTATATCTCTTGTAATTTAATAGAATTGTTAATAGAATTTATTTTTAATTTTTTTGGAAGGAGCACAAAGAATAAGATTCAAATTTGGTTTTTAAAGAGATAGTTCTTACCCAAGGATTTAAAACTAAAATAAGATCATAGGAATGTAGTAATAGCTGTATCTTCCACACACCGAGTAGAATGCATAAGAAAAAGCAAAACTTTTACTTTGTGATGCTTCCTAGTTGGAGGACATTTCTCATTTTGCAGAGGAGGCCTAAAGAGGCGAGGAGACTTGCTCACTGCAAAACATTTAGTTGACTATATGCTTTCATTGAAAGAGATAGCCAAGAACTCCCTAATCCCAGTGCTATTCCATGCTGTATCTCTGGGAGTTGGAATTTTAAATTAAACACAGAGAGAGATAGATGATTGGATGGATGAATAGATAGATAGATAGATAGATAGATAGATAGACAGACAGACAGATAGATAGATCGATCTCCTAGCCTTCATGGAGCTTACAGTCTTTTGAGAAAATGACTATGTGTGTGTGAGAGAGAGAAAGAGAGGTGGATGGTTGGTTTGATGGTTTTTACAAAGTAACCAGTCTAAATTCATTCACTGAATATAACCATAGTCTGTTGTGTCTTCGTGGATGGATTATCTAGTTAGAGGATTTTCCTTAAGAAATTTGTAAGCTGTCTCACAGGAAAGAAATCTTGTCTTCTACCCTCTCCACCATTCCCAGCTCCCTCATTCTCTGCCCCATAGTCCAATATAATTTGATGATGATCCACCATTTGGGATTCTCTTCCTCATTAATCATCTCCAATAGCCAGAACAGATTCCTGCTGTTTGTGTGTGGATTTACATTTCATTAAATGTTATGCAGGATTATTACACAAGCTTTACTCTCCCTATCAATGACAAAATACCTCATTATTTTTCCATATAAAATTTTGCTATTATCTTTTTTTTTTTTGCTATTATCTTTTATGAATGACTCTTAGATAGGTAAAGAATACAGGGAAAATTCTAACATTACATTCAAATTTGAAATGTGTTACCGTTGTAACAAAATAAGCAAGTGTTAGGCCATGACTTATTACCATGAGAAAAACATTATCAATTTTAGCATATGTCTATTTAGTGTCCCAGAATTTTAAGTGAATCATAACCAGACCACTACATGTCCTACTGTGTGTTCCAGCTTGCAGGGTTCATCAGTATATTTAGTTAATGATCTAAAGTGAAATATTTCCAAATAGCACCATTCACCTTACATATGTGCCCAATTCTCGTTTGTTTTTTAAACACTTTCTTTTGTATAGTAGAGGACACATCTTGCCCTCCATTCACAGGGCTTGTGCTTCTTTTGCTAGTAGCTGTGGTCATGGATTTGCACTATTCCCTCTCTGGCTTGGTCCACCCTTGTGACCAAGGTCATGAATATGCAATACAGCAAGTGTGAGGTCAGGGATAGAGAACAAAGCAAAATAATTGACCATAATGAGACTGGACCCATGACTTGGGTCTCGTTAGATCTGTGCTTTAATGGACTGAGTTTTAAGTCACAGACAGCCAACAGTTATACAGACTTAGGGACCAAGTATGTGAATTCAGATTCTAAAATGCCCAACGGGATAAGATCATAGTTTTTTAGGTGCTTTAGGTGTTTACACTAAATTTAAACTTTTTTTTAAAACAATGCAGCTGACCTACTGAGCAATGTATTCTCTAAGCCATATTATTTTGGAAATTCCTGAGTCACCATTTTCCCCATTAATCCAAAAGTCAAGTGCAAAAGTAGCTTTAATCAACATCCAAACAGTAACCAGCAACTTCTCATTTCTACCACATGTGCTAGAGTGGGGGTCATACCAGAGAGCAGGTCTAAGACATCCATGCAACAATAGGCATTTAGCAGCTTATAGATGATTTAACGAACTAGTCATTTGAGGGCTGTGTAGCCACAGTGGTAAGCTGGAATGGCAGGTTTGGGGGTGACTCAGTTTGCCTGAAGGGCAGAGCCAGTGATCAGCACAAACTGGTACTTTCACTGAGGTCTTGATATGCAGAAAACTGGACCATAATGATAAATCAGAGAAACTGATGCTGATTGTGGATTATACCAAAGAATGTGCCTCACCAATTCCAACAGAATTAAGATTTACTTTGGTAACTGTGTGGTTTGGTTTTGAATCATAATGAATAGCCTTTATCCTGCCTTCTGGAGCCATGATGTTCAATACAGTAGCCACTAGCTACGTGTGGCTATTTAACTCAAAATAATTAAAATGTAAAAATGTAGTTCCTTCGTTTCACTAGCCACAGTTAAGTACTCAGTAGGCCCCCATGGCTAGTGGTTACCATATTGGACAGCATAGAACATTTGCATCATCACAAAAGTTTTATTGGACAGCACCATTCTAGAGATTTAAAAAAAAAGGAAGGAGCATCATGTTTGCCTGGATCAAGAATCCTGAGGGTTCCAGATTTTTAGTACCACATCCATCATTCTTTGTTCATCCCAATGAGTTTGTTCCCTTCTGATACATGCAGCACACCGTCAGTCACCCAGATTAGCTTCATCCTGTCCCTTCTCTGCTCAGAAACTTTCAGAGGCTCCCCAATGCCTGCAGGAGATAAAATGCAAAGTCCTTGTGCCTAGCATTCAAAGCCCTTCAACAGTCTGTTGATCTACTTTTTCAGCATTACTTTTGTTATTCTACAAATATGGATTCTCTGCCTCAGACAACTTGGTTTACTCTCTGACCCCTGAATACGCATTCTGCCCTCCCAACTCACTGCCTTTTCCGTGCCGTTCTCAGTGTCCAGATGCCCGTCCAGATCCTCACCACCAATCTAAATCGTACCAGTCCTTCACGTCCCCTTTAAATCACACATCTTGCAAACTTTCCCGATGATCGTAGCTCTAAATGATACTTCCTCTCTCCTGAGTTCCTGCACCTCTTACCCATTTCTACTTGATATTATCTTTTCATGTATTTTATCTCCTCAACCAGGTAGTAGCAGAAGCTACCATCTTATACTCTGAGCTCAGCATAGTACCTGATAATAAATATCAATAGATTATTTAATTGATTAGTGGGGAGCTCAACTCACAACTGGGCTAGAGAGGATATGAGAAGTGAATTTTCCAAAGTAGAGAGAAAAGGAAAAGGAAGTCTTTTGCTTTAATACTACCACTGGAACTGCCACCAGAAATGAGTCTCCCTAGATTTGGTGGCAGGTCATACTTCCTCAGGAATAGGCCAGACTGTTTCCTGCTTTGATCCTGACCTGTACCCTTCTACAGCCCTGAGCAAGTATGGACCTGGGCTGATCCTTCCTTCTTCTGCAATTCTTTCCCCACTTTCACATGACTGGATCCATTCCCTGCTTCCTGTATGGAGAAAATACGGCCAAAGGCAAGTTGCAGTTGAACAGAAAAACTGGAACTATTTGTCTAAGTCCAGTGAAGATGCTTCTTGAGTCTTATTCATTCCAAGTAGAGACTCCGAGTCATTGGCTAATAAACCAACTCTAGGCATCACAACAAGATGACTGGATCATCTGGTCACTGAAAAGATTTGCCTTCAGGAGAGTTGTTAAGCTGTACAACTGAGTATTGGTGTGCCCCCTTTCTTCTCACATCCTCCTCTATAAACCAAAACGAAAGAAATTTTGTCTTATTTCCGCGAAAGGCTTGGTTATTTTTATTGTTTTGACAAAGAAAACAGTTATTTCCCAAGAAGAGGATAATATTGTGGCATACTTTTGCCAGGTTAAATGACTATTTCCTTGGCCAGTTAACCACACAGACTCAGCCATCTCATCTGTAAAATGGGTGTAATAACAAAACCTCAAGGGCTTGTGTGAGGGTTACATGCGAGAAAAGAATGTCGAATTAGTTTGTAAACAGTAAATACCTAGCTAGACAAATACAAGTTGTGGTTGTTTGTAATATCTAAAACATCAATCAGCTAAATACGGCAAAGGTCAGATAGAAGGCAATTCAGAACCAGTCAGGGAATCTGAAGCAGTCTAACAGTTCAGCAGTGGGAAGATCCAAGGTCTCCCATCTTTCCACGCCCCCAACAGGCTGGTGCCCAGGGCAACAAGCCCTCGCAGACTCATTCCCTCCACCATGCCAGTGGAATGCTGCTGAGTCATCACTGTCTTCTAGAGCAGCCGAAGAGATTTGTGACTCAGAGACCTGATTTATAGTTTCACGTTTCACTGCTCTAGCTCTTCTCTGCCACACAAAGTTTCCTAGTTGCACCTGTTTCACACAACGTTTGAAACCTAGGAAATGACCTCAAAACCGAATAGCAGCAAAATATAGAAGCCATGTTTTAAATTGCCTATTGACATAGTGATTCTAATAGAGGTATTTCTGACTTTCAAATCCTAAAGAAAGGTTGAGAACTGAACAAAGCTGTTCAGGACTTTGTATACACCTGTGGGGTACTTTGTATTTTGGGGTACTTTGAGACTAGAGCATGCATTTAAACCTGTGCTTTGTATGGTGATACCACAGGCTGCCACCGAGCCATTTTTACTTTCTAAACTCTGCTGCTTGTAACATTTGCTAGGTAGCCAGCTGGGTTGGGGGTTAGGTGTTGTGAAAGTCATGGAACAAGTTTTTCTTTCTGTGAAAGAGCACCATACTCTGAACAAGTCCATTCATACCTGTTTTAATCAGCTGAAGAAAAGAACCAAATTTTCAGGAACCAGCCTAAAAGTTGCACAGTGAGAAATGAAGATATATCCATGATTATTCTTTATTAGCATTTTGCAATACCCTAAAAAATACTTTGGAATGTTATGAAAAACTTATAATTCTATAACTACTTACCCTTTCATTTGTTTGTTACTCATCTCAAAAAATTAGCTTCTTTGGGACTTCCCTGGTGGTCCAGCCATTAAGACTCCACACTCCCAATGCAGGGGGCCTGGGTTCAATCCCTGGTCAGGGAACTAGATCCCGCACGCCGCAACTAAGAGCCTGCATGCCGCAACTAAAAGATCCTGCATGCCGCAATGAAGATCCCGCACGCGGCAGTGACCTGGCGCAGCCAAATACATAAATAAATTTTTTTTTAAAAAAATTAGCTTCTTTGCACTACATTGTAAATAAACTACACTTCAGTTAAAAAAATTCTTTTTAAAAATTAGCTTCTCTGAGCTCTTTTGGGAATAAGGAAGGGAACCACTGCTAGCCTGAAGAAGACGTAAGTAAAGAAACTATGATAAGGCTTAACAACAGGAAAGTGTCAGCAATTTAAACGAAGGTCAAAGATTTTAAACAAGCTGTATAGATAAGGCCTAGCACAGGGAACAATTCAGGACAGCCAATCCCTAAATGGAATCACAAAGTCCAAAGCAAAGTCATCTAGAGATTTTCCACAGTCACTTGGAGGCCTTGTAAATGATAACATTCCTCTGATCCCCTTAATATGATTAATCTTTCATTAAAATGTTTTCAAAGGTCAAAGGAAAGATCAGTCTAGTAAGACCCTAAAGGCTGCTCTGTCCTGAACTTGTACTTCTTGGAACTTAGTTTTCTTATCTGAAAAATGGGAAAGGGGACCCAGATGGACTTTCTCTGGTGCCTCCCTGATTTAGAATTTTATGATTCTGAATATTTTGCTTGTGAAATTTGTGAGGAACTTGTGCAGAATTCCCTAGTAACTAGGAAACCCCTGGAGATGTGAATGTAAATAGAGCTAAGGTCATAGGGGACTTGACTCAAGAGTTACATCTTTTTATAAATGGTAAAAATTCAGATCATTATAGAGTTCCTACTTTGTTGAATGATACTCAGTTAAAATACTTAGAACAGACTAGGCCATGCCTACTCCCACTGACTGATCAATCCTGGACATTTATTTCCAAAAATAGCCAAAAATGATCAAAAGCTGGGAAGAGGACATTATCTCTTTACAAAGACCAGAAAAGCAACAATAAAAGGGGAAAGTGAGCAATTTTGAGTGTCACATTTTTTAAAAAAACATTTTCTTCTAAATATTTATATTCTTCAAAGAACATAATAGAATACATACAAAGGAAAGCTTGGAGATAAGCCCTGCTATTTCAAAAGATTAATGTCCCATAATGATGATATTTCCTTAACTTAAAAATAAAAAGTGAAGACAATTCAAATGGAAAAAAAAAGTGTGGTGTTGAAAAAAGAAACTATACCTTCTACACTGTAGACTCTCCATAAGTATTGGTTGATTGATTTTCTTGGAACTCAAAAGACCCTTTCACATCCAAGTTCTTCTTTCTACCTCTGTCCTAATTATTGTTCATTCATTCCTTCAATAAACTTTTATTGAGCTCATGGAAATGAAATTCACTAAACACTGCCAATATGAAGATAAATTTGATAGGCCCTGTCCTTGAGGAGCTCACAATTTAGTGAGCTAATTTGCTGACCACCAAAAGTAGCAGGTTTGGTATGGACTAGGATTGAAGTAAACTCAGAGGAATATTTTGTGGCACACTGAGTCACATTAAGATAAACCTGGGATACACTTTACAGTAAACCTAACTTCTTGGTAAATGGGGACTCTCCCTCCAGCATGAAAATAAATGGAAAAGTGACTTCAAAAGCTTAAAGCACTATATGCAGAATCAGGTAAGCCTAAATATAATGACACAGCTAAGTTATGGTCTAACTTCTTTGCAGCAGAATCAAATATTAGAGCTGAAAGGAAATCTGGAAATCATCTAATTCAATCCTCTCATTCAACAGAATAGAAAACTGAGGTCCAGGGAACAGAGGGGCTTAGCCAAGAATTTCCGATTTGTTAGTGGCACAGTCAGAGCTCTTATCTCACATTATGATCTGACTTGACACCAAGAAGTCATGGTACATATTTCCTATACCATACACATTGCAAAAGAAATATGATGTACTGTTTCTTTGAGTAGGTATTTTTATAATGAGTTGCTCATTTGGAAGTTCAGATATTTGCTCATTTGGCAAACATCTTTAGAGATGACTACTAGCTGCCTACAGAAAGAAAACCACAGCTTTTCTCCTTTTTGATCAAGACTTTGAGTAAAAGTCTAAGAAGCAGCAATAAACAGCAACTGGCAACTATAGCCTTAGATCAGAGAACAACCTTTACACTGGTACAGAGCAGACACCACTACAAGTTGTAAAACCTCAGGAAAGACCATTAATAGCATAATCTTGGAAACAGGAATATACACTAGTTCAATCACAAAAATCATTAGATCATCCAAGTCATATTGTGTCAAAATCAGAGAGAGGATAAAATCACATTTAAATGAAATGGCAGTTCTAAGAAATCCACAGGATTTCATTTTCTTAGCTAGATTCTTACAGTAGTGAGAATAAACAAGTAACATTTCTTCTCTGCTAACTTTCTCTGTAGGACACTAATGGAAAATTATGTTCAGAGACAACTTAGTTCCCTTAATTCCTATACCTTCCTTCAATTATACAATAAAGCTCCCCAAATGCTTGAGCCATCTCACACTACAGCATCAGCTCCAGAAGATGTTACTATAGCAGAAAAACATGCGCTTGGGAGACAGGCAACCTAGATTCTGTTCTGCGCTCTGCTCCTCAATTGCTGTGTGACTGCAGGAGGGTCCATTGACCCTCCTGGATCTCAGACTGTTTCACTGTACAGTGAGGGATTAGAGGAACCCAGACAGACTATACACTAGGCAGACTATGGTACCAGATCTGACACGTTTGACAGGTTAGTTCACTAAGCCTTCTCCTCTATCTAGGAGAGGCTTTCCTCAGGACACAAGAAGCTCCCCGTCGGTCTACCCAGGAGCTAACCATTGGCTCTCAGGTCACTGCCTGTTAAGTTACCCTCGTCTGTCCCGTAGCCCCCAGGCCGGCTCCTGGCGCGTCCCCCTCAGGCCCCTCCTGCTCTGCCGTGGCGGAAAACCCGAGCCCGCGGGACCACAGGAGGGAAATGGAAACGGGCCCTTCTGAAACAAAAGTGCCCACAAGGATGCTTGTCGGGCGGCTGGGCCTCCGCTCGTAAACAGGAAGGGTCGCCTCGGAGGCGGATCGAGTCAGGTTTTCGAGATAAGGGGAGGTTTTTCTTATTTCACCAGTGGCAACTGTTTCACAAAACGTGCCGGATGAACCGTAACGAGCACGGCCTCAACAAGCCAGGAGACAGGACGAGGGTGGTTTGAGATCGCCCCTTGGAGTGCCACGTGCCACGGCAAAGGAACTCAGTATTGTTCTTAAAGCAACTCCTTACTTCCCGTCCCTCCGAGGGGAAGAGAATAGGCGAGCCTCAACCCTAAGCTTTTCAAGCGCGCGCGGGCAGGCGGGGCGGGGCGCGGGCCGAGGGCACTATATCTCCCGGCGGAGGAGCACACAGTACCTCTCGCTTTCCACGCCCAAAAACGCGCTGCCTTGGAGCCGGTTGTTTAGTTGGCGCTGCCGAGGCTGCTTTCCTCGTTCAGTTTGACAAGGATGCTCTGATTGGCCAGCGCGACCCTGCAGTAGTTGGCCGGAAAGAGTCGAGGCGCCTGATTGGCCGCGCCGCACCTGCAATGCGTCAAGCCGCGGTGGGCGTGAATGCCCGTGGCTGGAGGGGCAGCCGGCCGCCTTCGGGAGGGAGCGGCTCCGCCTATGGCCGCCATCTTTACTAGTGGCAGCCGGGACGTCCCGGACGCAAAGGGGTTTTTCACGGCGCTCTTGGGCCAGTAGAAAAAGGCTTTGCGACAGAAGTTTTGTGGAGGGGTTTTTTTTTTTTTCCTTTTTTCCATTGCGGTGGGTTGTTTCGGTTTTGCTCAGGTGCCAGGGAGGTGGTGGGGGTAGAATTCGAGGGCTCCCGGCTCAGGGCCGTGTGGCCATCCAGGAAGGAGGGGGTCTGACAGGACGTTTAGCCGCCGCTTCCCGAAAACCGCTGGGTCTGCGTTCTGTCGGAGAGCGCGGGGAGTGTGGTTTGACTCCTCTCCATTTCTAGAAGCAAAAGGGAGATTTGCTTCCTGGGCATCTTGCTCGGGCTGGAAAGCAGTTCTGGAAAGCTCTCCCGAATACGTCATGGTTCTTGCTCATGCTGTGCGCCTGCAGGGAATGCGTGTTTTGTGTTTTAGAGCTGTAAATCCAGCAGCCGTCTTGGAAACTATTTACCGGCTCCAGGGACAGTGGCCTGCAGGAGCAAAACGGAGCTCGCCTGACAGACATGCTACGAGACGTTGGCTGAAAATTATTTTAATCATATCAGTTTAGTTGCCTTTTTAGGCAGCTATTGTGTGTGTGTGTGTGTGTGTGTGTGTGTGTGCGCGCGCGCGCGCGCGCATCCGGCTTTCATTCGTCTCTGATATCCACGCCCACAAAAAAGAAAAACCCTCTTATCTTTTACTGCAGCAAAAGTGGTCGTTGTTCAGGACTCTCTTCAGTGGATATGGGTGAAAAGAAAGACTATGTTCCCTGGGTGAATTAGAGCTGGAGAAAGGGGAAAAGGCCATGGTTGTCTTGGTTTAGCGGGAGTGATGTCTGTCGGTTTTGAGCTGCGTAGGTGCAAATTCGGTGCAGTGTGGTTATCCAAAGGTGAATTCTGGAGCTGCCTTGGTGTGGGTGTTGCCATGGCTACAGGGAGAGGTAGTTGGTGAGTTACAGGGGCCAATAAACCCAGCAAGGCCAGGCCTCTCCCTTGAATGAAGCCTTAGTATTAACTATCCAAGTTTATATATCCTGGCTTTCACCATTACCATGCCGGTCCAAGATTCCTGGACTGATCATTACAGGCACACGTGGGTCTGTATTGTTTCCTATATTGACTAATACAGGCGCAGTCCCTCCCTTGTATAGGTTTTCTAATTAGAGGCTGCATACGGGAGCATAATTTTGGAACCATTTGCCATACAATTTTTTTTTTTTTTTTTGGCTGTGTTGGGTCTTCGTTTCTGTGAGAGGGCTTTCTCCAGTTGCGGCGAGCGGGGGCCACTCGGGGGCCACTCTTCATCACCGTGCGCGGGCCTGTCACTGTCGCGGCCTCTCCCATTGCGGAGCACAGGCTCCAGACGCGCAGGCTCAGTACTTGTGGCTCACGGGCTTAGTTGCTCTGTGGCATGTGGGATCTTCCCAGACCAGGGCTCGAACCCGTGTCCCCTGCATTGGCAGGCAGATTCTTAACCACTGCGCCACTAGGGAAGCCCTGCCATACAATTTGATGTGTAAGTTATTGCTACTCTTACCTCACCATACCGATTTTGAACATTTAATCATTGGCTTTTTATGCCTTTTCCCATAGGCAAACCATCACTTTACCTTAGGGTGCCTTCTGCCTAAAACTTACACTCCATTTTACTGTGTATCAATATAATACCAGAGCACTGAGTTCATGGGCATTGCAAAAGAAAAGACAATTGCAGCTTTGCATAATCGCCATATAGCAACAACCACTCGTGCCTTTGTGGAACACGCAGTGATTCAGTGTTCTTTGGCAGCTGCAGGGCTGGGAGTCCGCCACTTGGCTTGCTGTGTGAGGTAGAGCAAAGGGCTACATCTTCCAGAGTCTTGGTTTCTTCTGTAGTATGAAGAGAATCAAGTCTGTTTCCCAGTCCTTGTGACGATTGCATGAGATGGGAATGTGCCAGCACTGTGTAAATTGTCGAACTATTGACATAATGATATTCAGTTACTAAATCATTTATTGAGTGCCAATAACTGTCTGACATTGTGAGAGGAAGATTTTCCTTCAGTATTTTCTGCTTTGTGGGGTGAACAGATTGACAAACTCAGATCTAAAATAAACCTTAAATGGCATAGTTTTTTTCTTAATTGAAGGCATAGTATTAATGTAGCCTTATTAGCATGCAGTGCCAGATTTGAGGGCCCTTAGGGTGACTAGCATATCAGTTTGCCTTGGTCTTTCCTGGTTTTAGCATCAAAGGCCCATGTCCTAGAAAGCCCCTCTGCCCCAGGCAAACCAGGACATTTGGTCATCCTTGTATTGTTTTCATTGCCACAAGATGGGAGGATGAACAGAATAGGAAATGAAGATTCCTACTGTATAGAGGCGATTAGGTTTCCCTGCAGCTGGAGGCTACTGGGCTCAAGAAAAGGGATGTCCTTGTGTAAGGTAAGTGTGGGCTGACGCCCGAAACTCAGCATGTCCAAATTCAAACATAATTTTATCCATCTTTATTGTTCTTCTCTCAGTCCCCACACAGGGCCTTCCTTCCTTCCTTCCTCTCTTCCTCTGTTTTCTTTCTTTTCTATCTTTCTGTTTCTGAACTTTCTTATTCAGTTCTAATCTTTATCTCTGGTAAAGGCTCTCCTAAAGATTTCGTCACTTTGGAGTGCAGAAATTCTTTTTTATGCCATGGACCCCTTTGTCAGTCTGATGAAGCCTAATGCTGCTACGGTTCATTGCTGTATTCATAATTGAAGGCATGCTACATTTCACTTAGAGGTTAGTGAAAAGAGATGTTCTGCTTTTCCATCCAAGTTCATGGACCTGAATTGTCTCCATGTAGGCCAGGTTCAGAACCCCACTCCTTCTCCATTGCCCCATTGTAGTTCTCTTTCCACCCTGTCCTCTTTTGTACTCTTTCACCTTTACATTCTTCTTTTTTTTTTTTTTTTTTAATAAATTTACTTATTTATTTATTTTTGGCTTTGTTGGGTCTTCGTTGCTGCGTGCAGGCTTTCTCTAGTTGCAGCGAGCGGGGGCTACTCTTCGTCGCGGTGTGCAGGCTTCTCATTGCAGTGGCTTCTCTTTGCTGCAGAGCACGGGCTCTAGGCATGCAGGCTTCAGTAGTTGTGGCTCACGGACTCTAGAGCACAGGCTCAGTAGTTGTGGCGCACGGGCTTAGTTGCTCCACGGCATGTGGGATCTTCCTGGACCAGGGCTCGATCCCGTGTCCCCTGCATTGGCAGGCGGATTCTTAACCACTGCACCACCAGGGAAGTCCCACCTTTACATTCTTGCCATTATATGTCACCACCATAGTTCAAGACACTGTGGCTGTTTTCCTAACTATTGCAAAAATTGTTCTCCCACCCCTAGTTCCATCTTACGCCCAGCTGATGGAGTAGTTTTTCTAAAGCACATATATGACTATATAATTTCCCTCCTCAACCTCCCATGGCTTCCTATGGCCTCTAGCCTTAAGTCCAGTTTCCTCAGGAATTCCTTCAGGGCCCTCCATAATCTGATCTTTCAGTCCTAATAATCTACTACCCTTTGCAACTCCTAAATTTTGGCCGTACGAACTGTTCTTTAATCTTTGTGCTTTTTCCCCTCCATCTTACATTCACGTTGCTCTTTGGGCCTCGATTTCTGATATCCATCATCTCTGCCTAGCAGAGTTCTAACATCCTTAAAGACTTACTTCAAATGCAAAGTTAGCTAAGATAACCTCTTCCTCCACTGGACTCCCTCAGTGCTTTATTTTACCCTCTTCTGTTCTTACTGTCTACTTTATTATGAGTATTTGATTACTCATTCCATCAATGTTTTTCAAGTATCTGTTGTGAGTGTGGCCCTGTACTAGGCGCCATGCGGATATAAAATAAAACTGATTCGAACCTTGGTTTTTAAAGGACTTGTATTTTGGGTTGGGAGGTAATGTGAACCTAAGTAACATTTTTTTCAAAACAAGTATTTCAGGCATCCAAAGGGAGAACTCACTTTGCTAAAGGGATGAGAGAAAGCTTTGTGGAGGAGGTGGCATCCAAGCTAGCTTGGAGGATCAGCGACTTACACGGATGTACGTAGGGAAGGCGTTCAACACAGAGGGAATACCAGGAACAAAGCCACCAAGCTGAAAAGAGAAGGGTATGCTAGGGAAGGGGAAAGAAGTTTCGTCTGTTACTAAGGGGCCTCATGGGAGACAGGCTGGTGGCAGGTTGGTTAAGGCTAGATAGAGAATGGCCACACATTCCGGGCCAGAAGATAAGATGATGCCGTTGCATGGAATCCATTGAAGAGTTTTGACAAGAGACTGACAGAATCAGAGGTGAGTTCAGCATAATTATGTGGCAGCAAAGTGGGAGGTGAATTTTACAGTGATACTGTAGACAGGGAGACTAATGAAAGCAATAAGAATAATGGCATATATTTATTGAGCCCTTACAAAATGCCGTGCAATATCCTTCCTTGCAATATCTCATTTATAGCTCACGAAAACCTTATTATTCACTCCTTTTCACAAATAAGGAAATTTAGGTTAGAGAGGAATAACTAACCTCTAAGGTACAAGAGGTTAGTTATAATAACTAAGTTATAAGAATAACTTATCCAACTTCACCCATGGTGACAGAGTTGGAAGTTGAACCCATTTACTCTATGCAGTAGTTGGTCCATGAATTAGCCTTAATCTGAAAGTGTTAGCAGTGGAATTAGAGGAGAAGATCCAAGAAATGATATATTTTTTTAAATTGTCTTTATTATGTTTTGGCTGTGTCAGGTCTTAGTTCTGGCATGCGAGATCTTTTGTTGCAGTGTGGGTTTTCTCTCTCTAGTTGTGGCGCGCGGGCTCCAGGGCACGTGGGCTCTGTAGTTTGCGTCACACGGGCTCTGTTGTCGAGGCGTACGAGCTCAGTAGTTGTGGTGTCTGGGCTTAGTTGCCCTGCAGCATGTGGGATCTTAGTTCCCCGACCAGGGATCGAACCCAGGTCCCCTGCACTGGAAGGTGGATTCTTCACCACTGGACCACCAGGGAAGTCCCCGATACTTCTTAAATTATAGTACTTTATGTACTTAAAGTTTGAAGTGAAGAATGAAAAAGCAACAAATATCACTGTGGTTGGGCTAAATTCCTGGACTGGCTTCTCCAGTGTTGGTTTCATCATGTATCTCCTACATATTTTTCTATATGAAGGAAATAAGACCAGTAAGCAAAATATGTTGCTACAGTTTTGCCTCACTTTACGGAAACTCATGATATCAAAATGGGGAAAGGATATAGATGCTAGTTGGGCTTGGCCTTCTACTTGGACTCCTCAGAAACCTCATAGAGGAAAAGTGCCAACAGCAGTGGCCTGGAGGTGTACCAAGTTATGCTTCCAAATATTCCTGTTGATTGGGCATGTTTCTGAATGTGAACTAGAATTTTTCAGTGCATTTGCCTTCGGGTGAAAGACCTTGGGTAGTACCTGCTTAAAGATATTTAATGGTTTCAGAGCACTGGAGGAGTGATTTTCCTATGCTCTGGTCAAGTCAGCATCCCCCTGGCCCCCCACCGTGCCCCTCCAAACAATACACTAGCAATAAGGAGGAAGAGCATCAAGAACAATTGCCCTTCAAGAACCACTGGATTATTTTGTGTTTCCCTTGGTACTGTCTTCCCAATCACCAAAGACCGTAAAAAGAGGAGTATTTATTCCAATCCCTTCTATTCCACCTCTCCCTACCCTTTATACTTCTGGTCTTTTCCTGATTATAGATGGCAAAATTAAGCCCTGTATATGTCAAAGATCCTTCAAACCTAGGAAAGGCTTTTCATCGTCAGTAGTTCTAGTATACATTTTATAATACACTGACTACCTTTTCCCTTTTGCTAATGTTCTTACATCATTTTGTGTGTTTTTATCATTCTAATTAGATCATAAGTTCCTTAAAAACAGAAATTACCTTAAAAAAAAATGCCCACCACCTGCACCATTGTCCTGCATATAGTAATCACTCAGTCTTGATTTGTCATTTTTCTCCTCTTTTTCTGATTTTTCTAGTCAACACTTATCTCTGATGACAGCATTGAAAAGTTTAATGATACTCTAGAAAAAGGATATTCATTCAAGATTCATTCAACAATGTTTATTAAATTCATTCTGTATGTCAGATACCCTTGAATGTGAGTGCTTATTACCCTCTCCTGGGGTCATGGTTATTAGCGGTTTTGGGGTCATCAACACCTTTGGGTGTCTAATAAAAGCCATAGAAACCTCCCAGAAAAACATACACAAAATAATTCTGCAACTCTTGTCATAGAGTCTAGACTTTCAGACTCGATCAAAACCAAAACATTTAAAATCAAAAGATCCTCTTCAGTGGGATGTGTTTAGGCCTTACCACTGTATGATCACATATGATCTATCTATGTAGATAACTATGTACATAGGCATTCATATGTAGTTTAGTTGATCAACCGTATATGTAGCACTAAGGGAACTATTTCAATACTATTTCAATTTATAATTGTTGTTTTTAATCATAAGACTTTAAAGCAAAAAATGGCCATCTTTTTGCTACTGGAATTTGGGAGGCAAAATACATTATAGCATTGTTTTTTTCATTAAGATAAGAGTTGTAATTCGCCACTGATGCAAGCATTTTTCAAACTATAATATGCCATATTGGTAAATCTAGCCTTTGAAGTTTTTAAGTTCTGATCTCTCTTTTGTTTTAAAGTCTGTACAACCTGAAATATATATAATTAAAGTCAGCTAAGACCTGGAGTACGTAAATAAGATTTTTCACAGAACATTTTCCTGTGAGATTTAGTACAATTGATGTTTTGATCAAAGTTTGTTTATTATCTTGAAAAAGTATTTTCATTGAAGAGAATGAGTAGTGATTGCCTGAGTTATTTTCAGAACAGGTTACCAGTGGGTTTTTTGGTATTACTTTCCTTGTGCTGCTCTTCCTAATTAACATCGGGTTTGCTAAATTTTATTGCAGAAAGACTGATAAAGAGAAACCCTGTCATCTGGAACCTGAGATTTATGAATCTGTGTAAAACTTGTATGTTTAAAAGGTGCAGAGAGGGAACACAAGCTGTCATTTGAGAATTCTTCTCTGTGTGAATAATTAATGATGGTATAACTGGATACCAAGCAAAATTTACAGATGTCTACAACTCTTTACCTCTACCTGGAAACTTGTTGCAATGATTATTATTTCAGGAAGACAAGGTTGCTGAGATTTCCCGAAAGGATGCAATTCCAAGTGGCCTTTAGGAATCCAGTATGACAGATTTCTTTGTTGCTGGATGAAGTCTATTTTAAATGGTAAAATGATCTGATTACAACATAAAGAATCTTCTACCCATAAAAAAGATCTATAGGTGGTTCAAGCATCATCAATATCATCAGTGAACATTATTGAGGTTCTTACCTGGGCAAGGCACTCTGGGAGTACCGAGCTTGCAAAGAATTACACATAGCTCTGACCTTTACATTCTCACAACTAAACTATAACCCACATGCAGGCAGGGACCATGGTTTTATTTAGTTAGTTATTTAGTTAGTTACACTTATGTTTGCTTATACCCTCAATACTTACAACCAAGTCTGGCATACAATAGTTGCTAAATAAATGTATGTTGAACATCTGAATCAATAACTATTAAAATAGTTGGAGAGGAAAAAAGAGAGTTAAATGAAAGAAGAAAAGCTTCTATTTTGTAATGTAGCTTTTAAAAGGGAAAATACTACATATGTTCTTTTAAAACACCTTTATTATGTGATATTTGATACATATAAAATAATATATATAGTAAATGTAAATTATTAAGCATATTAAAATAAGCCCCAGTGAATTCACCACCTATTCAAATAATTAGAAAATTACCAATACTGTGGAAAATAACTTGTGTACTTCCCAATGTCATCTTCCTGCTTCTCCCTCAGCCCAAACTGCATTCTCAATTCAGGGGTATTTTAACTTTGAGATGGATAAATCAGACACAAGGATTTACAGAGGACAAATCTATGTGATTCTTTATTAAGAATTAATACATTTAGTAAGTGATTGAGAAATACATTTGTTAATAATCATATGGAAGATCATTTATTACAGGCTCTTTGAATACCATAAAAAGGTAGTAAGGGTTACTTCTGTGTGCTGAATCCTGGGGACATCGGAACAGCCTACCTATGCACTCAGAGAAGGCATATATTAGAGTTCACTTTTTTGTTTAGTTTGTTTTGCCTTTCCTTCCCTCTTATGGTGTAAAATAATTTTTGAAATGTCATTTTTTGGGGGAAATTTACTTTAAATTGCTTTTCTATTTGTCATGTATGTTTTCTATTTCATAGTCTCAAAACTGTCTTTAATCACTTGGGGTATGTTTTTACATCGATTCTTAGTGAAACTCTTCCTGTGAGTTGTCTGTGAAGGGATTTTAAGTTATAACCCAGTAAAGATTTACTAAAGCAGAACATAAAAGTAAAGAAGCAAGCCACAAACAGAATGGCATTATAGAAACATTTATCAAATAAGAATCCTTTCACCAATGTTTACTAGGAGCATCCTTTTCTACAATACATAGTATAGTGTATTATGTCTAGTATCATAAACTCAAATTCCAGAGAAATACAGTGTTGTAAATGAATAGGGTTTCTTTCCAGAACAATTTTCCCTTTTCATTAATCTTTCTACATCTGGTTTCCATTGTAGTTCTATATGCAGCCATCAAACAAGTTGTCTTTCTGATTTCTTTCTTTTAATTTTTTTTAAACTAATTATTTATTAATTTTTGGCTGAGTTGGGTCTTCGTTGCTGTCTGTGGGCTTTCCCTATTTGTGGCAAGTGGGGGCTACTCTTTGTTACAGTGCGCGGACTTCTCATTGCAGTGGCTTCTCTTGTGGAGCACAGGCTCTAGGCACACAGGCTTCAGTAGTTGTGGCACGGGGGCTCAGCAGTTGTGGCTCGCGGGCTCTAGAGTGCAGGCTCAGTCGTTGTGGTGCACGGGCTTTGTTGCTCCACGGCATGTGGGATCTTCCCGGACCAGGGCTCGAACCCGTGTCCCCTGCATTGGCAGGCGGATTCTTAACCACTGCGCCACCAGGGAAGTCCCTCTTTTAATTTTTTATTTGACATAATTTCAGACTTACAGAAAAGTTCTAAGAATTGTACAAAGAATCCCCATGTACCCTTTATTTCCCAAATGGTAACATTTACCACATTGGCACATTCATACATGTTCTCTTGTGCTCTCTCTTTCTTGCGGCAGGCATGATAGCCCTTTGTCCCTAAACATTTCAGTGTATAATTCCAGAAATAAGGTCATTCTATTACATATTACATAACTATAGTACAATTATCAAAATCAGGAAAAGGACATAATAACATTGTCCAGTATTGTCCAATCTACAGTCTTCATTCAAAATTTGCAAATTGTCCCACTGCTGTTCTGTATAGCGAAGTAAAATCCCAGATCATGCATTGCATTCAAGTGTCATGTCTCTAGTGTCACGTAATCTGGAATCCTTCCTCAGTCTGTGTGTTTTTCACAACATGGACTAATTTACAGATTTCTAACCAATGAATATGCTGAGAATTTTTAAGGAAGTAAGTATATTTCAAGTAACTAAATTAATCGCTGTCAGGATATATAGAAAAAAGGTTTAGGCACTAATTATTTTATGTTACATTCATTAAAAAATTATGCCAAAGAGATGGTAGAGCAAAAGATGAGAAAAAGCAATTTAAAATTCTAGACTTTTTCCCCCCATCCTAACCCAATTCACTCTTTTTTACAGATGAGAAAATAGAAAGCAGACCAAGACAGATTAGGTAATTGGTCAGAAGTCCTCTAGCTCTCCTTCTTGGATCTCCGTACTTTTCTCTGCAGCATATAATGCTTAATGGGAAAAAGTCAGTATAAAACTCTAAAAGTAGTACATTGGTTTATTTTTATTAATTCCATCTACTGTGTTTGGTTTGCCCATAAGAATTCTGCCAACCAGTTGTCTCTATCTGTTACGTATGTATCCCGTACGATAGTTGTATAATAGTTGATATTTGATTTCTATTATAATGTTTATAATGTAATGTTTTGTCACATATAGAAGTTAAATTTATCTTAGGACCATTTACACAGTATTTAGGCAGTAGTGTGATAATTTGTCTAGGACACAAGTGTAACATGACCTTATGTACTTCACAGAAGACAGGGTGGGCTCCAGGCTATGCTCTGAAGGAGAGGAGCCTTTTAACCAGGTTCAGTCACCCTTGGTATGTGAGGGGGTTTGGTTCCAGGATCCCTTAGGATGCCAAAATCTGTAGATGCTCAGGTCCCTTGTACAAAATGGCGTGGTATTTGCATATAACCTATGCACATCCTCCAATATACTTAAAATCATCTTTAGATTACTTATAGTACCTAGTACAATGTAAATGCTGTGTAACTAGTTGCTAGTGCACAGCAAATTCAACTTTTGCTTTTTTTGAACTTACTGGAATTTTTTTTTTTCCGAATATTTTCAATCTACAGTTGGTTGAATCCACCGATACAGAACCTGAGGCTACTGAGGGCCGACTGTACAGCTGTAAGCTTTTCACCAGAGTATCCCTGACAGGATAGGGGACAGAAGAGATTTATTGCTGCAGGCCTGAGCTAGTCTACCCAATGCTACACATTTTTTTGAAACTTCATGTATTTCATGTTTAAAATTTATACATATTTTATGTTTCTTTCAATTAAGAAGATGTTGCACCTCCAAAACCTGTCTAAGAGATAGGACTTACTACTCCTGTAGCTTCAAATACCACTCCATATTACCACACCCCAGTTTGAGAAACACATGAACAAATTTATGAAGAGAGTTGTGGAATTCCATGCCTGGGGTCCAGGCAGAACAGAGTGGTAACTCATGAGAGTCACTTTGACAAGTAAAAGGCAGTCTGTGGAGAAGTGCAGAAGTGGGATTTGAGAGCAGTGAGATAGGGCAGAGCAGTTTATGTGGCCTTTGATGCCACCATGAGGAGCTGAAGAAATATAGTGAACGATAGGATTAATGCCAATTGGGGTGAAGAAAACCAGGATTCTGGGTCTCTCTCTGCTATTCCCTATGCCATGTGACCTTGGGCAATCTGGATTCTGGTTTCCTTATATGGAGAAAGGCAAGACTAAAGTAGGTGATCGTGAGTTTTCTTCTGGCTGTAGTATTTTGTGATTCATTATGAACTAATAGAATGCATTAGCTTGTTAATAGTTTCCATGCTTCATAATTTCCAAATTTAATCTGATAGATGCCCTTAATATTATTACTAGCCACACACTGCTGATAATATGCAATATTTATTTCAAGGCAACCAGTATACTTACACTTTTAAGACTATCACTATGAAATCTAGGCCTGCCATCTTATGGATCCTAAATGGTACTACCAAAATACAGGGTAGTATATCTGTTAGTGTCAAATGATTTTTGAACAGATCAAGAGAATACCTACTTGTGTATATGTAGCTTACTTCCAAAGGAGTTTATACAGTATTTTGAAATTTATTTTCTTTGATAATTCTTAATTTAACTTCCTAAGAAAGAATCCAAGTAAATCTAAGTATCCCCTACCTCCAATTTTAATTGTTTATTGATCCCAATAATTATTTTCTAGACAGCATTTCATTTTCTAAATGGCTATAGGTAGTTCCTTTGCTTTTGAAATTGTTTGGAACAAGAGAATGGTTCTTTGAAGTGATTGTGGGGAAGTGCTTGCATGCGTATTGTATGAAAGCTGTGATCAGCTACTCATCCGTGGTTGTGACGTGTAACAGTCTTCCTTTTTTCTTTTTATATAGCTATAAATTATTAGAGTTGATGGTTTCACATTGCAGCTAGAATGAGTGTTTGTGGAATTCACTCCTTCCATCTCCTGCTGATGGACCTTAGCATTTATCTTCTGTCGTGTAAAGGATCCAAAACACAGAACTTTTATCCACAGAGAACATGGGAGAGTTAGTAGGAAACATTTTTCAACTCTTTCAAAACTGTAACTTTAAAATATTGCAAATAAAAAAACCAAGGAAAAAGGACTCTGCTTCCTAAGGGAATTATGGAATTTGTCTGTAATTAAACTTTGTTTTGTCCAAAACAGATCCAAATAAAATTGTTATGCCTCTCTTCCCACTAACATAATTCGAGACAATGAAAATAGTCTAAGGATTGCTTTTGAAGTCCATTCTGAAATTTTATCTGGGGCTCAATGGTAATTCTTCTGTTTAAGGTTGCTGATGAAGCTTTTTAAACCACACTCTATTTCCCACTGGTTTTCAATTTATTTTTAGTATGCTTCAGTATTTGTGGAGGTTTTAATCCCTTTCAAGTTGAAACGTGATTATTATAGTATAGAAGGCAGCATTTGGACATGGCTGACAGTACAAGCAATTGCTATAACTAATTTTCATCGGTATGAGTCCTTACAACTGAATCAAACAGCAGCAGCCCCTATCAGTTACAGAGAACAAGTAGGGGAGATCTAGCCAAACCATTTCAGTTTCTCGGGGCTCTCTTTTTTGCTGAATAGAGATGTTGGCTGAGATTACCTTCTTCCTGCTGCCTCTTGGAAGGTAAATGCTTTTGCTAATCATCTCATGATTTAATTATCAGATCTCCTTTCTTTAGAATTTTCTCTCTTGTTTTGACTAAGTCCTATTAATGACTTTCAGGAAACAGTGTAAATTGTTATTTCCACATTGAGCCCAATCAGAAGCCTGTGACCTCTGTATTTTTCTGTTTATTTTGGTTATATATTTTGAGATTTTTATGAACATTTAAAATGTTTTAAAATTCTGCTCAAAGTTAAAAGTTTTCTTTTTAGTCTGACTCTAATGGTTTATTTAAAACATATTTGAGAAAGCTTTTGGTTTTTACTTCCAGTTGCTCAATTTATGTTTCAGAATTTCTAAATCATCTATATTTGCTTTTACTCTTAAAATATACTGTCATTATAAAATTAAATGACTATACCATGTGCCAACAATATATTTTATAGAAATGAAATTGTTCACAAAAATGAGTCACTGTTGGAAAGATACCTCACAAATGAGTGTTTTGTGAAGTTCAAGTTTCACTAAAAAAGGTAAAGATTGAAAACACTCTAATGCTTAAAGCTGGTTTTGGGGAAAGAATGCAAATGTGTAATGTACATGTTGAAACTTAAGTGTTAAATTTCAAAATTTAGCTTAATTTGACTCCTACCACAGGAATATTCCAGAGGTCATAAGTCCAAAAATAAAATCATTGCCAATTTTGTGCCTTTCACTTAAATATTCAATTAAGTAATTTTTTAGGCAATTACTTTTGGAAGAATAAGGTACCAGCGTAAAATTTAAATGGAGCCAACTGGTTTTATAGAGTTGCATGTAATAAGATATATTAAAAAAAGCTTAAGTAGAATTGCTTAGTAATGGAATAATTTGGCTAGAAAAGAAGTAAAATAGATCATTGTTCCTAGGAAAACTCAAGCATAAGTTGAGGTCACTGTTGGAAATTTTGTAGAATATATTTTTTCACTGGAGGGAGTTTGGATCAGATATACTCAGAGATCCCTTTTAACTCTAAAAGTCTAAGATTTCAGTAAACTTTAGACTAATCCTTTATATAACTAACGTTAACAATTTCAGAGAGTATGAATGGGAGGCATTTTGGGGGGTGTTTAATCATTATTCTGGAAATATATCCTGAGTTGGGGCAATGAAGAAAAATCTGTTTCCCTTTTTGCTGCCATTGAAGGCATGTTGACAGTAGAGAAAAGAAAAATGAACTCCTGTAGCTCTAAAAACGTTTTATAAAAGCAATTATCCATTTCAACTTTCTCTTCTGTTTCTGCTGATCTTCAGCAAATCCTTTCTAATAAAATGTGAGGATCATTTCCTGTCATTATTGGGTTCTAAAGTTTGATCTCCCCAAAAAGATGACTGTCCTTTGTGAACTGGCTGTGTGTGGTGGCCTGTACCTTGTGGGATCTGGATGCTGATCAATGGTGAAGATTTTTCCATTTTAATTCCAGCAGAAGAACCTTGTGATCAGAACTCAAGGGCATGATTCTTCCCTTTTGGGTGGGTACCAGCTACACGTCCTCTCACTGTCCCCCAGCATCATCTAGTTGAAGAGGAAATGGTTCCCTGGCTGCCAAGTGTCAGTGAAGCACTGGGTTAGAATTCTCTGGGAAGGGGTCTCGTTGACCCTTGGTAAGTAGTAATCTGGCAGTTTGTTTCTGACCAATGGTAAGCTGACCCTTAACAAAACTGTGACATAAGAAAGGTTATTTTTTTACACCATTCACCCTGGTTCCCATCATCAAGTCGCAGCTTCCATCTTCAGACATTCAGAGTCTTGATTTAGTGTTCTCCATGACACACCCTCCCCTCGAGCTTACTTTCTGGGAAGGATGTTATTAATATGCTAATGCAAATTTAGGTTAATGTCTTATCTCTCTCAGGGATATGTGCATTTCAAACCTTCTTCTATGGAATGATAGCATCAGCTGACTGCAGAGGTATTTGGGGGCCCTTCTGGAAATTATATCATGTTAAACTATCTCCCAGCCTGTCTTCTTTTAAGGTCTTAGCCTCTAGTTCCATCTCCAGCATGCCCCTCTTATCTCTTTCTCTCATTCATTTATTCAACAAATATTTATAGAGCTTCAGTATGTGTGATGTACTAGTCTAGGCACAGGGAGTACCACAATAAACTAAAGAAAGGCACAGTCCCTACTGCAATGGACTTTATAGTCTAATGAGAGATTCTGTCAAATAATCATATAAATACATGTCAAGTTATAACTGTGGTAAGTGCTATGAAGGGGAGAACAGAGTGCTGTGTATATATAATAGGGACCCTAGCCAGGAGGTCCAGGACATATTCCCTGAGAAAGTCTGATTGAACTGAGTGGGAGTTAATGAGACAGAAGGATTGATAGGATGTACTGGTCTCCTAGGATTGCCGTAATAAAGTACCAAAAATTGATTGCTTAAAACATCGGAAATGTATTATTTCGTGGTTCTGGAGGCTAGAAGTCCACAATCAAGGTGTCAGCAGGGCCGTGCTCTCTCTGATGGTTCTAGGAGAGAATCCTTCCATGTCTTATCTAGCTTCTGGTGTGTGCTGGCAACCCCAGGTGTTCTTTGGCTTGTAGATGTACCTCCCAAGGCATATGACTGCCTTCTCCCTCTGTGTCTTTTTATTTCCTTCCCTCTGTACATGTTGGTCTCTGTGCCCAGATGTCCCCTTTGCAGTAAGAACATCAGTCGTATTAGATTAGGACCCACCCAAATGACCTCATTTTAATTAACTTGATTACCTCTGTAAAGACCCTGTCTTCAAATAAGATCACCTTCTGAGGTACTAGGGGTTGGAGCTTCAACATATCTTTTTGGGGGCCACAATTCAACCCGTAACAGGACAAGAAGAAGAGTAGAAGAGTGTTCTCTGCAGGGGAAACAGTACACGCCATGGTCCTTTGTGAGAGGAAGCATGGCCTCTGTGGAGTAGCAAGTGAGGGGCCGTGTGGTGTGAGAGGAAGCTGGAATGGAAGTAAAGATGCGTGGTTAGGCCTACGTCAGGGACTTTGGTCATAATGTAAGAGCAATGAAACTTTATTGGAGGATTTCAGCAGGAATAAGACGTGATCAGATTTGCACTTAGAAAAAAATCACCCTGGCTACAGTGTGCAGCATGGGTTGGTGACAGCAAGAATAGATGCAGGTATACCAGTTAGGAGGCTACTGCAATAGAGCAGGTGAGAGAGGAAGGAACATAGAGGGAATTGGTCACAGAAAGTAAAATAAGTGAGCCTTGATGATAAATTGGATGTAAGATGGAGGAGGGAATGGTCAAGAATGATTCATTTCTAGATTTCTGACTCATTTGTCTAAATGCATGAATGAACCAGGATATGGGCAAACTTGTGAGTTTACTTTGGACATGCTGGTCCTGGGGTGCTCCTCTTAGAATAGTCAGATCAGCATTTGTAGATCTGGGGCTTAGAGGGAATGTCCCGGCTGAAGATGAAAATGAGAATCACTGGCGTGTAAGTGATAATTGAAGGTGTGCGCCCTGGTTGCGAGAGTCTACAGGGAGAAGAGAAGAGGGCCGAGGGCAATAGCAGAAAGTAGGCCCACAAAGGAGATTAAGGCAGAGCAGCCAGAGACAGAAGAGGAAAACTAGGAGAGTGTGGCTTCACGGAAGCCAGGGGAAGAGGGAGTGGTCAAATGCAGCCGAGAGAGGCGAAAAATGTCCATTGGATGTCGCAATATGGAAGTGATTGGTAACTTAACAGAAAGATTCTTTGGGCTAGTGAAACGGAGGAAGCCAGGCTGGAGGGGTGTGATGAGTGGGAGGAGGGTAATGAAGACAGTCTTTATAAACACTGACACTTTGCAGAAATTTGGCTGTGAAATGGTGGAAGAAGTAGTTCCTGGAAGCCGAGTGTAGGACCGTCTTAGCTCGGGCTGCTGTGATGCAGTGCCATAGACTGGGTGGCTTAAACAGCCTTTATTTTCTCACGGCTGTGAAGGCTGAAAGTCTAAGATCCAGGTGCCAGCATGGCTGGTTTCTGGAGAGAACTCTCTTCCTGGCTTGTAGTGGTTGCCTCCTTGCTGTGTCCTCACGTGGTGGGAAGTGAAAGCGAGAGAGAACGAGAGAGAGCGTGCAAGCTCCCTGGTTTCTCTTAGTATAAGGGCAATAATCCCATCATGAGGGCCGCAACCTCATGACCTCATCTAAATGTAATCACTTCCCAAAGGCTCTGTCTCCAAATGCCATCACGTTGGGGGGTTAGGGCTTCAACAAATGGATTTTGGGGGAGCAACATTTAGTCCATAACAAGAGAGTGTGGTTATTTTTCTTTAAATGGGAAGGCCTTCAGCATGCTGAAAAGTTGCAGTTGAGGGGTAAAGACTAAATATTTGAGCAAGAGAAGGGTAATTGAAAGCATGCAGCAAGAGAGGACAGAATAGAAAAAGTGGCCTTAGATAAAAGAGGAGATACTGTCTCACTTAACGGTACTCTGGGATCTTGTCCTTTGGGGGATACCAACAGGGGTGTGGAATTGCACAGAACCACGTAACCTGTGAGTGTTCTCAACCGTCGGGATCTCTCTCCTTAGGTTCATCGCTGCCCCACGCTGCTGCATAGAAGAGGAGCAGACTGTCAGTGTCTGCAGGTTTTAATACATTTAAAGTATCAAAGCAAATCATTTTTTCCCTCTTCTCGCCCCTTCTCACCCCTGGGCAAGGGTAGGGTGGGAAGTGGGAAATAAGGTGACATTTTCTGGGACCAGACCTATAAAAGAAGGTGGTGGGCTTCCCTGGTGGCGCAGTGGTTGAGAATCTGCCTGCCAGTGCAGGGGACACGGGTTCGAGCCCTGGTCTGGGAAGATCCCGCGTGCCGCGGAGCAACTGGGCCCGTGAGCCACAACTACTGAGCCTGCGCGTCTGGAGCCTGTGCTCCGCAACAAGAGAGGCCGCGATAGTGAGAGGCCCGCGCACCGCGATGAAGAGTGGCCCCCGCTTGCCACGACTGGAGAAAGCCCTCGCGCAGAAACGAGGACCCAACGCAGCCATAAATAAATAAATAAATGAATATATAAACTCCAATCAAAAAAAAAAAAAAAGATAGTGAAGTAAGGATCTTTAAAAAAAAAAAAAAGAAGGTGGTGGTGGCAGTGGTGTTTTCCTCATAATCCACTACGTCTATGCTCCCCTCTATGCTCCCCTCCCTTCTCCTGAGTATTTCCTTCATTAATAGAAATCAGCCTCTGAGGAGCAGGGTCCCTTGGAGTGCTCTCCTTAGGACACCTGACAGGTAGGGGATCCCACCGTCTTCCCTCCCTGAGGCTTCCCCACTTCCCTGCTCTCTCAGACGGCCCTCGGACTGGGCTGATGCTGCAGGCTGGGGCAGGTGCTTTTTATTCCAGTTTAATAGAATCTAATCTGGCACCTGCTATAAATATAGGAAGACCCAAAGGTCAAGCCTTTAGTAAATCAGTTTGGTAAGATACACCAGGTGGCAAAAGAGATAATCATTTCCACTTTAAAAAATAAAACTTTGTGATTTTCAGTCACTTCAAGTCACACCTTCTGTATTTTTCTTCTGAGACAGTAAAAAAAAAATTATTTCGTTTTTTTTCATGCCATGGTCTAATCAAGTCCAACCCAGAACAAAATCGGCCTAGTCCTCTCCGCGGGGGTGATGATTCTTTTTGTTGTATTCATCATTTCTGGCTCCTTCTACTTTTTAAAATTCTGGGTTTAACTGGTCCTTAATATAAGTGTTCCTGGGACTCCTCTGTGTTTCCTGTTCTCTTGTATTCCATTCTGCATTTCCCAGATTAAGCTTCGTGTCATGGGTAGGAATTGGTGGGCTGGCCTTCAGCTGCACCTGCTGATAAAGACTGAACCCCGCTGGCAGGCAAGTCGGGAACATGCTGGTTCATGCTGGCATAAATGGGCTTAGGGTTTCCATGAAAGTCTTCCTTTCTTTTTTTTTTTTTTTTCACTGTCTTTGTTTTATTTTTTTTTGTAATTTATTTCCTTTCTTATATGTTTATTTTTGTCTTTTGAAAATATTGAATAAGCATTTCCTGCATTTCTCATTGTGAAAGATTTTTTTAAAAATACAGAAGTACTTAGAGCAAAATGTAAAACAATGTCTCTGCCATCGCTCTTTTCCAGCACTCCCCCTGCCAATTCCATTTGTGATTTCTTTAGTGGGATTTGCATTTTTTCAAAATCTTTTCTCGTTACATATACCTAAATACTCTAAGTATATACTATATATTACATATATAGTATATATATGTTTATTTATTTTATATATCTTTATATATGTATAAATACATATATACATATTTTGTATATATTACATTTTATACATAATATATATTATATATGTACATATATACACATTTATGAGGGTTCTGTTTACATTAGCAAGATCAAATCATACATATTATTCTATGACTTGGTTTTTCATTTAATATGTTTTTGCAGTCGTTCTCTTTCCCTTCTCTCCCTCCCCCTTATTCTTTTTAATCACTGCGAAGTATTCCATAATACAGATGTATCATTATGTAACCAACTTCCTATTGATGTTTTTGCTATAACTGATAATGCTGCAGTCAGTGGTCAGTGCTTCCTTTGCATTTTTGTCCATGTGTGGAAGTATTTCTTTAGGTTCGATTCAAAGAGGTGGTATCCTGGGCGTACGCATTCAGACTTTTGGAAAATGTCGGTGGCACCCTTTCTGCCTCCACTTGTTCCCTCAGCTGGTGCCGCCCTGGAACTCCCTGTTCTGGTTTGACTGGTCCTCCTGGCTTCTCAGAGAAGGAGACGCTGTGGAGGCTGGGGACTGAGTGGGCAGCGTGGCCGCCGCTGCTGGTATATTCCCTTCAGTCAGAGAACCAAGGAAGTTCAGAACTGTGGCAAAAGCAGAGGATCTCAGGAAGAGCCGCCAACACAGGTGCAATCTTGGTTTGCTTAAGTGGAAATTAACTTCTTCTAAGGCTTTACCCAATGATATAAGTTGAGATAACTGGCTAACTTGTATTCAGGAAAAAAATGAAGTTTGATTTCTACCCTACACCATACATCATATGAAAGTTCAGATAAATCAAAAAATTTAGTAACTATCTGCTTTGGGAGGAATTATGACCGATTTTTGTTTTATTATTTTTGATTGTCTCTAGTTTCCAAATAGTTCACATATTATTAAAAATTATTTTAAAAGAATTTCATGTTGGGACTTCCCTGGTGGCCCAGTGGTTAAGACTTTACCTTCCAAGGCAGGGGGTGCAGGTTCAATCCCTGCTCAGGGAGGTAAGATCCCACATGCCTCATGGGCAAAAAAACAAAACATAAAACAGAAGCAATATTGTAACAGATTCAATAAAGACTTTAAAAATGGTCCACATCGGGCTTCCCTGGTGGCGCAGTGGTTGAGAATCTGCCTGCTAATGCAGGGGACACGGGTTCGAGCCCTGGCCTGGGAAGATCCCACATGCCGCAGAGCGTCTGGGCCCGTGAGCCACAACTGCTGAGCCTGCGCGTCTGGAGCCTGTGCTCCGCAACGAGAGAGGCCCGCGCATCGCGATGAAGAGTGGCCCCCGCTTGCCACAACTGGAGAAAGCCCTCGCACAGAAACGAAGACCCAACACAGCCAAAATCAATCAATCAATCAATCAATCAAACATACGCATCTGATTCAAGATCCTCATTAAAAAAAAAAAAAAAATGGTCCACATCAAAAAAAAAATCTTTAAAAAAATTTTTTTAATTAAAAAATAAAAGAAGAGTTCCATATTTAACAAGTACTATTTCTAATTCATTAATCTCTCTTCATCTCTTTATATCCACATATTAGAACATTACCCTCTTTTGTAGAGTCTCCTATTTGAGGGTCATGTTTTGGAAATCTTTAGTGAGTAGAGGTGCCAAGTCTTGCCTTAAAAATATGAAAGAGCAGACCTAGAGATAAGAAAACTTTTGTAACAAAATTGTATTATGATTTAAGACATGAGACACATTGTATAATATGTAAATGGCCCACAAACATGCTCCTAGAATTACATTCTGAGTATATTTCTGGCTCATTTTTTACTACGTGTGGATAAATACTGTTGTAGATGTTCAGGAATATAACAAATATTAACACTACTATTTTAACTCCCCCAAATATTTATGGATTCTATTGTGAATTAAGAAAAATGATACCACTTTCAGTTGTTAGCCCTCCTTGAACTGGGAATTAGTTCACTCATGCAATTTATTTTTAATTCACTTGGTTTTACTCAAAATTGTTTTTCTGCAAATTAAAATGCTGCTCTGCTTGCAAAACAACTCAGACACCCCGAACATGCTGACTCGCTCCACCTCTTATTCTCATCTTTGATCATAGCTGCAGGACATGGTTTCCAGTGAAGATGGTTTTGCTCATCAAGTCTTCTAAAGAAAAAGTGCCATTTCCGTATAGATGAATAGTCAGTTTTAATTAGTTTATCACTCTGGGTTTGATGAAACTCGTTAATGGATATTCGAGATAACTAAGCAGAGGAAGATTGTTGGGTGTCCTCTTTTTTATTCAACAAATTTTGTTTAGCACACCAGGTGCCAGGCTCCATGCAGCTCCCCACCCTCATTCCTCTCTCCCTTCATACCTACTACGTGCCGAGTGTGGTGTCAGACCATGAGGATCCAATCCTGAGAGAGGCAGACTTGCTGTCTGTCCTCAGGGGGCTTGCAGTGTAGCAGATACAGATGAGTGCAAACTGTGTAGTTGTGTGAGAGAAGTATGCTGGGGAACAGTCAAGGGGAAAAGAGTAAGCTCAGAAAAGGCTGAGGAGAGGAGAGGAGTCTTGCTAGGTCATAAAAAATGAGGAAATGCTTATCGTGAAGGGGAGTTCATCACCCTGGCAGCAATTTGGGAGAAAGAGGAGAGAGAAGCTGGACCAGGGCAGGGAGACTAGGTGAGTGATGATGGGACCCTGGACTAAGGGAAGAGCAGTGGAGGAAGAGAGATGGGAACAGACGCAATATGTGGTGAAGAAACAGAAACAGTCTTTTTTTTTTTTAGTTTTTTCTGAGATATATTTTAAAGTAATAACTAGAATTATGACTTATAACATTATACCAGAACATATAAGATTTTTAGAAATTTCACATAATGTCTGAAACAATTATATTAACATATTTCCATACAGATAACCCAATGAAAGTTTAGTATTAGTTGTTTTGTTTGTTTGTTTATACTGCAGGTTCTTATTAGTCATCAATTTTATACAAATCAGTGTATACATGTCAATCCCAATCGTCCAATTCAGCACACCACCATCCCCACCCCACCACGGTTTTCCCCCCTTGGTGTCCATATGTCCGTTCTCTACATCTGTGTCTCAACTTCTGCCCTGCAAACTGGCTCATCTGTACCATTTTTCTAGGTTCCACATACATGCGTTAATATACGATATTTGTTTTTCTCTTTCTGACTTACTTCACTCTGTATGACACTCTCTAGATCCATCCACGTCTCAACAAATGACTCAATTTCGTTCCTTTTTATGGCTGAGTAATATTCCATTGTATATATGTATCACATCTTCTTTAACCATTCGTCTGTTGATGGGCATTTAGGTTGCTTCCATGTCCTGGCTATTGTAAATAGTGCTGCAATGAACATTGTGGTGCATGTGTCTTTTTGAATTATGGTTTTCTCTGGGTATACGCTCAGTAGTGGGATTGCTGGATCATATGGTAAATCTATTTTTAGTTTTTTAAGGAACGTCCGTACTGTTCTCCATAGTGGCTGTATCAATTTACATTCCCACCAACAGTGCAAGAGGGTTCCCTTTTCTCCACACCCTCTCCAGCAATTGTTGTTTGTAGATTTTCTCATGATGCCCATTCTAACTGGTGTGAGGTGATACCTCATTGTAGTTTTGATTTGCATTTCTCTAATAATTAGTGATGTTGAGCATCTTTTCATATGCTTCTTGGCAATCTGTATGTCCTCTTTGGAGAAATGTCTATTTAGGTCTTCTGCCCATTTTTGGATTGGGTTGTTTGTTTCTTTAATATTGACCTGAATGAGCTGTTTGTATATTTTGGAGATTAATCCTTTGGCCGTTGATTCGTTTGCAAATATTTTCTCCCATTCTGAGGATTGTCTTTTTGTCCTGTTTATGGTTTCCTTTGCTGTGCAAAAGCTTTGAAGTTTCATTAGGTCCCATTTGTTTATTTTTGTTTTTATTTCCATTACTCTAGGAGGTGGATCAAAAAAGATCTTGCTGTGATTTATGTCAAAGAGTGTTCTTCCTATGTTTTCCTCTAAGTTTTATAGTGTCCGGTCTTACATTTAGGTCTCGAGTCCATTTTTGTGTAAGGTGTTAGGGAGTGTTCTAATTTCATTCTTTTACATGTAGCTGTCCAGTTTTCCCAGCACCACTTATTGAAGAGACTGTCTTTTCTCCATTGTATATCTTTGCCTCCTTTGTCATAGATTAGTTGACCATAGGTGCGTGGGTTTATCTCTGGGCTTTCTATCTTGTTCCATTGATCTATGTTTCTGTTTTTGTGCCAGTACCACATTGTCTTGATTACTGTAGCTTTATAGTATAGTCTGAAGTCAGGGAGTCTGATTCCTCCAGCTCTGTTTTTTTCCCTCAAGACTGCTTTGGCTATTCGGGGTCTTTTGTGTCTCCATACAAATTTTAAGGTGATTTGTTCTAGTTCCATAAAAAATGCCATTGGTAATTTGATAGGGATTGCATTGAATCTGTAGATTGCTTTGGGTAGTATACTCATTTTCACAATGTTGATTCTTCCAATCCACGAACATGGTATATCTCTCCATCTGTTGGTATCATCTTTAATTTCTTTCATCAGTGTCTTATAGTTTTCTGCATACAGGTCTTTTGTTTCCCTAGGTAGGTTTATTCCTAGGTATTTTATTCTTTTTGTTGCAATGGTAAATGGGAGTGTTTCCATAATTTCTCTTTCAGATTTTTCATCATTAGTGTATAGGAATGCAAGAGATTTCTGTGCATTAATTTTGTATCCTGCAACTTTACCAAATTCATTGATTAGCTCTAGTCGTTTTCTGGTGGCATCTTTAGGATTCCCTATGTATAATATCATGTCATCTGCAAACAGTGACAGTTTTACTTCTTCTTTTCCAATTTGTATTCCTTTTATTTCTTTTTCTTCTCTGATTACCGTGGCTAGGACTTCCAACACAATGTTGAGTAATAGTGGTGAGAGTGGACATCCTTGTCTCATTCCTGATCTTAGAGGAAATGCTTTCAGTTTTTCACCATTGAGAATGATGTTTGCCGTGGGTTTGTCGTATATGGCCTTTATTATGTTGAGGTAGGTTCCCTCTATGCCCACTTTCTGGAGAGTTTTTATCATAAATGGGTGTTGAATTTTGTCAAAAGCTTTTTCTGCATCTATTGAGATGATCATATGGTTTTTCTTCTTCAATTTGTTAATATGGTGTATCACATTGATTGATTTGCATATATTGAAGAATCCTTGCATCCCTGGGATAAATCCCACTTGATCATGGTGTATGATCCTTTTAATGTGTTGTTGGATTCAGTTTGCTAGTATTTTGTTGAGGATTTTTGCATCTATATTCATCAGTGATATTGGTCTGTAATTTTCTTTTTTTGTAGTATCTTTGTCTGGTTTTGGTATCAGGGTGATGGTGGCCTCATAGAATGAGTTTGGGAGTGTTCCTTCCTCTGCAATTTTTTGGAAGAGTTTGAGAAGGATGGGTGTTAGCTCTTCTCTAAATGTTTGATAGCATTCACCTGTGAAGCCATCTGGTCCTGAACTTTTGTTTGTTGGAAGATTTTTAATCACAGTTTCAATTTCATTACTTGTGATTGGTCTGTTCATATTTTCTGTTTCTTCCTGGTTCAGTCTTGGAAGGTTATACCTTTCTAAGAATTTGTCCATTTTTTCCAGGTTGTCCATTTTATTGGCATAGAGTTGCTTGTAGTAGTCTCTTAGGATGCTTTGTATTTCTGCGGTGTCTGTTGTAACTTCTCCTTTTTCATTTCTGATTTTATTGATTTGAGTCCTCTCCCTCTTTTTCTTGATGAGTCTGGCTAATGGCTTATCAATTTTGTTTATCTTCTCAAAGAACCAGCTTTTAGTTTTATTGATCTTTGCTATTGTTTTCTTTGTTTCTATTTCATTTATTTCTGCTCTGATCTTTATGATTTCTTTCCTTCTGCTAACTTTGGGTTTTGTTTCTTCTTCTTTCTCTAGTTCCTTTAGGTGTAAGGTTAGATTGTTTACTTGAGATTTTTCTTGTTTCTTTAGGTAGGCTTGTATAGCTATAAACTTCCCTCTTCAAACTGCTTTTGCTGCATCCCATAGGTTTTGGATTGTCGTATTTTCATTGTCATTTGTCTCTAGGTATTTTTTGATTTCCTCCTTGATTTCTTCAGTGATCTCTTGGTTATTTAGTAATGTATTGTTTAGCCTCCATGTGTTTGTGTTTTTTACGTTTTTTTCCCTGTAATTTATTTCTAATCTCATAACATTGTGGTCAGAAAAGATGCTTGATATGATTTCAATTTTCTTAAATTTACTGAGGCTTGATTTGTGACCCAAGATGTGATCTATCCTGGAGAATGTTCTGTGCACACTTGAGAAGAAAGTGTAATCTGCTGTTTTTGGATTGAATGTCCTATAAATATCAATTAAATCTATCTGGTCTATTGTGTCATTTAAAGCTTCTGTTTCCTTATTTATTTTCATTTTGGATGATCTGTCCATTGGTGTAAGTGAGGTGTTAAAGTCCCCCACTATTATTGTGTTACTGTCGATTTCCTCTTTTATAGCTGTTAGCAGTTGCCTTATATATTGAGGTGCTCCTATGTTGGGTGCATATATATTTATAATTGTTATATCTTCTTCTTGGATTGATCCCTTGATCATTATGTAGTGTCCTTCCTTGTCTCTTGTAACCTTCTTTATTTTAAAGTCTATTTTATCTGATATGAGTATAGCTACTCCAGCTTTCTTTTGATTTCCATTTGCATGGTATATCTTTTTCCATCCCCTCACTTTCAGTCTGAAGTGGGTCTCTTGTAGACAGCATATAGATGGGTCTTGTTTTTCTATCCATTCAGCCAGCCTGTGTCTTTTGGTTGGAGCATTTAATCCATTCACGTTTAAGGTAATTATCGATATGTATGTTCCTATGACCATTTTCTTAGTTGTTTTGGGTTTGTTTTTGTAGGTCCTTTTCTTCTCTTGTGTTTCCCACTTAGAGAAGTTCCTTTAGCATTTGTTGTAGAGCTGGTTTGGTGGTGCTGAATTCTCTTAGCTTTTGCTTGTCTGTAAAGCTTTTGATTTCTCCATCAAATCTGAATGAGATCCTTGCCGGGTAGAGTAATCTTGGTTGTAGGTTCTTCCCTTTCATCACTTTAAGTATATCATGCCACTCCCTGCTGGCTTGTAGAGTTTCTGCTGAGAAATCAGCTGTTAACCTTATGGGAGTTCCCTTGTATGTTATTTCTCGTTTTTCCCTTGCTGCTTTCAATAATTTTTCTTTGTCTTTAATTTTTGCCACTTTGATTACTATGTGTCTCAGCGTGTTTCTCCTTGGGTTTATCCTGTATGGGACTCACTGCGCTTCCTGGACTTGGGTGGCTATTTCCTTTCCCATGTTAGGGAAGTTTTTGACTATAATCTCTTCAAATATTTTCTCTGGTCCTTTCTCTCTCTCTTCTCCTTCAGGGACCCCTATAATGCAAATGTTGTTGCGTTTAATGTTGTCCCAGAGGTCTCTTAGGCTGTCGTCATTTCTTTTCATTCTTTTTTCTTTATTCTGTTCTGCAGCAGTGAATTCCACCATTCTGTCTTCCAGGTCACTTATCCGTTCTTCTGCCTCAATTATTGTGCTATTGATTCCTTCTAGTGTAGTTTTCATTTCAGTTATTGTATTGTTCATCTCTGTTTGTTTGTTCTTTAATTCTTCTAAGTCTTTGTTAAACATTTCTTGCATCTTCTCAATCTTTGCCTCCATTCTTATTCCGAGGTCCTGGATCATCTTCACTATCATTATTCTGAATTCTTTTTCTGGAAGATTGCCTGTCTCCACTTCATGTAGTTGTTTTTCTGGGGTTTTATCTTGTTCCTTCATCTGGTATATAGCCCTCTGCCTTTTCATCTTGTCTATCTTTCTGTGAATGTGGTTTTTGTTCCACAGGCTGCAGGATTATAGTTTTTCTTGCTTCTGCTGTCTACCCTCTGGTGGTTGAGGCTATCTAAGAGGCTTGATGGGAGGCTCTGGTGGTGGGTAGAGCTGACTGTTGCTGTGGTGGTCAGAGCTCAGTAAAACTTTAATCCACTTGACTGTTGATGGGTGGGGCTGGGTTCCCTCCCTGTTGGTTGTTTTGCCTGAGGCAACCCAACACTGGAGCCTACCTGGGCTCTTTGGTGGGGCTAATAACAGACTCTGGGAGGGCTCAGGCCAAGGAGTACTTCCCAGAACTTCTGCTGCCAGTGTCCTTGTCCCCTCGGTGAAACAGAGCCACCCCCCGCCTCTGCAGGAGACCTTCCAACACTAGCAGGTAGGTCTGGTTCAGTCTCCCCCGGGGTCACTGCTCCTTCCCCTGGGTCCCGATGCGTACATTATTTTGTGTGCGCCCTCCAAGAGTGGGGTCTCTGTTTCCCCCAGTCCTGTCGAAGTCCAGCAATCAATTCCCACTAGGCTTCAAAGTCTGATTCTCTAGGAATTCCTCCTCCCGTTGCCGGACCCCCAGGTTGGGAAGCCTGACGTGGGACTCAGAACCTTCACTCCAGTGGGCGGACTTCTGTGGTATAAGTGTGCGCCAGTCTGTGAGTCACCCACCCACCAGTTATGGGATTTGATTTTACTCTGATTGCGCCCCTCCTACCGTCTCATTGTGGCTTCTCCCTTGTCTTTGGATGTGGGGTATATTTTTTGGTGAGTTCCAGCGTCCTCTTGTCTATGATTGTCCAGCAGCTAGTTGTGACTCCGGTGTTCTCACAAGAGGGAGTGAGAGCGCGTCCTTCTACTCCGCCGTCTTGGTTCCTCTGTCCAGAAACACAGTCTTGATGCCTGGCTTCGAGGGGTTAAAAAGAAAGGAAAAGCCAAGGAAGAGTCCCAAGTCACAAAGCCTTGGAAGTTGCCCGGGAGGGTGGGTATTGGTACTGTCCCAGGACACGGGGACAGGTTTGGTAGAGATGAACAAACAGTTTGAGATTTGTGAGACCCTGGCTGAGTATATATCAGTCTGAAGGCAGTGGAGAGTCTGGACCAGAAATAGATTTGAGAGGCATCTGTAGCTAAGAGCTACACTTAACAGCTAGAAAAGAGCCTAATGTTTTAGACTCTTAGACTCTCACTTTAATTATTATATTGACAGAGCCACTCTCTCATTTCCATTATTTCAAATTATTTATCCCCAAAAGGAGCATTGCCAGCAGTAGATAATCACAGCCCTGTGATGGCTAACTTTGAATTGTATCATCTGGGGAGTTTGAAAATGTAGAGTCCTAGATCCTAATCCCAGAGAATGATTCAGTGAGTGAGGCAGAGAGAGACATTCCAAATACCCACCCTCCTCACCTTTTTTCTCAGCTCCTGGCAGTGAATGGGATCATGTGACAGGTTCTGGCCAACAGACTGTGAGTAGATGTGCCAGGAGTCACTTTGATGGTCTTCCTCACCTGGCACATCAACAGCAAGAGGCTTTAGCTCCACGGTGGAGCCACCAGAGAGAAACAGCCTGCGTCCCTGAGCCCCTGCTGAAAATGAGATGCCCTGGAGGACACTCAGAGCCACAGCGGACTTTGCGTGAGTGAGAAATAAACCTTTCAAGGTGAAATCGCCGAGCTTCTAGTGTGTGTCTCTTACTGCAGCATAGCCTGGCCAATCCTGACCAATGCAGCCTGCCTTCTAGGGGTCCCAGAAACCAGTTTTATAAACATGCATTATTGGTGGTTCTGGGGCAGTGGCCCACTGACCACACTTTGTGATAAGTGACCACACTGACCTTTTGTGATAGTATAGGTCTCATGGGTACCTTAGAATCTTCCTCAACACCCAGAATGTTAGATCTTCCATAAAGGAGGTTTGGCTAGCAAAGGGTGCCCCCTTTGAAATGTTAATGGTGTATGTCTTTTAAAGGAAGCATGATTCATCAGCATGATTAATGTATTGATCACAGTTTGTTGAGCATTTACTATGTGCCAGGCACAGCACTAAGTGCTTCACATGCATTATCTCATCACCCCCACCCTTGCAAGGCAGACAGGATTGTAGGAAGACATGGGTAGGAAGTGGTAGAGTGGGATTTGAGCCAAGTTCTGTCTGATTCCAAACTTTTGCTCTGACTCATATGCTCTCAATTTGCAGACTCTACCCTCCTGATGTTTTAGAGCTGGGGTCCTGCAGTTGAGGGTGACTTTAGTGCCCCCATCAGAATGACTTGCAAAGGTTGTGGTAATACTAAGTGTTGTGTAGTATTAAATAGTAAACAGTTTCTTAAACCTACTTCATGATTTTCAGCTAAGCATTTTTCAGGCTTTGAGGACAGCTATCTAGCATACTTTCAACTTCCCTAACAATGAATGAAGGTTTTTTGATTTCTAAGGGCTGCAAAGGAAGTTTGCTGTGGGGTTACAGTTCCTTCTCTGGGGATCCCAGACTCTAATGAATTTGCATATCAATAAACCAAACTGATAACACAAATTGCTTGAAATAAATTCCCTTAACAGGTCTCTATGCATTGACCATATGTCAAAAAGTCTAAAAAATAGTCTCCACAGAGAAAGACAAATACTATATGATCTCATTTATACATGGAATCTAGAAAACCCAAACCCATGGAAACAGTAGATTGGTGGCTGCCAGGAACTGGGGTGTTGGGTGGTGATGAAATATTGGTCAAAGGGTACAAACTTCTAGTCATAACATGAATGAGTTCTAGGGATCTGTTGTGCAGCATGGTGATTATAGTTTACAATACTGTATTGTATATTTGAAGGTTACTAAGAGGGTAAGTCTTAAATGTTCTCACCATACACACACACACACACAAATGGTAATTACATGAGGTGTTTAACTAACCTTATTGTGGTAAATATTTTTCAATATAAATGTCTATCCAATTATCATATTTTACACTTAAACTTATATATGTTATATGTCAATTATCTTTCACTAAAGCTGGAAAATAGTCTCCGGATCAATAGTCTATATAGTTCATCCTCTCTTGATTCTCAACAACTCAGTGTTCTCAATCTGCTTAAAAGCAGATCTGTCTCTTCTTATGATACTAGAGTTAAATTAGGCCCAGTCTTCTCCCAAGTCATACAGTTTTGCATTTGCTCCTTCTCCTGGACAGGTAACAGGACAAGCCAACTCATGGACACGAAGAGAACAGTTATGGCCCACTCAAAACCAGAGCTCAGCTAATTAGTGGATGGCAAAGCAGGAGGCGGGAATGTTTAGTAATCATAACAACAACAACAGCAAAAAATAGCTCGAACGACTTCTCAGTAAAAGGAACTGTTGTCCCAACAGAACATGGATGTGCTTTTTAAAATCTGTTAAATGTCAAATCAGCTGATAGGGTCCAATGTTGACAAGCATTCAAAAGGGTGTTTTCTTATCAAATAGAGAACCTTGTTGCAAAATCATTATCTACAGTCTACAGTAGTTGGTAATCTTGTTAGGAACCTAGACTAAAAGGCCCTCTGGATTTATTTTTCCCTTAACTTCTCTTCAGAAATGGGTAGCATGGAGGGAGAAGTTACCATGGGATACCATGACTGGGAAAGTGATTTACCCTGCTATTGCTAGAAAGGTTGGTTAGTTGGTTGATACAATTTAATGCCAACTCCCAGAGTCATTAAAAATTAGAAGAATGATTTGGTGCAAGCTCATGAAATATCTCCAAGCACGATTTGCTCAAGTCCCATTTTCAAACGAAGGGTCCTGGAAGAAAAATGCCCCTACAGTTCCAAAGTGCCCCATCGAAGAACCCACATCTTGCCTGCACTGAGGAGCCACAGAGGCAGGGATTTATCCTGGGTGGAAAGTTCACTGAACATGCTGTGCTGGCTTTTTGAAAATTACTTGTTCCAAAAGCCATTCAGAAACCAGTAATTCTATTAGCTTGGCTTCTGGAACAGTTGCCTACCTGCAGTAAAAAGTAATTACAACTGTCCGCCAGCAAATAATTGCTCCAGTGTCTAAACGAATGGCGAATCTTCTCTGGAAGGAATTACTGTTCTTCAATGAGTCAGCTCAGACCATGTCTCTGCTTTGGTTGCTGACGGACTGGGCCATCTGCCTAAACCAGTGAGGGAAGGGGAAAGGGCTGAGCATGCTTTAATTGGTGGAAACAAGGCAGGACAGGGACTTCACAAAGCTTATCAGCTGCAAGGCTTTTCTGAGCCAGGCAAAGCCCTTCATGAAGACACGGGCACCCGAGGCAGCTTTCAGGTCAAGGACTTGGCCACTGACTGTGAAACCCAGTCCCCCTAAAACCGAGTTCCCTTACGGAGTTTATGATTAATCTCTCTATTCAAAACCTCGATCCCTTTCTTGTCTCCTCTGACCTCAATCCTGTGCTAACTGAACAGGAATCAAACAGAGTCAGATGACAAAGATGGCTGTTCTCGATAACATTGTTAATATAGCTAAATTGCTATTATGGAGATCATCGTTAACGTAAAGACTCAGAGCAAGATGAGCTCACAGATCCCTGAGCCATGGACCATCTGGCCAGAGAATCATAAACCGGAGACATCCTGACTCGCGAAACGACAATTAAGAAATGTCACAGAAATGTCACAAGATGATTAATCCCAGTTTCTTTGTTCTTCCCCTTTAAAACAGCCCTAACTCAAAGACCAAGATGGAGTGGATCTGAGACTGGTCTTCCACTCCCTTGCTTGGCACCCTGCAAATAAACCCTTATTTTGCTGCAAACATCCGCTGTCAGAGTTTGGTTTTCTGCACCGTGGGTCTTGCTCTAGAACAGCTGCATCAAAAAACCTCTGACGCTCTGGCCTTTTCCTCCCATTCTTTGCCAGTGCTCACTACATTTACAAGGGAACCTAGTAGACAGGAATCCCTGTGCCCACAGCTGGGTAACAATGGCAAGTGGTGTCCAGGTAGACCGTTTCCAGAGGAAAAGAAGGGGAACGGTTTAGCAAGGGCAGGAGGTCAATTTGCAAAAGGAAAATTTCCAGTAAATTGGAACAATGCTTTTCCAGTAACACTCAAAGGTCCAGGTGCTCAGGATTCCTGAAGGACTGCAATATCACTTCTGAAAAGCCAGCTACTTCGGTTGGCATCCCCTACATCATAACAGCTGGCAGAACTGGGGTACAGCAGAACCTCCTCCGGACTGGAAGATCAGGGTTCGGGCCCAGTTCTTAGATCTTCCAGGCCTCTGTTTCGTCACATGTGCAATGAGAGGAGCAGTTATTGCTGAGGGCTCTGACTTGGAAATTCTCTAGATTTGGGGCACAGTTGGGCTGTGTGGTCTGAACACTGGTGGGACGCTATGGGCAGCCAGCTTTGGGGATGACGGCTTTTAAAGGGCTCCTGTGCGTGGAGGTCCAAAGGGCATTGTGAAGCCCTGGGGGGAATTTATAAACTGCTGTTGAGTTGGTAGAGAGTAGATGGTCTGGTAGAAGCCAGGCTCCGTGGTAGGTCTGTGCCTAGAGGCTGGCGCCTTGTGCAACTGACCAAACTCTCACAGCCCTGATCGTATCCATTATCCTCTGCAAATGAAGATGAAGCACTGGGGGAATGTTACATTGGTGAGCGCGTTATGAGGGATGGGCCCCGCCTGCCGAGCCACTAGCTTCCTGCTTGGTCTTCCATTTCAGTAACACCTAATTTGGCAACTCACAGTTGCCTGCATCAATAACAGACCGTAGCGTGGTTCTGTGGCTGTGCACCAGCCCCTGTTTTTTGTTCTCTCTTCAGCTCTAGTTTAATATTAATATTGACTCATGATATTAAACACCTAACTTAACTGCGGACACAGTTTCTCCGTAGAGACCAACAATGTTGGTTTAGAATGTGTTGCAAGGAAGACATGAATTCTTTCCTAAATAATTATGCCCGAGGTTAGATGCATAGGTAACAGTAATTAAGCAAATCCCTGAGATAGTGATTTACAAATTATTAATGCAAAGTGTATTTTCTTTCTCTCCACTGTAGATTTACTTTATTATCACATCCATGCAAAATGTTAATAGAAATATGTATATTTAATATGCACCTATTAAGGATGTCATTTGACTTTTCATTTGCCGCTTTAAACCACTTTCAACTCCAGTGCTTTTATAAATTACAATTTTTGAGGCAAAGACTAGGGAAATAATTCACCTAATTTTTGCAAATTACTTTGTTCAAAATAATTTGCAGACAAATTTTAACCTTATGAAACTCCCATTCCCCCATCAGATTATGTTGCGTTTTGAATGTAACATTCCACGTTTGTTCGGGAAGTATTCAAGTGGGCTCTTTGTGGAGCCCTGGGCGGGGCACCTAAGTGCTGTAGAAATTGAGAATAAACACTTGACTGTTTTTGCTTTTAGTTACCTTGGAGACCTCTTTCATTGTCAAGGTTGAAACCTTGGAGAGCTCGTCCTTTTTCAAGATTTTCAACTCCATGCCGACCTTTCCAGCTCTGTAGACCTCCAGGCCCACATCCCCTCTCAGGTATCCTGTCATCTGAAACCAAACTCCACCTCTAGGCTGGTCTTAGGCTGGGACGTGCCTTTGGCTGGGCCTTGGAGTGTGGGGTGTGGATGGGTGTGCGGAGAGAGGCAGGGGAGGTGTTCTAGGTAGGAAAGCAATTAATTAGGAATAAAACAGGTGTGGTGGCACCGCTCTCAGGCTCCTGTGGACTGGGGTGATGGGAGAGAATTAAAGCAGGTAAACCTTGTGTTCCACTGATGATCAGTGAGGTGGTGTCAGTGCACAGAATGGAGTGGAAGGACCCTGGCGGCGGGGGGACCAGCCAGGAGGCTGTTTTACTGTTGCAAGTATACCATAGGACAGTATCGATGACAGTGACAGACCATTTCCATCCTTTTGGACGAGAGGGTCATGGGCCCTTTGAGAATATAATGAAAGCTATGGGTGTGATCCCCAGAAAAATATGCACACATGTACCACATATTATGTGTGGTTTTGGAGGGTTGGCTCATGGGTCCAGTAGGTGCTTTGGGATCCCCAAAGGACACAGGAATATTTGCACGGTCTAACTGGTGGGAGTAAATCGGGAGACTCTGGGAAAGAAGGGAACACGTTTAGTTTCGTACAACAGGACAGGTGAGTGGGGGTGTGCTCAGGACAGCTGGACACCTGTCTGGAGCTGTGAGGAAAGGCCAGGCAGCATGGCTGGAGGGGGAGAGCTCAGTCATTTGATTCAATCGCAAGAGTTTATATTTTGAGAATGAACGGGTTTCCTGAATTAACAATAAGCAGAAAGCAATCAAGTATTTCCCAGTATAAATGCTGGGGGCACTATTTATGTGGGTAATCTTCCTAGAAGTGTTTGAAATCACCGTGACAAAAGCCATACATAAAGATTAGACTCTAGGTGAATCCCTAAGTAAATTAGTTCATTAATATTCATTATGAAGCTTAAAAATTAAATGTAAGATGTAAGACTCAAGATCAGGATAAAAGATGACCATCTAAAATTATAGTTATTAGGGACTTCCCTGGTAGCCCAGTGGCTAAGACTCTGCGCTCACAATGCAGGGGGCCCAGGTTTGATCCCTCGTCAGGGAACTAGATCCCACGTGACGCAACTAAGAGTTAGCATGCTGCAACTAAAAGATCCCGCATGATGCAACTAAAGATCCCTCATGCTGCAACAAAGATCCTGCACGTGGCAACGACGATCCCGTGTGCCACAACTAAGACCCAGCGCAGCCAAATTAAATAAATAAATAAATATATTTTTTAAAGGGTATAAATGCTTTAAAAAATAAATAAAATTATAGTTATTAAATAAGCTTAAGATGAACAGATACATCAAGATGTCTCAGATTTTCAAAATTGCTTTCACAGCGTCTACAGGCTGCAAGGGAAGCAGTTGTAGGTCAGAATAGCATGCCTCTGCATCCCAGCTTCTCTGCCTACATCACCCCAGCTGGCAGCCAAAGCAGCAGCATATTTTGACCCTGTAACCTGCACTCAAGGTGGGGCTTTTTGGAGACTGACCTCCTGGGAGCAAATGTGTAGAAGTAGGCTGCTCTCCCAGAAGAGATGAGGGAAAACGATATGGTTAGTTCCCAAAATATCCAGGGCTGCCATCCACTCTCTACAAGAAATCACCACTCTGACATTTGGATTTGGGGAGTTCACCAGTTTTAACTGGAGCCAAAGAGTCACACCTATTTCAGAGACTAAGGATGGGACACACCCCTGAATCTTCCCTCAGTCACCCTCCCATGCTGTTGCCACCTTCCCAAAAGTTCTGGAGGTCATTGGGCAGGCCATGCAGGGTCCTGAGTGGGTCTCAGCTGGCACTGACCACAGTATAGCCATGAGCCACTCCGGCCAGAACTGAGCACATGTCATGACTTTCTCGGAACCTACACCCTCTGTTCACTACAACCTACGCTAGGTCTCTCCATACAGGCTCTTCAGATAACCTGAAAGCAGAGACTTTAAAATGGATTTTGTGCACTGTCAGTGGGAATGTAAATTGATACAGCCACTATGGAGAACAGTATGGAGGTTCCTTAAAAAACTAAAAATAGAACTACCATATGACCCAGCAATTCCACTACTGGGCATATACCCTGAGAAAACCATAATTCAAAAAGAGTCATGTACCACAATGTTCATTGCAGCTCTATTTACAATAGCCAGGACATGGAAGCAGCCTAAGTGTCCATCGACAGATGCATGGATAAAGATGTGGCACATATATACAATGGAATATTACTCAGCCATAAAAGAAATGAAATTGAGTTATTTGTAGTGAGGTGGATGGACCTAGAGTCTGTCATACAGAGTGAAGTAAGTCAGAAAGAGAAAAATACTGTAGGCTAACACATACATATGGAATCTAAAAAAAAAAAAAAAAAAAAGGTTCTGAGGAACCTAGGGGCAGGACAGGCATAAAGACACAGATGTAGAGAATGGACTTGAGGACACAGGGAGGGGGAAGGGGAAGCTGGGACGAAGTGAGAGAGTGGCATGGACTTATATATACTACCAAATGTAAAATAGCTAGCTAGTGGGTAGCAGCCGCATAGCACAGGTAGATCAGCTCCGTGCTTTGTGATCACCTAGAGGGGTGGGATAGGGAGGGTGGGAGGGAGGGAGACGCAAGAGGGAGGAGATGTGGGAATATATGTATACGTATAGCTGATTCACTTTGTTATAAAGCAGAAACTAACACACCATTGTAAAGCAATTATACTCCAATAAAGACGTTAAAAAAAATGGATTTTGTGGGCACTCCTGGGCAGAGTGATTTACTTACCAAGATAATTGTTTGTGACACTTTCCAGGAGCTACATAACTTTTGGGATCCATTTGGATGGTTATGGCATAGGAAGTCTAAAAGCCCCCTGCTCCCCAGAACTTGCAACAACTGGAATGCTGTTGCTTATTTATTTTTACAGCACTTGTCCCTTATCAGGAAACATCAAATGACAAGAGAGGTGACTCAAGCCAAGGATTCCAGTGTCTGGTCCTATTAGTGGATGAACCATATTATTGGATGTACTGTAGCTCTGTGCAACCTTCATTGATGTTTGGAATGAGGACCCTGAGATACATACCATGCTGCATCATTGAGGAAGGATCAGACAAGACATCCACCAGTTTTTACAGGTGTTATTTACAGTAAGTGTTGATGCAAAATAAGATTTTCTCCTTGACTCCCAAAAGCAAAATTTCCAGAACTGCCTTGGTCTGCTCAGCTGGAGGAACCAGGGCTGGCTTGGTGGGAACCTGTCCTGGGTAAGGGGCTCCTAGAGGGGCTTAGACAGGCCTCATCAAAGAGCTGGGTTTAAATCAAGGAGAAAGCAGAAGACAGTGTTAAGAGCCAGAGAAGCCATCCTGAGCATCAGGTACAAGGGTCAGGAAAGGCCGTAAGCAGGGAACAGGGTGGGGGACAAGAAATGAGGGGTCAGGTCAGCCGGATGCTTGTATGACAGACAGTGACTTGGGACCAGCCCTGTGCCGGAGGAGGCAATGGCCCTGGGGGGCAGGGCGCGGGGTGGAGGGGGACCTGTTCTAATGGGAGGTGACCAAAGGGATGCGGGCAGATTGACCAACTAAGAGATGCCAGAACAGAATGAGGAAAATTCCAGAAAACAGAGGTTATATTTTTGAGACCGGAATAAAATTCCTAAAATTAGAGTTTGAAGTCTCCTTGTGTGATGGGTATTTTGCGTATCTATGCACAGGACTAATAAACGCTTATTAGTTACATGGCTACCCCTTGTCTCAAGCACAGGCTTCCTTCCGGTGTTTTGTGTGGTCTGGTCTCAAATTGCCTGAGTAAGCAAGGGGCTGCCCGGGCTTCTGGGGTATTTGTGGTGCAGGGTCTTGTCATCAGGCCCATTTTTCTGAGGCGATAACAGGTCTTTGCTCTCTCCCTTTGTCCTTCCTTTTGAATAGTAAATCCCTCATGCCGGGTGAAAAGCCTCCCTTTCTATTGGCACATCTGAAGTTCCTATAGGTTGAGGGTCAGGAGCAGAGTGGGTCAAGCTGGCTGGAAGGAGCCTGGGCCCCATGTGGCTGTGGGTTTTTCACAGGCAGTGGCTTGCCGGTGCTGAGTCTGGACTCCCACTGAGCCTGTTTGCTGCTTCTGTTGCCTTGTCAACCGCTTCTCCAGGCTCCTCACTGCGCTTCTCGCTCCTCTGTGATTGTGGGAGCAGTTCAGTGAGGCCCCCTCTAGCCTTTCCTCACATCGGCCTCACCTTGAGTTTTCCAGCTGGGGCCATGCACTACATGGGATGCTTCTCCTGGGAATGACACAGGGTTTTCAAGAGATTCAAACAAACAAACAAACAAACCCTGGGGGAATGTCATCTCTGTGTTATGTTCCCTCAGCCCTTAGAGCCCAGGGCAGGGCTAGGAATCTTGTCAGTGTTGACTAAAAGAAATATGGAAAGAAGTCAGATGCATGGGACACATTTAGGTGTTGGTGCAAAGCATAACCATCACTTCTAGCAGTTCTAAAAATTGATAAGATGATACGACATGTCAGTACTTTCAAAATCTCAGCCTTTTGCTAATACGCTGGATCCTAGAGATTCTTGCTTTTTAGTTCTGTGGTTCGCCATGAACATTTGCAGTTATTCAAGGGCGGGAGATCAGGTTTTCCTGAACATTCTGATTCTGAAAGCTTCACTTCTGGAAGGTCATTCATAAGCCCACTAACACGGAGCCCAGTGTCGCTGGCTGGCATATTAGAGATGCTAATTTAGTTTTCTGTCTTTATTACATGATCCCTTTTAAAAGAAAAACTCCCCCAGTACTATTCATCCAATTGCTCAGTCTCATGCCATGATGTATAAAGTTTTACAGTAATTGAAAAAGCAATGAATAATACCCCAGCCAGTAAATAAATCACAAAGTTCATTAATTCAAAGCACTGAACATCAATTTGTAGAAGACTGTAGCACAGTGTAAAATAACATTACCTACAGTGTAAGAATGGGAAAGTGAGAATTAATTTTATTTTAATTTTTAATGCACTTAGCTCAAAAAAGATATTAAACATTAACATAATTTAATATATATGCTGGCATTTATTAAACCACTGATTCATGAACAAATTAAGCAACACATATTTTTTAAGTATTAAAGATTCAATAGTGATAATTAACTTGAATGTCAAAGAGGAAACCATTATCAGCACATCCTGCAGAATCCCCCAAAGATTATGCAACCCATATGCTGAAGGATTGTGAAAGGTTGCAATCAGCTACTTGATAATCCCAGGAGAGGTTGAAAGACATTATGCTTTCACTTGTTCTGATGAATCAGTTAGCTGAACGTTTGAGGATGGCAAAAAATCAGGAGGTGAATTTCTGTCCTTGATGCCAACTTTCACTCTAACAGAGAAAGATGTATTTCTTCTATTTAGGCAAATCAAGCTGCATTATGGAGGTTCTGTCTGCAACATAACCATCACTAATGATGCAGAAGGGAGGGCTACACTGGGAATGTTAGTCTGAACGACCATCACCACTAGGTGATTTCACTGCTGAGGTCTTCAAATTTGAGGGAGCTGCCTTGAATTTTGATTCTTTAAATACAAAAACTAACTCAAAAGAAGTAGCAAATTGGGATGATTTTTCACTAAAAGGAAAGAGTTGTCACTCTGGGGACTGAATTAGTGGATAAACCAATCAGGGACTAAACCAACATATACTGTTACGTTGTTTTTTTCCTGGTTGTGAAAGTGCACTTTTTTGGTGAAATTCCACTTGGTTGGTGTTGAGATTGTGCATAGGATTCCAAGCTGCTAAAAAAAGGACTCTATTGTCTTTGAAATTTGTCAGTGTATTTGTCTATTCTAACAGGGCCTTTTGGCTTAAATTATGTAGTTTGATAGGCTACAATAATCAAATTAAATGAATGAGTGCCAGTGTCCATAAAACACACCCATAAATTCTATTGGTTAATTAACACTTTTTTATGTTCATAATTTTTCTGCGAATGAATCTCTTCCACTCAAGATTGTAATCTGCCTCACATCAGTGGCCTCCGCTGGTGCACCCCGTAGAGTCACTTTGGCTCATAGTTTGTAATTATTTATGCAAAAAATTAGCAATCAGAATTTGAAATTTATTTAAATAATCCTGGAAGAAATAAATTTGGGACTGAACTGTCCTTTCGAAAATAACTTTTTTCTCCTTTATTATAAAGGTTAAAATATTCATTTTATATTATTCATAAAAATATAAAATTGAATATGTATCTTTCTCAGAGCTCCACTATCCAGATGCCACTTTGTTTACGTTGGGGTACATAACCTTTTTTTTGCAAATATGCATATATATATTTCCAAAAGTGTGGTCATACTAAGCCTATTGTTTTAAAACCTGTTAAGAGACATGTCATAGGGAATTCCCTGGCGGCCCAGTGGTTATGACTCTGCACTTTCACTGCCGAGGGCAGGGGTTCAATCTCTGGTCAGGGAACTAAGATCCCCTAACCTGCGGGGTGCGACCAAAAAAAAAAAATGTCATGTATCGTGGCAGCTTTCCATGTTAACAAATATAAATCGGCTTCATCGCTTGTGAGGCTGTATAATATTTTGCTTTCTGGACCTCTAGGTTGTTTCCACTTTTCACTATTTGTAATAAACTGAATTGTGTTCCCCCCAAATCCGTATGTTGAAGCCCTAACCCTCAATGTGACTATATTTGGAAATAGGGCTTTTAGAGAGGTAATTAATGTTAAATAAGGGTGGAGCCTTAATCCAATATGACTGGTATCCTTATATGAAGAGGAAACAAAGCCAGAGCAAAGCCACGTGAGGACACAGCGAGAAGGTGGCCATCGGCAAGCCAAGGAGGTCTCAGGAGAAACCAACCCTGCTGACACCTTGACCTAGAAGCATATCTAAGATAAATTTTAAGATAAATTTCATGAAAAGGCTAGTCCAAAAGTATTCCCTTCAGCATCTCTTCTTCCCCTCAACCTTCTTGCCCTCTATTTTCTCTTCTCCTTTAACTTTTTACACGTATTACCAAATTTCCATCTAGAAGATTTCTACCGAGGTATCTTGCCACCATCAGTGTGTAATAATATCTGCTTTCTGCACAAACTGGTATTTTCAGTCTTAAAATCTTCACCATCATTTATTGTGAAATTTGCATTTCTTTGACTATTAATAAGAACGCTATCTTTCCACCTGATTATTTGTAAATCTTTTGTGAATTGCATTTTTATTTCATTTTTCCCATTTTATCAGGGAGAGTCACATTTTCCTTATTCATTTATAAGAGCTCTTCATATGTCTTAAGGATATTAGTCCAGATGACCTAGTTTTTTTTAAAAAAATGATTGCTTCTCTTTTTACATTTGTTTGTGACAGTTTTCTGTAGTTCAGAAGTTTAAAAATTTAATCTAGCAAAAATTATTTTCTTTTTGGAATTTCTAAATTTGGTGTCATGCCTAGAAAGCTCTCATTTGACTCAAGATTTTAAAAATACCTATATTTCCTTCTAGTTTTTCATGTGCTTTAAAAATATTTAATCTTTGATCCTCCTAGAATTTATTTGCTACTAAGAAGAACTAGGGATATGATGTAATTTTTCCTCCAAACTAAAATTTATTTCAAGATCATTTATTGAATAATCCATACTTTCTTTACTGATATGAAATACCATATTTATGCTAGATCAAACTCTGTTTCTATACTCTCTATTCTATTATGTCTACCTAGTTTTAAACCAGTGCCATATCCATATAAATTACAGTGGATTATTATAGCAATGTATTTTAAATCTGGTAGAGTAAGTTTGTTGGACTATTTTAATTTAAATGGCATTCTCAGCTCTTATTACAAGGTTATAAACAATAGTTTGGATGGGATGAAGAAGGGCGTTGCTATTACCAGTTGAGTCTTTAATTTCATCTCTGCTGCAGTTATACTGAAAAAAATATCTCTTACATTGTCCCACCACGTCATCTTATGAGCATTATCTGCTAATGTTTGTGTTTCCCATTCTGGATTATGAGATCCTTGAAGGCATCTTGAGTGATATTTCCCTCACTTGGAGTGATAATTTATCACCAGTATAAAGCATAGTACTTAGCATGCAGTTAAAAGATAGTTTTGCTTTTTATTTTTTAAAATAAAAAACAAGGAGCTATTTTTTATTCTCCATCTTTTTGATAACTTTTTCATTTCTTTTAGTTGATTTTTTTTTTTGCATTGAAGCATCATTTCAGTATTAACCCCAAATTCTCATAAGCTGTTTGTAACACAAACATCTGTTTGTAAGTTTTTTGTAAGACTATGACTTGAATTAGATCATCCTTGCTTAATAAGCCTGCTTTTAGTGACCCTGTTCCAACAGATGTTATTAAACATTTACTATATTCTGTAAAAGGGTCAACCATATGATTTTGTAGGTTGGACTGCTAGTAGCAGTGTCAAAGGAGACTGAATGAAGAAGAGTGTTTTGTTATGTTTTGGTCAAGGCTGAAGCATGTCTAGCACTGTGTCTAATCTTATTTCTGGCAATGGTTTTTCATGGTCTTGTTTTTTACCACACACAGTAAATAAAGGAGAGTACAATCTCCTCTCCCGCTTTTAGGTGGGCAACCCAGCCTAGCTTGAGGAAGAGGGCAACGCAGATTAACGGTGGTAAGGGGATGGATCTGGGTGTGTGTGTGTGTGTGTGTGTGTGTAAAGGCAGCACCTTTACAGTTGTACTTTTTTGATGGCACAGTGGTGTCTATGTGGGTACTTTCATTCCTGTAGGAGACACTAAGGATTAACTAAAAATTTTCAAAGGGTTGAACCCTAAGAACTTAGCAAAAAAAGAAATTGGAAAAAAATAACACCAAAAAAATCCTCTGTCCTTATACCTAATTCAAGGTAGTGGTTGCCTTTGGGGAGAGGGTGGTCGGGAAGTGGGTTTGGAAGGGTACACAGGGAGTTCAATTTTATCTATAATATTTTATTTCTGTTATTTATTTATTTATTTATTTTTTTTTTTAAAGTTTTTTTTTTTTTTTTTTTTTTTTTTTTTTTTTACTTGATTTTATTTATTTATTTATTTTACCTTTGGCTGTGTTGGGTCCTCGGTTCGTGCGAGGGCTTTCTCCAGTTGCGGCAAGTGGGGGCCACTCTTCATCGCGGTGCGGGGACCGCTCTTCATCGCGGTGCGCGGGCCTTTCTCTATCGCGGCCCCTCCCGTCGCGGGGCACAGGCTCCAGACGCGCAGGCTCAGCAATTGTGGCTCACGGGCCCAGCCGCTCCGCGGCATGTGGGATCCTCCCAGACCAGGGCCCGAACCCGTGTCCCCTGCATTAGCAGGCAGACTCTCAACCACTGCGCCACCAGGGAAGCCCATATTTCTGTTATTTAAATCAGGATTTTTCAGCCTCAGCATTGGCATTTGGGGCCAGATAATTCTTTGCTATGGGGATTGTCCTGTGCGTTCTAGGATGTTTAGCAGCACCTCTGGGCTGTGTTCACTAGATGACAGTAGCATCCCCAACTGTGACAACCAAAAATACCTCTAGACACCATCCAATGTCCCCTGGGAGTCCCTGCCCCCCTGCCAAAAGCCACTGATTTATAACAGAAAACAAATAAGCACAAATAGAACTAATTAATAGAAAAGAAGAGAATATTTACACGTGCTAATTGGGGGCAGGGGTAAGCACATAATCATTCGTTGTATTATTCTGTATCTTTAAACTCTTCCTAAAGTCTCAAAAGAAAAATGTATCTTTTTACTCTTTTTTAAAAGATCCAAATCTTTTAGCTTGTGATAATCAAAAGTGATGTTTCCAATAAACTGCTATCTTCATTCCACGATAGGTTGGGCACATTCTTGCAGAGCCAACCCCGGGGGATGCTGCTCTTTGATCTGCTGCTTCACACACTGATTTCAGAGATTTTTGGTAATTCATCTTCACTCCTGATTGCTATATGTTGGCCTAGTTTATTGCTCCTGCCTGATTCCCAGCAATCCATAAAGCACCCCCTTCGGGCTTCCCTGGTGGCGCAGTGGTTGAGAATCTGCCTGCTAATGCAGGGGACACGGGTTCAAGCCCTGGTCTGGGAAGATCCCACATGCCACGGAGCAGCTGGGCCCGTGAGCCACAACTACTGAGCCTGCGCGTCTGGAGCCTGTGCCCCGCAACGGGAGGGGCCGCGATAGTGAAAGGCCGGCGCACCGTGATGAAGAGCGGTCCCCGCACCGCGATGAAGAGTGGCCCCCGCTTGCCGCAACTAGAGAAAGCCCTCGCACGAACCGAAGACCCAACACAGCCAAAAAATATAAATAAATAAATAAATAAATAAAAGGAATTATTCTCAGGGCCTGTCCAAATTATTAAAAAAAAAAAAAAATCCACTTGCTATCTCCCTTCCTGCTTTAAAAAAAAAAAAAAAAAAAAAAAAAAAAAAGCACCCCCTTCATATTTTTCCCTGTCTAATCCACCCTTCATACTGCACAGAGTGATTTTCCTAAGACACAAATATGTGATGTCCCTTTACTTAAAATCCTTCAAAATCAAGTCCAAATTTCTTCCCAGGGTGCAACCTTGCAGTGTGATTCCTATGCAGATCACCTGAAGTTTGCACACACTTACAGGTTGAGGGCACTGTCCCTGATAAGACTGCTCTCCTTCAGATGCCAGTCACAAGTTCAGGGGCCCCCAGCCTACCTGCACTTCTGACCAACTGGCTACAAATTCAGGGGTGCCCTCAACCACCTAGAACAACTCATAAAACTCTCAAGAAAGTACTATACTTACAACTATAGTTTTATTATAAAGGATGCAAATCAGGACCAGCCAGATGTAGAGCTTCTGTGCACTCTCCTAGTAGACTCAGGATGCACCCTCCTCCTTGCACATTTGATGTATTTGTCGACCAGGAAGCTCACTGGAGTCTTGGGGTCTCGAGTTTTATTGGGGTTTCATTACATAGATATGATTGATTGAATTATCAGCCATGTGATTGAACTCAGTCTCCAGCCTCCTTCCACTCCCTAGAGGTTGGCTGGCTCAAACCCCCAACCCTCTAATCACATGGTTGATATTTCCAGCATGACTGGTCTAAGTCATGACAGTCATGCTGGAAAGTCAGCTCGTTAGCATAAACACAGGTGTGGTCAGGGGCCACCATGAACAACAAAGGATCACTCAGTAAATGCCAAGGATTTAGTGTTTACCACTGAGATAGGATTAGACCCAAGGACCAGACAAATTCTTTACTGTACAACACAGGGCATCAGGGTTCTTCAGGACGTGACCCCAGCCTCTCTCACTTCACTGCAGCCACATAGCCCTGGTTGAGAGTCCTTGAACACACCTTGCTGTTTTAGAAACTGGACTTCTGCACGTGCTATTTCCTCTGTCTACATGTGTTTTCTCCTTTGTCTAGCCAGGGAACTCCTTCTTATTTGTCAAGACCTAGGTGAGCAGTTCCACCTCTGCGGAGCCCTCCCAGGCAGAGTTAATCCCCACCTCCCCAGCGCTGCTAGTACTCCTTGTTTGTTTATAGGTTATCTTTGCACTTTGTTTGTTGAGATGTCTGTATGTCCTGTTGGCACGTAATGTAGTGACTGCCGAGTGAATGTTTCATGGAGTTTTGCCTACATTATTTGAAGTTATATTTGTCTTTTTAGAAAGTGTCCTCTTGCCCTTTTTTTGCTGCCATTTTCGCCACCTCACTCTTCATGCTCCAGCACTGTGGCAGTTCCTCATTACAGACATCCTTTCTTGGCTACTGGTGGATGAGCTACCACTTAAGATCTTGTTGCTGACAATCCTGCCCGGCCATTCATGTTTTGGAAAACTCACGGGTAACACTGATGAGACGACACAAGAAGTAAGGTTTGCTAAATATCTAGAAGTAGGAAGTGGTTAAGTAGAATATTTCATTGGATGAAATATTATGCATCTAATGCATATTTATGAGGTTTGTAGTAAAACCGAGAAATGCTTATACAGAATATTAGGAGGAAAAGTAATCACAGTTATGATGAAAAAATATACCCATAAACTAAGACCCCAAAAAATCATAAAAGAAAGAAAGAAAAGGCCTCTGTAGAAATACCCCAAAACAGTATTTGTCTTTGGGTAATGAAAATATGGGCAATTATTCCCCCTCTTCTTTATACTTTCCAGTGTTTAAAACTTTTTTTTTTTTTTGTATCAAGCATGTATTGCATGCTTAAAATGGTAGGAGGGGATAATTCCTCTCTGTACTCCTAAATAAGTGGGCACAAGGTGAAACCAATTTAATTTAGATACTTTCATTTGAAACTGGAAATTTACAGGTGAAAAAAATGCACATTTTTGTTCTTTTTGGCAATGAGAGGAGGCAGTGAAGAGAGAGGCAAAGATGGGAATAAGAAGGGGAGGAGATAAACCAGCCACTCTTGCCCCTTACTTAAAAGACATGCTGCCACAAGCCAGGAGAATCGCCACGGAGAGAAAAGGCAATAGGATAAAGGAGTTTTTGAATGGAAACTGGGACCAACCAGTTCTTAAAAATGTCACTTTCCTAGTCAAAGAAAGGCAGCCTGACTAGTGGGGATTTAACTATTTGCTTGTTAAAAATTACTTAAAAAAATAAAAGGCTTATGTTTTTTCACTGATCCCTTTCCTTATCAGTATAACTTATAAAACATATCACTTTCTGGAAGAGCTCTAATCGTAACAGAGACTGAAAATTCAGGGCATTTTGGGAAGAAAGGCTAGTTTAAGAGTAAGCTACCCAAGAAAATTCATTTAATCTTTTACAACTCTGGTTATAATCCCTTTTATCCAAAGCTCTTAGGTAATGCCCTCAGCCTGACCACATAACCCTCCTTATAGGAGAGTAAACTTGAGTTTCCTCCTAGAGACTCTTGTAAATGCTAACATCATTATCAAGCGTTGTTGCTGACATTCTTCTGTAATTTCTGCACAACTTCTCAACACTTTACATATTTCAGACAGATTCTTGAGTATGTGAACTGCGATTAGGCATAAATAGGCCACTTTAGCCATGACTGAAGAACAACTGCTTGGGATTGTGTCCACGTATTAAGGCATTCTAACCTAAGACATGCCATCCCTTCTTCCTCTTAAAAAAAAAAAAAATAGGGAAAGCAGATCACAGCAATGAAATAGCTCAGGCTCTTTTATTTCCTTGTTGATATCTCTGGTTTCCAAAGGCACATTTTCTTTCTTTTACTACATAGGGACTACCAGAAAATTCTTTAAGATTGAATGAGTTGATAGACCTGTTTCTCCAGTTTGCCTGAGTTAGTGGGTAAAGATTCCTTTCTTCTTAAGATGAAAAGAGTTTGCTTTTACATGTTCTTCATAGGCCAATGTTGACCGTAAAAATAAAAGTCATTATGCAACCAGCAAATATGTTTATTCTGGGATAGTGGAGGAATTGCAATTCGGGACAAACAAGCTAGAGCAAAAGCCATAGGCAAGTCCAATAAACAGAGGAGAAGAACATTATTTTATAGGGAAAAAGGAGGGCATTGGGAGGGGTTGTTTTGAATGAAAGTCCATTAGAGAAAGTGAGAGTTTGGGGTAATGATGGTTTCTCGCTGGCTGAATTGCTGGGGTATTGGATTTCATGTAGGAGACACAATGTACATCTTTTCCTGTTGGGGCCTGTAATTGATGGTTCCTTCTTGTTGGTGATTCTTCTGTTGGGGTCTGTAATCGACAGTTCTTCCTGTAATTGAGACTGAGTGGTATGTGCATGAGAGCTCTCATGCTTCTAGCCTCCCAAATCCATTTTAGTGAGGTTTCTCTTTACTAATGTTTATACCAGTTTAAAAGTCTCATCATCATTGAAACTAATTGGAACACCTCTAGGCTCTGGGATTATGACCTTGAGTGTAGAGATGTTGTCATTTATTCATTCATTCACTCATTCATTCTGTATCATATAGGACTCTTGGTTGTAAGTGACAGAAAGTCAACTGGACTCTGTTTAACTGAAATGAGGGATACATGAAAGGGATATTGGGCTGTTTTCCAGAATCCAAGCATAGACCTGAGGCTCCAGGGACAACTAGAATTAGAGTTCCGTACCCCTCTTCTCCAACTCACATCTGCTTTCATCCTCCTCTCTCTACAAGCAGGTTTCCTCTACTTGTCCACCAGCTCCTGGGCTATTATATCTTGCAGTCCAGACACACAAAGAGAGACCAGCTTCTCTTTCTCAGTTCTAGCTCCAGAATTCCTGGAAAAGAACTTTGCTTGGCCTGGATTGGGTCAGAGCTGAGTTGAACACTGACCAACTAAAGACGTGGCCGAGTTGGGTCACATCCTTACCCTGACCAATCAGATTGGGCCAGGACAGTAAGGCCACATTGTACTAACACGACCACCCTGTGGATTCAGAAAAGAGGGTGCTAATTAAGCAAAACAAAAGGTGTCCACTACCTATTCTTTTTTCTATAATATCCTTCTCCAAAAGTAAATGGGAATTATGTAGGTGCTATTTTGGCAACAAACAAGTACTGAGCACCTACACCTACCTACTTGATGTCTAACTGCCTCCTGGCAATACTTTTGTTCATGTTGTGTCTTCTATGACATTGTTTAAAGGCTGTTTTCTATGGTTTTCAGCCCCTACCTCGTGCCCGCGTCTTTTTCATTCTTCATGGCCAGTCTGACTGCCCACTTTACTGAGATCAAGATTGCATAACCTCTCTCATCTAACTCTTCTGCAACTAAAATACAGCCCCTTTTCATATATCTCTCCTGCACAACCCCCCCTGCCCCACATCTTTTCCTCCCAGCTTTGGAGAAAAGATTCACTCTTGTTGGTGTCCAAGGGTGATCAAGGTCTGTGAGACAGGCTAAATGAGAGTACATTAGAAAGTGTGACAGATACTAGAACAGCAACTTATCAATTTAGAGTGAGTAATCTCTACTACAAAGAATAGCAACATTTACAAGTAGTTGAGCAGTGCATTCTTTTCCTTTAGTCAAGCTCCATACAAAACCAAATCATAATTTGAAAACATTGTTGGTTTATTCAAAGTAATTCCTGCAAAAGGCACTGGAAATACCCAGTCTATAGGGTGAAATAATAGTGATAATAATAATAATAGTTAAGTGAGTTAGTTTCATGCTCTCTGGGGTGGTTTTTCCTGTGCAGAAAAGACTATTCAAAAGTTTACGTTTATTTTTGTCTAATGGTAAAAAGTTTGCAAGGGTCCAGTGAACTATGGCCGTGGGTCAAATCGGCCCACGCTGATTTGCATGGCCCATGAGTTGAGAATGGTTTTTACATTTATAAATGTTGGAAAAAATAGAAAGGGGAATAATATTTTGTGACGTGGAAATTTTTGAAATTCAGATTTCAGTGTAGTTGCCACAGAGACCGTATATCCTGCTATGTCTAAAATATTTACTATGTGACCCTTTTCAGAAAGTTTGCTGATCCCTGGTTTAAAAGATTAGTGTTCAGTTTATTGAAACAACAAATTCAAAACCTTAGTGTGTTCCTAAGCTTTTAAAAAAACCAGATGGTTCACATCTATGAAACCACCACCACCACAATCAAGATACAGAACATTTTCATCACTCCCAAGAGATTCTCCTTGCACCACACAGAATATCCCTCCTTCTACTCCCAGAGGCAGGAAGCCACTGATCCACTTTCTGTCACTGTATATTAATTTGCATTTTCTAGAATTTTATATCAACAGAATCATACAGTAAATACTCTTCTGTGTCTGGCTTTTCTTACCCAGCGTAGATTTTGAGCTTCATTCACGTCGCTATGTATATCAGTAGTTTGTTCCTTTTCACTGCTATGTTTTTTAAAAAATAAGCTTTTAAATTCCCAGTTTAAAACTTTTGTATTATGAAACATTTCAATATACTTAACAAAAAAGGCCAAAATAGTGTATGAACCCCCATGTTCACATTACCCAACTTTAATAATTATCAACTCAGGGCCAATGTTGTTTCAACCATACCTTCACCAATTAATTCCCTCCCATATTTGAAGCAAATCCTAGGCATATACCATTTTACTTGTAAATAGTTCAGCATGTATTTCTAAAAGATATGGACTCTTTAAAAAATTATATAAGCATAACACATTTATCATGTCTATAAAGTTTGAACAATAATCCCTTAATTTTATCAAATATCCAGCCAGTATTCACATTTTCAGCTGTTTTGTAAATGTCATCATTTTATATATACAGTATGTTTGAATCAGAATCCAAATAAGATCTGTGCATTACTATTGGTCAATATGCCTCTCAAGTCTCTTTTAATACATGTCTCCGTTTGGCTCCTTGCTTTATTTTTTTCCCTTGCAATTTATTTGTTGAAGAAAGCAGGGGCCTTCCCTGGTGGCACAGTGGTCAAGAATCCACCTGCCAATGCAGGGGACACGGGTTCGAGCCCTGGTCTGGGAAGATCCCACACGCTGCAGAGCAACCAAGCCCCTGTGCCTCAACTATTGAGCCTGCGCTCTAGAGCCCACGAGCCACAACTACTGAAGCCCGTGCGCCTAGAGCCCGTGCTCTGGAACAAGAGAAGCCACCGCAATGAGAAACCTGCACACTGCAACACAGAGTAGCCCCCTCTCACCACAAACAGAGAAAGCTAGCGCACAGCAACGAAGACCCAGCACAGCCGAGAGAGAGAGAGAGAGAGAGAGAGAGAGAGAGAGAGAGAGAGAGAGAGAGAGAGAGAGAAGCAGGTAGTTTGTTCCACATGGTTTCCCACAATCAGGATTTTGCTGATTGTATCCCCTGGTGGTGTTTATGATGTTCCTTTGTCCTTTCATTTTCTGAAAACTGGTTGTTGGATATAAAGGAATAAATATTTTAGTTGAAGAATAATGTTCTTAAATGTTCAAGTTCAGATTACATATTTCGTTTGTTATTTTAGCAATAATTTTTAGGGATCTTGAATAATGTTTGCTTCAGTTTATAAAGGTAGCTAATGAAACACTTCCCAGTGTAATACAGGCCTCTTTGGGATTGGCAAATGATGGCCTGTGGGCTCACCACTTGTTTTTGTAAATAAAGTTTTATTAGAACACAGCCATGTCCATTCATTTAACATTTATTATCTCTGGCTGCTTTCCCAATACAGTGGCAAAATTGAGTAGTTGTGGCACAGACCCTCTGGCCCACAAAACCTAAAATATTTACTATCTGGCCCTTTAAGAAAAAGTTTGCTGACCTTGGCTTAGCATTTATGCATTTTATATAAATGTAATATGTTTTATTTCCTCTTTGGGTATTTCAGTTACCTGACAATACATCAATCTTTTTCAAGTATTAATTTTTACAAAGGTAATCAATTATACCTAAAAGTATGGTAAACTTTAAATTATTCGATGGTCTGAAACTTTGCCTAAACTTCATAAGACTTCGACTTAAAGTCAGGAGTCTAAAGCAGTTACTCGATTCCACACTTTTAAATTGTTCTTATAAGGGGTCTCTTAAGCCAAGTTCTCTTCCCCATCTGTAGTACAGAAAATATCTAATATGCCCAGATTCCTTCTTATGACAAAAACGTTACTATTATGGCCCTGATTCTCCTAACCCTTCCACATTAGTTGCTCTTCTGGAATGGAAGGATACGAAGCAGTGGGGAAGGCGGCAGCCAGGGGGGTCTGCTAAGGAAGGCGTCTGCTAAGGGAGGTGGAAGCTGCCCCAATTAACTGAGGGAACTTAGAGCCAGAGATTTTGGTAGAACCTGAAAGTTGCAGACTTTTGCTGCTCATATCGTCATACTAAGTCTCTTTTTGTAAGCACTGTGTAGAGGCCTTCAATACTTGAAGCGTGCTCATTTTGGACGCACACAACCTAATTCTCACACAGGTCTGCAGCTTTCACAAGAGTCCATCCATCCTTTGATTTGATTTGCATCTCCCACTCTTAATCTATTTCCTAACTAAAGATCTTTGAACTCCCTAGGACTCCATCACCCCCCAGATATATTTTCATTTATTTATTTTCACCTGCAAATACTTCACTATATATCTCCGATATATAAGAACTTTAAAAAAGTAACCTCAGTGCCATTAGTACATTAGTACATCTAACAGAATTAATAAGAATTACCTGATGTCATCTAATATTCTGTCAACTTCTAATTTCTCCATCTGTCTCAAAAAAAGAATTTTTATAATTCTTCCAACCAGAATCATAATGAGGCCGTATATTGCATTTGGTTGATATATCTCTAAAATCTTTTAATCTATTTCAGTCTCCCGCCCCCTTAAAGATGTTGATTCATTGAAGAAACTGGGTTGTTTTCTATAATTTCCTACACTCTGAATTTGGCTGATTGCTTCTAGGTGGTATGAGCTCTTTAAATTTTTCCTTTACCCATGTATTTCTGGTAGCAGTCTTCATTAGATTCAGATTCAATTTTTTTAAAGTCAAGAATACTTCATAAGTGGGTAAATATATTTTCTAACCAGCAAAGACCTTTGAACTTGAGAGGACCTTGAATTCTTTTGTATTTCTAAAGTATTTAAAATGATAAATTGATTGAAGTTTGGATATTTCACAAGGCTTTGAGTCAGACTTGCAGTCACAACTCACATAATAGCTAACTTGTATTAAGTGCTTTCCACGAGCCAGGCACAAGCCTAAGCACTTTACCTCTATGCTAATTTAACCTTCAAAACATTTTGCAGAAGAAACTGTCCACACAAAAAAATTAATCAATTGTCAATCTAAGAAAGAAATGGAAAGTTTTGTTTGAGCCAAACTGAGGATTATAATACAGGAGACAATCTCCCAGACAGCTCTGAGAACTGTTCTGAAGAGATAAAGTAGGAGGCCAGAATGTATGTGATTTTGGTGAAGGGTTACATGCAAACTCTCATCTTTTTTTTTTTTTTTTTTTAAAAGAAGGAATCTAACAATTTAAATTTATTTATTTATTTATTTATGGCTGTGTTGGGTCTTCGTTTCTGTGCGAGGGCTTTCTCTAGTTGTGGCAATTGGGGGCCACTCTTCATCGCGCTGCGCGGGCCTCTCACTATCGCGGCTTCTCTTGTTGCAGAGCACAGGCTCCAGACTCTCAGGCTCAGTAATTTGTGGCTCACAGGCCTAGTTACTCCGTGGCATGTGGGATCTTCCCAGACCAGGGCTCAAACCCATGTCCCCTGCATTAGCAGGCAGATTCTCAACCACTGGGCCACCAGGGAAGCCCCCAAACTCTCATCTTGATAGAAGGTTACTGCTCTTTGGGAGGAAAAGATATCTTAGTTAATGGTTTTAGTGCTTTTCTAAGTATTGGAAGGTGCAAGAAACTGGGTTCATAAAATTTTCACCTGAAAATATCTAACTATCTGAGAGCCAGTTCTATCAGTTCTCCCAGAGCACAAAGTGCCTCATCCTGATGCTTGCCCTGAATTCCTTTCAGGGATTCCTTTCAGTGACTGCAGTGGCTAGTGACTTGATTCTTGTAGAACTGGATGGTGGGTGACATTCTTTATTTTACAATCCCCTCCCTTTTGGTCTTAATTTTGACCAAGGTTTGGGAGGCATTTCGTGACCACTTTGTCCCAAGGTGCCAGGAATGCTCATTCCCAGGTCAAGCAAAGATTTCATTGATAGGCCCCTCAAGGTACTGTACTGGACTAGGCCCCTTTAACAGTAACCAAAAGCCTCTGGACTGCCTGTCTTACTAGTCTTCTATGGTCCAGGAAATGGTTCCCTCTTGTTGCTTTTTCCCGTATCTAGAGTTACACTATTACAATCATTGATCTTATAGAACTATGTATTTGATCAATCACTTCAAGGCATCTGTTCATCATTAATTTTATCTGAGACTCAGTCACACATTTGGTAATGCAAGAAACAATAATCTTATAGAATAGACAGAAAACAAGTAATATAGCTAGAAACATTAATAAGTTCATAAATATGTATTTAAGCCAAGAACTTCCATAAGGTGTGGCCCAGTAGTCTCCCCAGGTCGTCTGACCAGTCTGTTCTGCACCAGTCACTATCTTTAAGGGAAATGACATATTGGCATTGTACATAAAGTTCACCAAAGATGCCTACACATACAGGGTGAGTGGTGGGTCATAAGTGACCCCTTACGGGATTGAGAAAGGAATGTTATCTTCTGAGGAATTACCCAGCTGGCACCAGAAAAAGAAAAATTGATCTTTATGGTTGAGCAGGTATTTCTGCCATTGGGGAGGTCTGGTTAATGCGTAATGCAGATGTATGATGCACACTAGACGGGAGGGAGGAGGTACAAATGGGCAGAGAAAAATTTTGTTTAAATTTTTATCTTGCCTTAAAATACAAATTTTTATTTCATCAAAATTGAAGCTTAGGGAGTTTGATTTGACTCAGTTAGGAAGCCATGGTGTGAACTCAGGGGTGTAATCAGAATCCCAACTTCCTTGAACTTTGTGCTCTGAACAGTTGCACCTCCAGTCTCAGCATTTTCCGGTTCTCACAGAAGCCTGACGGTACTAATTACTGGGAAGTGGTCCCTTCCGCCCCTCCCCCATCATGCCCCGCCCCCTTTCATTCCGCCCCGCCCCTGCGGTTGGGGTCCAGGCCAAAGGACCGACGGGAAAACTACACTTCCCAGAGTGCACAGCGACCGCAAGGGCCTTACTACCGGCCTCGGCTTCCCGGCGCCATTTTTGTGGCGTGAAAAGGCGGTGCGGCCTGTGATCATGGCGCTGTTCCCCGCCTTTGCGAGTGTTAGTGAGGCGCCCGAGAGTGGGAGCCCCAGGAAAGGTAAGCACACAAAAGGGATGAAGAAGGTACTTGGCAGGCTTAGGGCGGAGTTTCTTGGGCCCAGGTCTCGCCCTTGCCTTGGATTTGTTTATTCATTTGTATCCCAGAGTTCTCCGCGGTGCTGCAAAGCCTTGTGGGAGGAGCAGCGGCACTCGTCCGGGTTTCTGGGCTCGAGTTGTAGAGTCCAGAAGGAGAAAGAAAGACCAGGAGAGGCCTCGGAGCTGGGACTTCCGTGTAATCATATTGTTGAGCCCCGTTTTCTCCCCCCAGCCTCAGTTCCTTCACCTGTAAAATGGAAACAGTGGTACTCCACATCTCGGGGAGACTCCTGATGCAAATGCTGGGTGTTCTTATCACAGCTTTTTTTCCTTCTCTGTTCTCCTTATTTCTGAATTGCTTATTGGGCTCATATCTTTTGGCCGACCAAGAGCTAGAGAATTAGGATCCAAAGGCTAATCAAACACAGTTTCTCTCCAGATGGGCACAGCTGCTGGGAATAAGAACTAACATTTATTTATTGAGGGTCGACTGTAGGTCAGGTAATGGCATTACATATTTTATTTAAGCCTTAAGCGTTCCCAGATCTGCATTGTTAAAAACTGTGGCACATAGTGAATTGTAACTTGAAGTGATTAATCATAAATCATGCCCTTATGTGGCAGAGTCCAGCTGTGTCTGACACCTTTATCGTATCCTGTCGTAATTCCTACATTTCTTTTTTTGGTATACTTCTCATAATTGTGAGTAATTTCTTATATAATTAGTGTAATTTTGGTCATCCTTTACTAGACCGTAACATTCATGTAGTCAGAAACAGTGTTTGTCTATTCATTGCAGCATCGTTAACCCCTAGCACAGGCCCAAAGTATAGTAGGTGTTCGATAAATATTAGCTGAATGTACAGACCAATAGTAGGTACTTAACAAAAAAGTAACAGTACATACAAGGTGGGATGTTACAGATGACACAGGTGAACCAGAGGAATAATGACTTCTGTGGGGAAGTTCAAAGAAAGCATTATATAGGAGCTAACTTTGGAGATGGGTCTTCAAGAGGGTAGGATCTGGACAAAGAGATAGTGGAAGGGCATTCCAGGGCCTTCAAAGGCACGCAGGAAGGAAAACATGAGACCTCTGCAAAAAACTGCAAATAGTTCAATTTGTCTGGAAATGTAGAGGTGTAAGGAGGCACCTTGGGAAATATGGTTGGAACTGGTGATGAGGGATGGTAGTGACTTGAATAACAGGCCAAGGGTTAATCCTTTTATTTTGGGAGGGTGAAGTGGCAGGTTTACAGGGGAGTGTTGCTCTTGTCATTTATCTTAACCAGTATTTATTGGACATCTTCTGGGTACCCAGCATCAGGGTAATGATTGTAAAAGAGCTTTTTATTCTTTTTTAATTTATTTATTTTCGTTTTGTTTTTTTAATTTTTATTTTATATTGCAGTGTAGTTGATTTAAAATGTGTTAATTCCAGGTGTACAACAAGATGATTTAGTTATACATATACATATATCTATTCTTTTTCAGATTCTTTTCCCATATAGGTTATTACAGAGTATTGAGTAGAGTTCCCTGTGCTATACAGTAGGTCCTTGTTGATTAACCATTTTATATATAGTAATGTATATATGTTAATCCCAATCTCCTAATTTATTCCTCACCCCCCACCTTTCCCCTTTGGTAACCATAAGTTTGTTTTCTAAGTCTGTGAGTCTGTTTCTGGTTTGTAAATAAGTTCATTTGTATCATTTTTTAGATTCCACATATAAGTGATAGCACATGGTGTTTGTCTTTCTCTTTCTCTGACTTCACTTACTACGATAATCTCTAGGTTTATCCATGTTATTGCAAATGGCATTATTTCACTCTTTTTTATGGCTGAGTAATATTCCATTGTATATATGCACCACATCTTCTTTATCCATTCATCTGTTGATGGACATTTAGGTTGCTTCCATGTCTTGGTTATTGTAAATAGCGCTGCAGTTAGCACTGGGGTGCATGTATCTTTTCAAAATATGGTTTTCTCAGGGTATATGGCCAGTAGTGGAATTGCTGGGTCATATGGTAGTTCTATTTTTAGTTTTTTAAGGAACCTCCATACTGTTCTCCATAGTGGCTGTATCAATTTACATTCCCACCAGCAGTGTAGGAGGGTTCCCTTTTCTCCACACCCTCTCCAGCACTTATTGTTTATAGACTTTTTGATGATGACCATCCTGACCGGTGTGAGTTGATACCTCATTGTAGTTTTGATTTGCACTTCTCTAATAATTAGCGATGCTGAGCATCTTTTCATGTGCTTTTTGGTCATCTATATGTCTTCTTTGAAGAAATGTCTATTTAGATTTTGTGCCCATTTTTTCTTTTTTTGTGATTGGGTTGTTTACTTTTTTGATATTGAGCTGTATCAATATGAGCTGTATGTATGAGCTGTTTGTATATTTTGGAGATGAATCCCTTGTCGGTCACATTGTTTGCAAATGTTTTCTCCCCTTCTGTGGGTTGTCTTTTCATTTTGTTTATGGTTCCCTTTGCTGTGCAAAAGCTTTTAAGTTTAATGAGGTCCCATTTGTTTATTTTTGTTTTTATTTTCATTACTCTAAGAGGTGGATCCAAAAAGATATTGCTGCAGTGTATATCAGAGAGTGTTCTGCCTATGTTTTCCTCTAAGAGTTTTACAGCATCCGGTCTTACATTTTAGGTCTTTAATCCAGTTTGGGTTTATTTTTGTGTATGGTGTTAGAGAATGTTAAGAGCTTTTTATAAAGTACTGTATTTTAAAAAATTTAAACACAACATTATTAGCCATAATGAAATTAACTATAATTCTTTAATATCATCTAATTGTCAATTAATGTTCAAATTGCCAGAGTTGTTTCAAAAATGGCCTTTTACAGTTGGTTTCTTCAAGTCAGTATCCAAAGAAATCCAACACTGCATTTTGGATATGTCTCTTAGGTCTTTTTAAAAAATATAAAACAGTTTCTCCCTCCCTTCTATTTTCCCTTGTGATTTGTTGAGGAAACTGCGTCATTTGTCCTATAGACATTTCCCACCAAATCCTTATGGTGTCATTTAACATGCTTCTCTACCCTAGAATTTCCTGTAAACTGATAGTTAGATGTAGAGAGTTAATTAGATTCAGGTACAGTGTTTTTAGTTGAAAATACCTCATTGGGTATGCTCTACACTTGCTGTTGAGCCAAATCAGGAGGATGAGCGGTCCAGTTTTCTCTCTTTTAGTAGTGAGATTGATCGGTGGATTCCTGGATGGCCTGATTCATCCATTATGAAGCTGCCCATCAGGCTTTCACCTAATGATTTTTGCAGCCATTTATGATTATTGCTTAGATCCACCGTTTCATTGGGGTTACAAAATGGTTATTTTCCGTTTTTAGCATTCCTCCTATATTTATTAGTATCAGTTATCCTATAAAGAACTTTTTCTCAACACTGTTGGGATACCCCGAAATACAGTTCAGGCAGGAAAGACAGGATGAATACTTGATTTGTTCCTTTTGTCAGTTTACAGAATAACAAGTTTGGGTCTTGGCAACTTTTAGAGGTGACAAGTGAGGTGTTTCTCCCCACCCCCTTTAATTATGAACTCATGAATTTTTAACATACTTATATTTCAGTCCATTGCAAATACTATTTTCTAATGCTCAAATTGTCCCATTTTTGGCTAATGGGGCCTTGATCAAGTTGGGCCTGTGTCTTTTTGGCATAAACCGGTTGTCTTTAATCACCTCCTTGCTTTCTGCCCTAAAAGCTGCCAGAGCTCATAGCTTACATGTTTTGTAATGGCCTGGAATTGACCATTTCTCAAAGGAACCCTGGTTTCTTTTAGTGGAAAATGGTATGGGTATGTTAAAACCACAAATTGGATGTTGGGAGTACTCATGGCACTGGGTTGTCATTACTTCTAAACATTTTCAGTGGCCAGAACCAGAAAGAGAAAAATTCATCATGACTTCATACTGATATTTCTAATCCAAGTTTAAGATTATGAGATTTTTAATTGATTTCTTTGACTTACTATTTATATTTATTTCCTCTTATGCTGAAAATATTAGTTCTTAGTGTCATTAGTCCAACTATGTATAGGTCCAAAATAACAATAGTAATATGACAATACTAAATAGTTCACTATTTCTTTATGGTTCTATTTGTCCTTAGGCTATATCCCACAACCCACATGCTGTCAAATTACTGTGTTTTAAATTCACTTGAAATAATTCTCTGTGTGGTTTCATTACCAATTTGATATACAATTAGGTATATTTGTTTTTAATTTTGGGGGATTGTGTTTTTCTTCTTTTTGATTTGGTCCCGTTTTATAATGTTGTGAAACATTTACATGGTTCTAAAGTTGAAAATACATATAACCCAGTTATTTTCGGAGAAAAAACTTCCATCTCAATTCTCCAACTTTCCCCTACCGTTTAGAATTTTTAGTAGTCAATGATATCCTTCCGTTTTTTTCCTCCTTAATATGAGCAACTACATTTCCGTTCTGTTTCTCTTTTTTATTTTAATTTTTTGTTTTTCTATTAAAGTATAGTTAATTTACAATGTTTCAGATATGCAGCAAATTGATTTAGTTATACATACATATATATATATATACTTTTTCAGATTCTTTTCCATCATAGGTTATTACAAGATATTGAATATAGTTCCCTGTGCTATACAATAGGTCCTCATCGTTTCTCTATTTTGTATATAGTAGTGTGTATCTGTTAATTCCAAGTCCCAAATTTATCTCTCCTCCCCCCTCCACTTCTGTTTCTTAAATGCATATTATTCTGCATTTTACCTAAAATCCCAGACATCACTCTACAGTGGAGTATAGAAGTCTTCCTCACTTCTTTTGACTGGTACACAGAGCTCCATAGTGTGGATGTCACATACTTTATTCTGTCAGTCCCTATTAAGGACATTTTGACTGTTTCTGGTCTTTTGCTGTTAAAAATAGAAGCACTGTACTTTTGGCCTTACACTATAAAATGTTATAAAAATGTAAGATGGTGTTAGTACTGGTGTGTGCAGAGTTTCAATCAAAAACAAAAACAGAAACAAAAAACTCCTGGACAGGAAAGATGAGCAATACCAAAGCAAGTGAGAGAGGCTCTGTTCTCCACTCTCTTGGTACTGTTAAGAGTTAGGCCAGGATTTCAGCAGGCATCACACTCAGTAAGTGTTTTGGGGAGGCTAAATTCAGTAGCCTTCATTCTCTCAGCAAACAGGTATCCAGCGCCTCCCTTGTGTTAGGAGCAGCAGAAAGACCCCAGTGTGTGATCGATCCCTCCAATTCTCGAGCTTTTCTTTCTACACCATCAGATTTATTAGGCTTGTCTACTCTAAAACATTGTTGCTTGGGGGTTGAATATTTAGACAGAGCTGGGATGGAAGATATGAGGCATGTGAGTCCGGTGTATTATTGATATTTGGGGAAGAAGCTACACACGTTGCCTTTTTTTTTTTTTTTTTTTTTTTAAAATAAATTTATTTATTTTATTTATTTATTTTTGGCTGTGTTGGGTCTTCGTTGCTGCGTGCGGGCTTTCTCTAGTTGCGGCGAGCGGGGGCTACTCTCCATTGCGGTGCGCAGGCTTCTCACTGCGGTGGCTTCTCTTATTGTGGAGCACGGGCTCTAGGCGCATGGGCTTCAGTAGTTGTGGCACTTGGGCTCAGTAGTTGTGGCTCACAGGCTCCAGAGCGCAGGCTCAGTAGTTGTGGCGCACGAGCTTAGTTGCTCTGCGGCATGTGGGATCTTCCCGGACCAGGGCTCGAACCCGTGTCCCCTGCATTGGCAGGCGGATTCTTAACCACTGCGCCACCAGGGAAGCCCCACACGTTGCCTTTTTACCTGAAACCTGCTCTTCTTTCTGTGTCCACGTGTCAGAAAATGGCGCCACCGTTCTCCCACGTACCTCAACTTGCTGTCTCCCCCACTCAGTCCTTCATCCAGTCCTTCCAAATAACTCTTCAATTTGTTAGTTTCCCTCTATTCTCACTGCCACTGCATAATTTTCACCGCGGTCATCCCCTGGATTATTACAACGGCCTTCTAAATAGTCACTCCCTGAACCACTCTCCACACCGTAGCCAGAATTTTAAAACTACTTATTTAAAAACACTATGTGTCTCTGATATAAACCATACCAGTGTTTTCTTAGGTCAGTCTCCCAAAACAATAGAAATAAAAACAAAACTAAACAAATGGGACCCAATCAAACTTACAAGCTTTTGCACAGCAAAGGAAACCATAAACAAAACGAAAAGACAACCCACAGAAGGGGAGAAAATATTTGCAAATGATGCGACCAACAAGGGCTTAATTTCCAAAATACACCAACAGCTCATACAACTCAACAACAAAAAACCAAACAACCCAACTGAAAACTGGGCAGAAGACCTAAATAGACATTTCTCCAAAGAACACATACAGATGGCCGATAGGCACATGGAAAGATGCTCAACACTGCTAATTATTAGAGAAATGCAAGTCAAAAGTACAATGAGGTACCACCTCACACCAGTCAGAATGGCCATCATTAAAAAGTGTGCAAATAACAAATGCTGGAGAGGGTGTGGAGAAAAGGGAACCCTCTTATACTGTTGGTGGGAATGTAAGTTGGTGTAGCCGCTGTGGAAGACAGTATGGAGGTTCCTCAGAAAACTAAAAATAGAACTACCATATGATCCTGCAGTCCCACTCCTGGGCATATATCCGGACAAAACTATAATTCACAAAGATACATGCACCCCTGTGTTCATCACAGCACTATTCACAGTAGCCAAGACATGGAAGCAACCTAAATGTCCATCAACAGATGAATAGATAAAGAAGATGTGGCACATATATACAATGGAATATTACTCAGCCATAAAAAAGAATGAAATAATGCCATTTGCAACAACATGGATGTACCTAGAGATTATTGTACTAAATGAAGTAAGTCAGAAAGAGAAAGACAAATACCACATGCTATTACTTATATGTGGAATCTAAAATATGGCACAGATGAACCGACCTACAAAACAGAAAGACTTACAGTCATAGAGAACAAACTTGTGGTTGCCAGGGGAGGGGGTGGGGTGGGGGGAGGGATGGATTGGGAGTTTGGGGTTAGTAGATACGAACTATTGTATATAAAATGGATAAACAACAAGGTCCTACTGTATAGCCCAGGGAACTAAATTCAATATCCTGGGAAAAACCATAATGGAAAAGAATCTAAAAAAGAATGTATGTGTATAACTGAGTCACTTTGCTGTACAGCAGAGATGGGCACAACATTGTAAATCAACTATACTTCAATAAAAAAATTGAAAAAACCACTATGTGCCATTCACTGGTCTAAATGCTTTACAAACACATATTAAGTCACTGAATCCTCAAAACAACCCTATGAAGTCGGTATTATTGTCAGCATTTTTAGGGAGGAGGAAACAGGCACAGAACCAGGATTTGGGCTCAAGCAATCTAGCTTCAAAACGTGTGTGCTTAAACACTATTCTTTGCTGCTGATCTTTTGAACCCTAGGCCTGATTTTGTCACCCTTGCTCAAAACTCAAGCATTTTCCCATTGCTCTTAGGGTAAACACAAACTCTAATATGGTTGTTTTTAAGGCCCCTGAACCTCTCCGGCTTCATTTTGCTCCTACTCCCCCTCACTCCTAGTGGTCCAGCCATAGCAGCTTTCTCCTGTTTCCCAGAGAGTCATGCTTTCTCACTTTCAGGCCTTTGTATAAGCCATTTCCCCTGCCTAGATGCTTCCTAGGAGCATATTTGCCTACTTTTTTTCTCATCCTTTAGGTCTTATTGAGCTGTTCTCCCAGGCAGCTTTCTCTGATCCATACCTAGTTTGGACTAGGGAACCCAACTGTGTGCTCTCATTATACCCTGTAACTCTTCTTTATCTTGGCGTTTGTCTAATTGCATGTAAATAACTGCCAGTGTGTCCGCTCCCTGAGGGCTGTCCTGGGTTTGTCCATGCCTGGCTCTCAGCGAAGAAGTGCTGGATGAAAGGAGAAGACTTGGAGAGATTAGGTTTTTTTGTTCCGAGTTGCACAACGAATAAACTTTAAAGCCAGTGTTTGAACGCAAGTCCTTCTGACACCGGAAAATGTATTATAAACCACACTGTGATATTGGAATGTTGGGGTTTGGTTGTTTAAACATTACCTTTGGGATCCCTGGGTCTCTTCAAATTGTAGGTTAACTCTGTGGAAAGGCTGACTGCTTAGATTCTCTGTACTTGGCGTCTTAAATGCAGTTCTTAGTCATGTTTGCCGGTGTTGTTTGTAGAATGCTTGTGCTCTCAGATTCTTTGTCAGGAATCAAGTGTTTCCATCAAAACAAAGAGCTTGGCTCATTCTTTTTAAAGGAATAACCCCCTTCCCTAATATAGATGCTGTAGAGCCCTAGAAATGTCTTTTGAATTATCCCTGAAGGGGTGGCGCTTGCCTCTGAGTTCATGTAAACTCATAATCAGTGCTATTTTGTTATACAGGTTTCCCCCACTATCTGAAGGTAGAGCAGCGTTCCGATGAAACCTTTCCTAAGCTGAAACGGTGTACAGTGAAGAAACAGTTAATTCAGGCCACGTCTTGCTAACGGATGCACAGAGTAAATGAGGATAAAGCACAGATACTCACAGACATAGTTCAAAGCTATGGCGGCTCGATGCTGCGCTCCTTCCTGGGGAGGGAGCTTGGTGAGGCCACTGTTGCTGCTTGGGGTGCTCGCTGCCTCTCTGAAGGCTCGCTGCAAAACGAACACTGAAGCCTGCTTTTGCTTTTCGCTTTTTTTTTTTTTTTTTTTTTGGTAAAAGCGAAAATCCTCTTCGGACTTTGGCTAGTGAAAATAGGTACTAGTTGAAGGTCTTTCATAAAACGAAAGTGCCATAAAGTGAACTTTGGAAAAGCGGGGGAAAGCCTAATACAGTGGGGAATGGGTGTAGAACAAGGATATTTTATCCACTTGTGGTTCAAAATTTGTTTTTATTTTTTTTTACTTTCTAATTTTAAAAACATTTATTATTAATTAATGTATTTATTTTTGGCTGTGTTGGGTCTTCGTTGCCGCGCGCGGGGCTTTCTCTAGTTGCGGCGAGCGGGGGCTGCTCTTCGTTGCGGTGCACGGGCTTCTCAGTGCGGTGGCTTCTCCTGTTGCGGAGCACAGGCTCTAGGTGCACGGGCTTCAGTAGTTGTGGCACGCGGGCTCAGTAGTTGCGGCTCGTGAGCTCTAGAGCGCAGGCTCAGTAGCTGTGGCGCACAGACTTTGTTGCTCCGCGGCATGTGGGATCTTCCCGGACCAGGGATCGAACCCGTGTTCCCTGCATTGGCAGGCGGATTCTTGACCACTCTGCCACCAGGGAAGTCCCCAAAATTTGTTTTTAAAATTTAAATCTATTCATGACAATTCCTTCTTCCCTCCATCTGTAGTGGAATTGAATTAAAGCATTTTCACTAGTGATGGAGAAATAGAATTATATAATAAACTTATATAATCGCAAAAAGCATTTCAGCTTGAAGTATTCAGTGATAATTCATTATATTTTTTTCTGTAAAATTGCACACGATGTGGTTTTTGTAGATACCTGCCTGTTTTTGTTAGGCAGTAGTTCTAAAGTGGTTTTTCTGCCTGATACTTCCACTCTTCTTCCTTTCTTAGATGTGTGTATGTGTATAGCAGGGTGCTAATTTCCAGGTAAGTTTCAACCTGTGGTTTACTTACTAACCTGCCGGTACAAAAGGTTTGTCAGCTAGTCATCTTCTCTATCTTAAACCCTAGGCATGTGGTATCCTGCTAGTCTTCTCTGTGACGTGTTACATCCTGCTTGGTATGAGCACAGTTATCTAAATCCATAATTGGTATTTGTAAATTATTTGAGGATGTACGTAAATATAGAAAAGGACTTTGCAATCTGATTAATAAAGCATCTTTTGATCTCAGATAACTTTCTAGGATTCTGTGTAATTAAAATTTAGGAATGCAAATGTATCACATGAACAGTTAATGTTATGGTTAAATATAAGCACCACGTGAGCAGGGACTTGTTCACCACTGTGCCTCCAAAGCCTGGAACTGTGCCTGGACACATAGTAGATATTCCATTCTTTAATGATTAAATCTGAATTTACAATGAAAACTGGAAGAATTATTAAGTAGTACTTTATGCCTAGATAATGGCATGCTTTTAACAATCAAATTTTTTCAGTTCTGTAAATTAGTTGCCAGGGGTACAGGGATGCAGAGAGATGATTCAGATCCTCATTCACTTTACTTATTCAACAAATATTTATTGACTCCAGTTGCTTTGTACCAAGGCACTGGGCTAGGAGTTGGGAATACAGGAGTGAATAGTCATGGCTCCTGCCCTCATGTTTCTTTTGGTTTGGAAAGAAGGGAGTGGGAGGAGTGGAGGCAAGCTGGAAACTTGGATGCACAAGTTGTAAACCAGTTGGTATATTTGTTTGGCTGGAAGAATATTTTTGTCGTTTTCTTTTTTTCTGTTGTCACTCTCGATAGTGTCATAGTAATCATTACTCATCTGGTCCCTGTAAGGATTTGAGTTGTTGGCCTTTGGCTTAGACTATGATGGGAAGACTTGACATGCAGATAATGAGATTGCAATGTGAAAATTGCTGTTGTAGCCCCCTGTACCGATTGCAGGGAGACTTAGGAAAAGCAACTCCTTAGCTGAGGAGGTGAAGAGTTAGCACCATGGCATGGTTAGAGGGGGCTGGATGGAGGATCACAGATCCAGATGTGTGTGTGAGTTAACTTCTTTGAGCCTCCGACTATTGATCTGTAAATAAGGGAAGGGTATCCAGGCTGTGCTCCAGTGAGCCTTTGTGGACCTGCTCCCTCCCTGTGAGCCCCCAACAAGGGCATCCTGCTTTTTCTGTTCTGCATTTTGAACTTCTCTGAAAGATTGTGCTTGAACAGTGGGTTCCTTGGCTAAGAAAGTTTGAAAATCTCTGGACTAGGTGACCTCCCAAATTTTTCTAGGCCTAACACCCAATGATTATTACTTTAATATTCCACACATGGTCACTGTTAATATGATAGCTTCCCTCCTCCCACCCCCCAAAAAGCAGCAGCAACTTCTTATCAGGTAAAAATACCTTTTGTTCCTATAAAAGGTCATTTGATTGAGATGAAGGTCACTCAGAGGGTCAGTGATGATTTGAGTTCAAAACCCAAGAGTTTTAGTTCTTTATAAACTACTTTTTTTCCTCCCCACAGTGGTCCCATATGGCAAAGCCTTAAATGCATCCTTTAAAAGCTTTTTTTTGTACCTTCTGAAGGACTTTGGAGAGCTACACACTTTGTTGTTTTAATGTATCTATTTCTTTACACTTCCTCCAAGCTGTCCTCACTATCCAGATATTTATGTAAAAATATAATGGACTTCTTTGAGAGCATCTCTCCTTGCATATTGTTTGTTCCATTTTTTCCCACTTTTCCTCTGCTCATGACAGAATCCAATTACTGTGAAAATAATTGTGATCTCAGTGAGCAACAGGAACTATTTTCGCATACCTCTTGCCAGGAATTAGGCCCAAGGGACGGGAACCCCACAGAAGGAAAAAGGAGACAGTAGAAGAAAGACTGCATGAACAATTCTTTAAACTCTTATTAAGTATGACCTTAAAAATTACTTGATCCCTTTGAGCCTTAGTTTCCTCTTCTGTACAATGAAGATTGTAGTACCTCCTATAGAGGGTTGTTGTGAGGATTAAAAGATGTAAATTAAGTGCTTAACCTGTTGTTTGGCCTACAGTAAAGCCCTTCATAAGCTAGATTCCCTCTCTTCTTTCCCTTTTTCCTGTGCTTTTCAATGCACCTTTTCTCTTTAGGAACTTTCCTTCCTTCTTCCATCCCCTCTTTTCCACAAATATTTATTAAACTCCTACTGATGTATGCCAGGCATTGCTCTCAGTGCTAGGGATACAGCAGTGAATAAAATAAGGTACTGTATCATGGAGCATACATTCTGATATCCCCTCTTCACTAAGATGCAATTACCATCAGGGACTAGAATACAGAATATATAAAGAACTCTTACAACTCAATAATAAAAAGACAACCCAGTTAAAAAATGGGGAAAAGATTTGAATAACTGTTTCTGTTGAAATATGAAGGGCCAACAAGCAAACACATGAAAAGATTCTCAACATCGTTAGTCACCTGGGAAATGGAAATCAAAACCACAGTGAGAAAACAGCATACCCAGTAGGATGACTGTAATCTGAAGGACAGAGAGTAACAAGCTGGCAGCGATGTGGAGAAATTGGAATCCTCATACCTTGTTAATGGGAGTATAAAATGGTGCAGCCAGTTAGGAAAACAATCTGACAGTTCCTCAAAATGCTGAACATGAGTTACCATATGACCAACCAATTCTGCTCCTAGATATCTGCCCAAGATAACTGAAAACATTTGTCCATATAAAAACTTGTACCTGAATGTTCATAGCAACATTATTTATAATAGCTAAAAAGTGGAAGCAACCCAAGTGTCCCGATAAAATGTGGTATAGACATAAAACGGAATTATTATTCAGCAATAGAAACGAATGGAATACTGATACATGATACAGCATGGATGAACCTTGAAAACATTATGCCAAGCGAAAGAAGCCAGTTACAAAAGACCGTATATTGTATGATCTTGTTTATATTAAATGTCCAAGGTAGGCAGATCTATGGAGAGAGAAAGTAGATTCGTGGTTGCCTAGGGCTGGTTGTGGGAGTCGGAGGGCAGGAGGTGGGTGATGGGGAGTTGCTGCTAATAGCTGTGGGGTTTCTTTTGGGGATGATGAAAATGTTCTAAAATTATCTTACAGTGACAGTTGCACAATTCTAAATATACTAAAAACCATTGACTTGTCCACTTTAAATGGGTGAACCTTGTATATAATCTATATCCCAATACAACTGTTAAAAAATGTAATTAACCCTTCTCTCTTCTAACTTCAACCATTTTGTGGGTCCTTTCTCCTGAGCATGTGATTATGCTCTGGCCTCCCATCCTAAAACAAAACAGGACAAAATACACACCCCTCCGTGGGCCCCCTTGCTGCCACCATTCTTTTTCTTTCCTTCACAGCCAAGACTCCTAAAAGTTAGAAAATAAGTAATTTAGAAATAGTTCATTATAGAAGAGTTAGAAATTAATGGATAAGCAGAAAGAAGAAAAATTTTGGACATTTAACCTCACCCCCCAGAGATAATCATTATTAACATCTTATATAATTTTAGCATTAATTTAAAAAGTTGACACCGTCTGTTTTTATTTTCACAGAGTACTGTTATAAGGAAAAGCTTATGTTAAGTTACTATACTAAGATAGAACATTGGAATTTTTTTTAAAGAAAAATATCTGAATCTTCTGGAATAATGTTAAGCCTGGTGGGTTTCTATGCATGATTTGATTTTTCTTTAACTTTTTGGAATTGTCTAAATCAAATTTGGGGTCATTAAAACCTAATGCTTTGGAAGAGTTCATGCTCATTAGAGTGTGGATGGAATACATGAAGCCTTGTTGTATTTTAGGCCATGCTTATTACATGGCTTTTGCTTAAGCTACAGCCTGATATCACAAGAGGATTTCAGTTTTAAATATTTTAGAGTGTGTTAAAGCCCCATGCCCTATGAAATAACAATTTCATGGATTCCCTTCAGCTTCTGTGGACTGTTCAAAATGTCTGGCTGACGTTGGCTGTGAATTAAGATGTCAGCTGGTAAGATGGATTTCCTGCTTTAGAAATCCTATTGAGCTAATTTCATTGATCTTTTCTCCTTTTTGCCCATGTGCAGAATTAGACTGGCTGAACAACCCAAGCTTTTGTGTTGGAACCGTAACATCTCTGGGCCAACAAACTGAAGAGGCCACAGCCTTTGTTTCTGAAGAGTCGCTACTGACCAGGTAGTTTTTTTGATATTTTTGATAGGTGGATTTTTAGTCTTTGTCAGCTTAGTTTGAATGATGCTCCTTAGAAAACCCTGTGATAAGAGTTAAGTAAAACTTTTCCTTTTACCTGATGTAATGAGGTGATCTTTGACTATTTTCCCTTATCACTCTTAGAGATTATCCTTTTTTTCCCCTTTCCATTGGAGTGGCAAGTACATGACACAGTTACTGCCAGTAATTAGGCCACAAGGGAAATGGCATCATTGTGATTCTTAAGTAACTTTATTAACCTCATTAGTAACCTTTAGAATATTGTAATTCAGGTATTTCTTTAGTTGCATAAAGGTAGAAGTTGCATGCAAAAATAGAAGGAGCTTTTGTAATAACATAGGATAAAACCTCATGAAAACTTCGGGGAAAGCAAAATGGCAAACATCTGTACCCAGCTTTGAAAGAATTTTGTTATAGATCACTGGACTGAGAAATGAGCTCTCTCACAAATATAGACCAAATGGTCTCATTAATATGATGTACTCTAAAAGTGTAGGAAGCTTTTAGAAATTGAGAATAGTTGATGCATGAGAGGGAGTAATAAGGAAGATCTCGTTATAACTTTAAAAAACAAGGACCAGAGTTAAACCTTTTTTTTTTTTTGGCATTAAGGATATGCTGGCATAATATGTAAGACTGAAAATAAACCTTTTATAGCATTAAAAAATACTGTATTTGATAAAATAACTGGTAGATTAATTTAAAAATATGTAGCTATGAAAATATAGGTTTACAAGCTTAGAAATCTTAGAAAGATTAGAATTTCTTCAGCTGATGTTATTTTAGGTCCAACTCTTAAACCTTTAAGGTGAGTTGCAATCCAGGAAGGTACTGTATAATGTATGGGCATATAGTAAGTCTGTGTGGGCATTTATAGAATTTCCTTTTGCATATTTGTTTATTTGCATACTTACTTACATATTATTTCCCTAATTCTCTTTTGAAAATAATTCTAATGTTGATTTTCCCAAACAGGAGTCCTCTGAATTCAGAGCCTTCAGATGAAAGTGACACTAACAGAAAGCCCAAACAAACAAGCAGAAAAAAGAAGAAAGAGAAAAAGAAGAAAAGGAAGCATCAGCACCACAAGAAAACCAAGAGAAATCGTGGGCAGTCAAGTAGCAGTGGCTCTGAGTCATATACTGATTCTGAAAAGGACAGATCTTCCAGAAGCATCAGAGACAGTAAAAAGGAATCAGAGAAACCGAAGTAGGTTTTCTATTCTCAAATACCTATGATTTTTCAAATCTTGAATTTTTCTCCCTTGATCGTTGCCACAAGTTAGACATCTGAATGACTATTTAGCCACTCAATCAAAATGGAGTCAATAAATACCTCAGTAAAGTGGGAGAAAAAACAAAAAGAGCTCTATCATTAGGTCAACATAAGAAAAGAAAACTTTCATTAAAAAAAAAAATAGGGCCATGATTTTATTTGAGAAATATTATTTAGACACAGTAATGATTGTGTCAAAATCTGATTCAGACAGGAAGTCTACAGGATTTCTGAAAGATGGCAGATGTGCCTTACAGTGGGCACGTGAACCAGTTCACTGCTTAGCTTTTTTTTTTTTTTTTTTTAATTTTCTAAGTATTTCTTTTTTTTTTTTTTTTTAATTTTTATTTATTTATTTATTTATTTTTGGCTGTGTTGGGTCTTCGGTTCGTGCGAGGGCTTTCTCCAGTTGCGGCAAGCGGGGGCCACTCTTCATCGCGGTGCGGGAACCGCTCTTCATCACGGTGCGCGGGCCTTTCTCTATCGCGGCCCCTCCCGTTGCGGGGCACAGGCTCCAGACGCGCAGGCTCAGTAGTTGTGGCTCACGGGCCCAGCTGCTCCGTGGCATGTGGGATCTTCCCAGACCAGGGCTCGAACCCATGTCCCCTGCATTAGCAGGCAGATTCTCAACCACTGCGCCACCAGGGAAGCCCCACTGCTTAGCTTTACACGCTTCTGTAAAGAGTAAGAAAAATGTCTTCCTCCTCTTTCTTTTTTTTTTTTTTTTAAAGTTTTTACTTGATTTTATTTATTTATTTATTTATTTTTGGCTGTGTTGGGTCTTCGGTTCGTGGGAGGGCTTTCTCCAATTGCGGCAAGCGGGGGCCACTCTTCATCGCGGTGCGGGGACCGCTCTTCATCGCGGTGCGCGGGCCTTTCTCTATCGCGGCCCCTCCCGTCGCGGGGCACAGGCTCCAGACGCGCAGGCTCAGCAATTGTGGCTCACGGGCCCAGCTGCTCCGTGGCATGTGGGATCTTCCCAGACCAGGGTTCGAACCCGTGTCCCCTGCATTAGCAGGCAGATTCTCAACCACTGCGCCACCAGGGAAGCCCTTCCTCCTCTTTCTTGATGTCTTCCTTTCAGTCACTCACATCACAACCCCTGTGTGCATAACACACACACACACACACACACACACACACACACAGGTTAAGGTTAATATAGCACTTAAAAATAATCATTGCTTTTGTCCTTATTTCACATTTGTTTAGAACCACTGCGTTAAAGGTATAGAATGGCTCATGACCACAGTATTTCCTTTCCTTGGGGGCCTTTTTTCTCCCCGTGTTTCGCTCTGCTGTCTACGCTGAGCATAGTGTCCCAGGTGTTCTACAGGTTGACCCCAGAGCAGGTGCTTTTCCTCTCTGGTTAATCTAACTTCCTCTTACATAGGGAGGCACTTTTCCCATGCGTGAGACAGGTGGTTATGTGGTGAAACTACTTGAGTTATTATTCCTCATTTAACTTTTTTCTTTTCTTTGTTCATGTGGTCTAGAAGAGAGAAAATTTAAGTCCTGTCCAAGGCATACTTGAAAAAATTTAGTGCTGTTAAGACTTCTGCGACTCTTGAGGGATTATTTGCTCTTGTGGTGTGCTTAGAAGTCCTGTTGATGTCAGTGAGAGCTCTGGTCGGAGTGAGTCTGGAATCCGGCCCATAGTCTCCAGAGAGGCAGACACCGTAGTCTTCCGGGACCCTTCTGTCTGCAGATCAGTGTTGGAGAATGCCGCGGTCCTCTGTGGCTCAGAGGACCCAGATTTATTTAGCCTTCTCTGTGTCTCAGGTGCTATCCCAGTAACCCTAGAGGAGGAAGGAATAAAGGAGTCTAGCAACAAGATTTCGAACTTGGCTGGATTTCTGTGGGCAGGAACCACCACACCTTGCTTGCCTTTGAGTCCCCCCAGCGGTTGGCACTGGGCCTGATGTGGAGTAAACGCTCAAGTACGTTTTTGTTACATGAATGAATGGATGAATGTACCATTGATATTGTTGCTTTTTTAGTATGTCTTCAAAGCAAAATACATGAATTGCTGTGTGTTCTGAAGACTCATCTTTAACTATCTTTTTTATGGCTGAGGAAAATGAGTTTTAAAGGATTTCCTGGAACTGTACAGGAATGACCATAAGAACTTGAAAGATAGTTATTTTCGGCCTGTGCTTAACCACATCAGAGGTGATCGTTACAGCCTCTTGATAGTTTTATGATCCAAACAGCATTTTTAAGTCTGTTGATATTTTGTAGAATATCCCCATTAAGATCAGAGTGGATTGTTCTTGTCTTTGTCTTTTACTTTCTCACTACTCACTTCTGCAGTCTGTTCCTGGGACAGTGACCTGGAAGAATCGTTTGTTTCTGTACAGACAGGGAGTAAGATATTACTGAGTTGTGAGAGTGTTTCCGTGATGTCAGGAAAGCGGCCTGGAGGGAGGGGTGGGTTGCATACCATATGGGACTCTATTTCAGGGTGATCGAGGGACAGCTTCCCCAGAGGTCACAGCTTATAATTGACCTTTGTCTCGTAGGATGAGCTCTTCTTCACCTTCAGGGGGAGGCGTATCCTTCCTCGTACACAGCCTAGACCACAACCTGCTTCCTGACCGCAGTACCCAGTAGGGGAGGAATGAGGGCTTGTTGCTCCCCAGGGGTGGTCTGCAGCCTGGCCCTTCCCGCCCCCTCTCCACACTGGCTTTCCCTTTCTTTCTGGAATGCATCAGTCTCTTTCTCTCCCTTTGCTGCCCCTTTCAGTTTTTGTCATCAGAAAACCCTCCACAGTTGTTCTGGAGGAGAATGTGTTAAAAATCACCACATATTTTAACCCGAGATGCATCATTCAACAAATATTTATTGAGTAGCTACTTTGTGTCCCTGAAATACCAGTCCCTTGTGTTGCCAGCCAAGAGTGATTTAGAAGCCTTTAGAATCTTTATTTCTATCTGGGCAGAGCCAAAAAGCAAAGATGGAACAACACTTAATGGCTGTTTTGACTACTTTGGCACCTTCTTGTGTCAGCAGCATTATGAACTGATTTTCTTTAGAGGAAGAAAGATGTTAGGTGCCAGAAAAAAACCTCCCTCTTCTTTGACTCCTAGGGAACTGGTTCCATTTGTATCTGGAAGTCTGCCAAGTCACAAATTGGTTCAAAGGGATAAATAAGGGTCTTGTCTTATAGTGGACTCTCTGCCCTTTAGATAGAGGTCCAGACGTACAGGCAAAACACCCTACACAGAGCCCAGACTATAAAAACGAGACTTAGACCATGCCTAAGTAACACGCAAGACTGAAGCATTCAGAACTGTGGCTTTGTTGCTGTTGTTAAGTTTTTAGTTGGAATAAATTATCTGAGCACTTTCAAGTAAGTTAGGGCAGCCTTATCTTTCTTTCTCTCTCTTTTTTTTTTTTTTTTTAAGAAAAAGCCTTGTTTGTAAATATACTTGAAAATCAAGTTATAATCATTTAAATGAATTATTTTTTTAAAAAACACCTATATCCTTCACGTGTATTTCTGGGATAAGTTGACTTCATTTCTTGGTAAAGGGTCACTTAGTGTTGACAGTTTTTGCTCTGTATTTTAAAACTTTCTCCAGAGTAGGAGTGCTCTTCCCATTTTTTTGGCATGTGCACATTTTATGTACTTAGGTGTGCTTGATGGTGTATGGAGTTTGAAATGTGTAACTTTCAGATTTCTGAAACATGAAATATGTAACTGGGAGATTTCTAAGTGCCTCTTCCCTTTTCTTGTTCACCTTCCTTTGTCCCACAGTCAAGAAAATAATGCCACTGCTGATATTGGACGTCACTTTGTTTGGCTTGAGGACATTCAGGCTCTGACGGGAGAAACCTTCAGAACAGATAAGAAGCCGGATCCTGCAAACTGGGAGTATAAGTCTCTTTACCGAGGAGATGTAGCAAGGTATCCATCGTGATAGCTCTCCCTGGTTTTCCCTGGTGGGAGGGAACTTCCTTCTCCTCTGTGCTCACTCAGCACCGTCTGTGTCTCTCTGCCTCCCCACCCCCTCATCGACTCTGTTGACTTTTATCCACCGTTAAGTTGTGTAGGCATAAACAATGGAAGGTGAGTAATCTCACATTCTAAAATAAAATTTTAAACCTTGAGATCAGGACCCAGGTCAGATTAATCTTATTTAGCCATGGTGCTTGGCATAGTGTGTGGCATAGTAGGTGTTCAATGAATATTTGTAGAATGAATGAACTGAAAAATACCTTGAAATAATTGTGACTATCCGTAAACCATGTGGTCTAATCTATATGCCGTTCTTAAAAGTTACAAAAGCCTTCTATTTATCCACCCCCTGCAACGCACACATGCCATTTTAAAAAATGACATTACATGGTAATGACTTTTTCAAACTGTTTCCAGCATACATACGTCACCAGATAATCGTAAAAATAGGTGATGGTATTTGCTTCAGTAATGAGTTTAAACTTTTCTCCTCTAATCTGTAAATCAAAAATATTTGAATCCTCAATAAACTCTTTAGACACTTAGTACTTTGTAAGAACAGTAATACACAGTCTCTATTCCCAAACAGCTTATAGGTGATGAAAACTGAAGGTAGAGAATCATGGAATATACGGCCAAGAGGAGGCCTTGAAGATCATTATCATTCTTCATGGGCTAATTACTTTTTAAAGTAAATTTTAGTTCCCATTACTTTGCTGCACCTCCACGTTTTAGTCATGTTGTCACTCATTGTGACACTGTAACTCACCACATAAGCAACTCCAACTAAAATTTCCTCTATGATGAGTTTATATCAGTTATTTTTTTGGTGCATATTTGTATCTCCATACTGTCTACTAAAACCTCATGGCAAGGAGTAAATGACTATCATATTTAAAGTGTATTTGTGTATTTTTAGAATGATTTTAATGCTCCCTAAATTCCTGTGTGGTTTTTCATGCCGCAGATGTGGGGATACACAGGAAATGCTGGCTTGGCATGAAGTATGTAGCATGATCCTGTGCGTGTTCTCTCACTGATGCTAGCCTGTCTGACCCTCACGGCTGCCCCATGAGGAGGGGGCACTCTGATTTTACCAACGAGGAAAGGAATCTCAGAGATGAAGTACCTTCTCAAGGTCATACAACCAGGAAGCAGGATAGTTTGGGTTTAAACCTGTATTTCTCTGACTTCAAATGTTCTTCCACTGTCCACAAAAAGAGGAGACAGGTTGGGTGGTAGGGCATTTTCTAGGTTGGGAAACAGAAGACTCTGGTTCTCATTCTGACTTTGCTGTTGACTAGTAATGTAATCCCAGGCAAGTCTCTTAACCTTTCTGAGCCTCCATTTCTTCAGTTGTAAATTGGGAATTGTAACGCCTGCTGTGCCTTACACTCAAATATCAAAAATATTTGCTATGAAATTAGAAATTGGTGTGCAAATAGAGTTATTATTTAGTAATAGATTGAAAAAAGGAAAAAATATGAACAGAGAGTGGCTCTTGAGCCTCTGCTAATGAATGGCCCAGAGCTCAGGAAGAGTAATTAAAGACAACTTTATTAATCTAAACTGCAAAGAGACTACTACAAAGGGCTTAGGGCATTGGTGTGATTTCCTAGTAAATTACTAAAACGTGAGTGAGGCAAGTCTTGCCCAGATTAATAGCTGTACAACTGTTAGTGTCCAGGTCTGAAAAGGTGTTGGTCCCATGGCACTCTGAGCTGCTCAGGGGACGGTGGGAATACTGTGTCAGGTACTGAATTTTCACACTTTTTAAGAGGGATACTGAAAAACCAAGAGCATTGAGAGGAAGGTGAGCAGACACTTGGCTAAGGCCATCGTGTGAGGATGAGGTGAGGGCCTGTGGGTATTTGGCACCTGTCAGGGATATGGTCGTCGTTTTGTAGGCTTTGTTGGACTGTCTCCTGGAAGGTGGGTTGGCAATGTTCTGTGTAACTTGGGAAGCAGAACCAGGACCAGTGAGTGGAAGTTTGGCTCAGCATAAAAGCGATCTAAGAGTGTGAACATCCCAGCAATGATGTGGTGTGTTTTGGAGCATTGTGGTAAGCAAGGGTCAGGTTCTAAAGTTAGTGTATAACAGGTCAGAATTACCTTTGGAAAATTCCGTAGGACTAATATACTATCTGTCAGTGAAGTTCAGCTAGTTTTTTCTCCATTTTTGGAAGAGATTATTGTTTCTTTGGCTATATACCAGATGAAATAATTGGCTTAAGTTTAGGAGCCAAGTTGTATGAAATAATAATAATTTTAAACTTATCTAGTCCTTACTGTATGGCTAAAGACTTTACATATATAATTTAACTTTTTTTCTATTTATTTATTTTTGGTTGCATTGGGTCTTCGTTGCTGCGCGTGGGCTTTCTCTAGTTGCAGCGAGCGGGGGCTACTTTTCGTTGCGGTGCTCAGGCTTCTCATTGTGGTGCCTTCTCTTGTTGCAGAGCACGGGCTCTAGGCATGCGGGCTTCAGCAGTTGCGGTGCGTGGGCTCAGTAGTTGTGGTTTGCGTGCTCTAGAGCACAGGCTCAGTAGTTGTGGCACACAGGCTTAGTTGCTCCGCAGCATGTGGGATCTAATTCCCTGACCAGGAATTGAACCCATGTCCCCTGCATTGGCAGGCAGATTCTTAACCACTGCGCCACCAGAGAAGTCCCAGGACTTTACATATGTAAACTTTTTTGATCATCCTAGCAATTCTCTGACATAAGGTACTGTTATTATCCCTGTTTTACAGACAGGGAAACTGAGGCACAGCTTGTTTGTTTGTTTGTTTTTTAAAACTTGATCATGGTCACCCAGTTAGTAAATAATGGAGTTGGAATTTGGACCTAGGCAGTCAGACACTGAGAAGGCATGTGTGAATTGAATTCCCCAAAGGAAAGGCAAATTCATATTGCCCAGCCCAGCTTACTCTGGGGCTCAGACCCACTGAGTGGATTCAGGGCAGAACTGGGTGTTTGATTTAAACATATTCTCTTCCCAAACCCTTTCCCTCTTTCTTTTCTTTTCATTTCTTTCACTCTTTCTTTCTTTCTCTCTCTCTCTCCTTTTTTTGGGGAGGTGACTTAGTGCCTATATCTGAATTTATTTAAATTAGATACATGTGATATCATTCACTGAACCTCCAAACAAAGTGGGAGTCCCTACCTCTGGAATTATTCAAGTGAAGACTAGTTGATTATTTGGTAAGGATTTTATAGTAAAAGTGCCTTTATTTGGGGAACTATTACATTAATCCTAGGTCCTGTCCAATTATTAAGGTTCTGTGATAAGTGATAAATTATATAGAACCTAAATATCCAACAGTAGGGAAATGGTTAAATAAATTATGACACACTCTTCCAATGAACCAGTTTGAAGCCAATAAAAATTGTATTTTCTAAAACTAATGGTATGGGGAAATGCTTAAAAGTAGGGAGGAAAGCCTGAAGCTATATATCAGCTATTTTTTTTGGGGGGGGGGGGAACCATGTATTGTTTTTTTTTGTTTTTTTTTTGTAGAATTATTGGTGATTTTTCCTCTTCATTTTCGAACTTTTTTTGGGGGGGGTTATTTATTTATTTATTTATTTATTTATGGCTGTGTTGGGTCTTCGTTTCTGTGCGAGGGCTTTCTCTAGTTGCGGCAAGTGGGGGCCAATCTTCATCGCGGTGCGCGGGCCTCTCATTATTGCGGCCTCTCTTGTTGCGGAGCACAGGCTCCAGACGCGCAGGCTCAGTAATTGTGGCTCACGGGCCCAGTTGCTCCGCGGCATGTGGGATCTTCCCAGACCAGGGCTCAAACCCGTGTCCCCTGCATTAGCAGGCAGGCTCTCAACCACTGCGCCACCAGGGAAGCCCCTATATCAGCTATTTTAAAAAAGGATATGTGTGTGTGTGTGTATATATATGAATATATGCATATGCACATTATCTGAAAGCTGATACTTAATAATGTAAGCCAGTAGCATTTTTTTCTCCTTTATCATTTTCATCAAATTTGTTACAAAAGGAAGCTATTAAAATCAGTTTTACAAAATGCAGTTTTGAAGTCAGAAAACATTTTTTAAGAGATTGAATATCTAAAATATTGTTCCTTTTTAGTGAAAATAAAAGAAAATAGTAATTACGGAAAACAAAACTAGTTTTTAACTTAAAATTTGTTTCTTAGGGGATGAAAGGCTTATATAGAGCTATTTTAGCCTATTTTATCTCATCACCCCTTTGCTAAAGTTGTTTGACTCATAAATGGAAAGGAGGGAGATTATCCAGAGGTAATCCAGGAGGAACTGGGAGAGAGGATAAAGAGAAAAGGTTTGAGAGAAAACTTGTGTGTGTGAGAGAAACTATTCCCCCAAAGTGGAATTCACCACGCTGGAGCAGTGAGAGAGGCACAGGCAAGCAGAGAGCTTCTCCGGTCTCTGTTGACAGTGAGGAAGGAAAGGAGGTGATGGAGCTGGACCAGGATGAGGTGGGAGAGAAGCTCTCTGGGCGTTGACAGAAGATGGCAGCACCTCTCTCTTGCTTTTTTCTCTCCACAGCATTTTATTGTGAAAAAATTAAAAAATACAGCCAAAGTCGAAAGAATTTTACAGTGAACACTCACATAACCATGCCCTACGTTCTACCATTAATGTTTCTGTGCTTGCCTTGTCACATACGTGTCCATTCGGCTATCTACCCACCCATCTTAATTTTTGGATGCGTTTCAAAGTAAATTGCAGAAATCAGTACACTGCCCCCTAAATACTTCAATGTGCATATCATTAGCTAGAGTTCAAGATTTGCTTATTTTTTTCTTTTGATTTAAAATTTACTTACAGTGTAATAATCCATATCTTTATCTGCTGAGTTTTGACAAATGCGTATACCTGTGTAACCCAGACATCTATGAAAATAGAGGACATTACTATGACCCCAAGAAGTTTCCCCAGGCTCCTTTCCACTCAGTCCACACCCCACCTCCCTAGAGAAGATTACCATTCTAATTTTTTTCCACCATCAATTAGTATGGTCTATTCTAGAATTTCATATAAATGGAATCATATAGTATGTGCTCCATTGTGTCTGGCTCCTTTCACTCGGCATAATGTTTTTGAGTTTCATCCATGCTGTGGCATTTATCGGTAGTTTGTTCCTCTTTCCTGGTGGGAGTATTCCATCAATGGCCATACCACCATTTGTTTATCCATTCTTCTATTGATGGACACCTGGACTTTTTCCAGTATTTGGCTGTTATGAATAAAGCTGCTGAGAACATTTGTGCACAGCTCTTTGTGTAGACATGTGGTTTCCTTTTTCTTGGGTAAATACCTAGGAATAGAATTGCTAGGTCATAGGGTAAGGTCTGTGTTTAGTTCTTTTAAGAAACTGCCAGACCTTTTCCCAAAGTGATTGTACCAGTTTACATTCCCACCAACAGCATATGAGAGTCCCGGTTACTCCACGGATCATTTGCCAGCATTTGGTATTGCCAGTCCTTTTAATTGTAGCTGTCTGGTGGGCCTGTGCTGTATCTCACTGTGGTTTTAATTGCTTTTCCTTGATGACTAATGATGTTGACCACTTTTTTATGTGCTTATTGGTCATTCATATCTTTTGTGACATTTCTGTTCAGATCTTTTGCCCGTTTTTTAATTGGGTTGTTTGTATAACATACATACAGAAAAGTGTGCACAGTTTTCCTTAGCTTTTGTGCGCATATTCAGTAGTCTTGTGTTTAACTCTGGGGACGCCTACATGATCCATGAAAGCATTTCAGAACGCAGCCTCTGTTCCTGTAGAGTAGAAAATAGCCAAATGTAATTTTATTTGACATACTTTGTTTCAGGATTAAAAAAAGAATCTTAGACCTCTCTGTTATCTTAAGTAGGGACACAGGGAAAAAGGGACTGGTCTAGGAGACACAGATGACCTAGCGTCACCTGAGGTCTCAGCGTCCTCACGTAGGAACGGTGTAAAAGAGGAGATGATTTCCGCCTTGCCTGTCACACATGATTGTGATGTTCAGATGACATAATGTATGGGACAGTGCTGTACAAAGCTGCAGGAGAATATAAGTTACTAAGAACTGGAAGACAGGCATGATCTTAAATTCATGAGACGTAAACAAAGAGTCATGTTAGAGGAATAAGTCAAACAGGCAGCAAAAGTTAACAGCTAATCCTCGCACGTCTCTAAATAGAAGCAATTTGAAGGGAAGGTGAATTTGAATATATGCAGTTAACTTGCAGAACAAGAGTGTGTTTGCTGGGCCTTCAGTCATTTGGATCCAGGGCACATGTTCTCTCAGTAACTTGTTTTCTTTTTCAAATATAAGATACAAGAGGAAAGGACACTCCTGCCTTGGCATTAACCCTAAGAAGCAGTGTATATCTTGGGAGGGGACGTCCACAGAAAAGAAGCGGTCACACAAGCATGTCGAGCGCTACTTTACAAAGAAGAGTGTGGGATTAATGAACATTGACGGAGTTGCCATTAGCAGTAAAACTGAGCCTGCCTCATCGGAGTCGATCTCATTTATCCCAGTGAAGGGTGCAGAGGACGTGGTTGCCCCTGTTACAACCTGGTTGAACCCTCTGGGGATTTATGATGAAGCCACCACGCAGTGGTTACAAGGCCGGGGTCCTTCAGAGCAAGCATCCAAGCAGCCAGATTCACAGCCCAACAGGGAGGACGTGCTTCTCAAGGCCAAGGTGGAGGAGTTTAACAGGAGGGTATGGGAGAATCCTCGGGATGTTCAGCTGTGGATGGCATTTGTTGCTTTTCAGGTAAGTATCACTGTCCCAGTTCTCTTACCTTAGAATGACGGTCTTAATTTGGGGCACTGATTTAGTCTGCAGTGATTTTTGAGCTCCTAGGAGGAACCCTGGTGCCGGGCCTCTAAAGATAACTAGAATTCAGCCCTTGCCTTGAGTTTACTCAAAACCCAGTGAGGAAGGATAAATGCAATCTGGGGTAATAAATGCTATAACATCTAATTTGGGGATGGAATGAGGGGGTGACTTGCCACTGGGGAGTAAGAAATGGCTTCCAAGGGATGGTGAGACTTGAACAGAATCGTGAAAGAACAGTAGATGCTAACCAGGCGGGGGAAGGCGTTCCTGAAATACAGACAGAACATGCGCAGCGCACAGAATTGCAAAGAGGGGCTGCCCGTGGAATGACGTAGTTAGAGCTAAGTGCTCCCCTTCTGGAACACATGGATTTGTCTTCGTCCCACTTATCTTTTTGAACCACTTATATAATTATCATATTTGTCCTACATTTGGCTGTGTTATTGGTAAAACTGGCTCTTCAGAAAAGGTTTTCAAGACATTGCATGCTAGTTATTGATACAAAAATCTAAGTTTAAAATGACAGAGTGGATAGGTAAATAAGTGAACTAAACACAAGATCAAACATGTCTGAATAACAATTCATTTTGAGAGGTGAGAAACCCTTTGGGGCTTATAAGTCACTCTACAAGCAGCCTGGAAATCCTGAGGGTCCCCCACTTCCATTTGCATTTGTAAATTGGTGTTTTTGTTGTTGAGGACGAGGTCATGAGAAGTCCGGGCCTGTATGCCATTGAGGAAGGAGAGCAGGAAAAGCGGAAGCGGTCCCTGAGGCTGGTTCTGGAGAAGAAGCTGGCCATTCTGGAACGGGCCGTGGAAAGCAACCCGAGCAGCGTGGATCTGAAACTCGCCAAGCTGCAGCTCTGCACCGAGTTCTGGGAGCCCTCCACTCTGGTCAAAGAGTGGCAGAAACTGATATTTTTACATCCCAACAATACAGCCCTTTGGCAGAAATACCTTTTATTTTGCCAGAGCCAGTTTAGCACCTTTTCCATATCAAAAATTCAGAGTCTTTATGGAAAATGCTTGAGTACTTTGTCTGCTGTTAAGGACGGCAGCATCTTGTCCCACCCTGAGCTGCCTGGCACCGAGGAGGCCATGTTTGGTAAGGAGATGATGACCAGATGCTCTTACGCGGGAGGAGCTGTACTTCCTTTTGGCTACGTTGAAAATGAAGATTTATTTTTGGTTTATTTTAGGAATGTCTAAATCGATAAAACTGATTTTTAAAAAAGGTATTGTGACTCCTTTTGATAACAGGTTCTCCCCCTCCAACTTCTTGGTGGTGGGGCATTAGAGCCAGTAGGGTTCAGAAAATATCACCAGACTAGAAGTTCCAGCTTTTCTACTTATTAATCAGGTAAATGTAGTCAAGCGGCTACATTTGGCTGTTGGTGGCCTTATCTACTGAGATGCCTGCACTGCTCATCTGACCCATTATAGGGTCTGAGGCACTACTGTTTGTGGGATGCCCTGACTGGCTGGAAATCACTGATAGATGTAGGTTTTTGGTATTATTATATATACTGTTACCATTTTTGGCAGGTCCTGAAGGAAACTAGAATATAAATTTTGTCCAGTAATGAGACACGGGAGGCTGCATGTTATGCAGGAGCTGGAGAGTATCACTCTTGACTTGAATCCTGAGTTTGCCCTTCATGGGTTCTGGTGTGACCTTGGATAGGTTCCTTAACCTGTTTGAGCTCTAGTTTCTCCCTCAGCAGCAATAGTACAATACCTGCTGTACCTGATTGTTGCGCATGTCAGCTGAGATAATATATGGTGAGTCTAGCTCAGTGTCCGGCATGTAGCAGGCGTTTATTTGATCAAATCCCTGCTATCGAATAGTGCTACTCATTTCTAAAGATAGAAATATATTGCTCTAGAAATAATAAGCATTTACTCCACTGACTTAAAGAGTCTCATGTTTGATATCCTTTGTGATGAGCTCAAATAGCTTAATGGTATTTAGTAGATGGAATTGTACCACAGTTAAAATGAACTGAAATTTTCAAACATGGAACCCTCATTTGTTTACAGCAGACTGAGTACACACTGAAAATTGCTGGTGAATAATGCCATCTAGTGATCAGTTGAGTACAGATCTTTGCTTTCTGATAAAAAATCTACGACACCATCCTTTTCCTAGAATTTTTCTCATATTAATGAGCTTTGAGTATTTGATAACCAATATTCAGACCATCCTCTTGCCTTATTTTATTGTTACTATTCGTACTCTGTGATAGTTTCACATAAAAATGAGAATGTACTTTGATTGCAATACTATTTGAGTCCTTTAAAATCAGGACATGTATGTCTGACAGCTTTGAAAATATTAACAGTCACTAATTTCAGGGAAAAGATGTTCTGGGTGTTGAACTGCATGTTTGTAGAAGTTATGTTCTCTCCCTTTTTGGGTGTTAACCAGGGTTCTTCCCCTTTGCTCTCCCTGCCTGCAGCCCTCTTTCTTCAACAGTGCCACTTTCTGCGGCAGGCTGGTCACTCCGAGAAGGCCGTCTCTCTGTTCCAGGCCATGGTTGACTTCACCTTCTTCAAACCCGACAGTGTGAAAGACCTGCCTACCAAAGGACAGGTGCAAGTCCTGCTTGAGTCCCCCCACCCCGTCTCCATCTCTCTCCCTCCCCCTCTCCCTCTTTCGTGGGGGTGTGTGGATAATGGGAGGTGGTGGTCGTATTTTTTAAATATTTATATCCTCCTTTACATCAGTCCTGTTGAGGATTGTTCCTCAGAAATATTCTGGCAACCCAAGGAAAATTCCATAATGAAAGTAGTGAAACATGGAGAGAGGAAAGATGATCCCTCCACCTCCCCAAATATAAAGACTCACTTACGTTCCTTTTTTTCCCCTTACTTACCGCCCGTGTTTAAATGCTAGTTGCCCCCGCCCTCCAGGCAGGCAGTTGTCATGCCCTTTAAACTGTGGTCCTCTCTCCTGCCTCTGTGCATTCTAATCTGGGTCTCGTGTCTCTCCCCTGGTTAACCTTTCCACCACCTAAAATCTTTGCTGGAGTTGCAAGTGAAATTTCATGTTGGTGCTTTGTCAACACCGATCCTAACTGGGGGCGGGTAGGGCTGGGGGGCATAGTCATTTAGAAGATGAGTGAACATTGCCAATATTTGTGATGTGAAGCAATAAAAAAAACTCACCATAGAACTATCCGAATAAGAAAACCTTGTTTTCCCTTTTTCCACTCAAAAAAACTCAGTTTTCTACTCAGCAAAGAGGGTCTGATGGGAGATGGATTGGACATCTGAATTTATGGTGAACTTTCAAAGGTCTTTCGTGACAGGCTACGGTCTCCATCTTGTGGAGCTTTCATGAACTGCCTGTAAAGACTTTTTATCATCCTTATTTTAACCTTTTTTTCCTAGACAAAGTTGGGTTAAAGAATATTGGTTAGTATTAGTATAACTGATTATTAGTATAATAAGCCAGATAAGCTATTTTAAGACACGTTTTTCTGTTTGAAGAACCTGCTGTGCCGCAGGAGTGGTTCTTAGCCTCTCTGCGGAGCCTGGGGTGTGTGCTGGGGGTCAGGATCAGAATTGCCCTCACCCCCACCCCTCTGCTGACACCCTCTGGGGTGGGAGCAGTTGCTGATGGGCTTGGGGGGCGCTGCCCAGGACAGAAGCATCACCCAGGACTGGCCCACGCACTTGAGGCTTTAAATACTCTTGAGGGCATGACCACACCTCAACTTAATACGTGTTCCCAGCACACGGTAGGGACCAGTGCTTGTTGGCACAGAGCTGAAGGTGGTGGGCACCCAGTGAATAAGAGGTCTGTAATTTCAAAGCATGTGTATGACAACTTTGAAGCTTTTGTTTAATGACATTCCATACCTTTGTAACTGAGAGACATTGTTCCCACAAACAGAGTAGTACAACAGGAAACAGGCAGAGTCTGGGGTTACCGGTCTGTGTTTCTGTGGAATAAATGAATTGGTTATAACCATTCATCACACTTAAAGAAAAAACAAACCTTCTTTTCTTGACTGCGCTTCTGCCATCCCTTTTATAAGAGCGAATCCTGTAAGGAGGGAGTGTAGTCCTCCCGGTTCCCCTGGCCGAGGTGGCTGCCCGCGCTCGGAGCACAGGGCCTGGCCCTCCTGTGTCTCTCCTGGTGCAGGCGGGGGCTCGGGCTGGGGCGTCCTGCCGCTCCTGCCCTTTGAAGCCTGCTCGTTCTTCTTCAAGAGGATTCTTGCAAAAGCTTTCATTGAACAGGTTGCTGGCTCACTTTTTTTTTTTTTTTAATATTTATTTATTTATTTGGTTGCACCAGGTCTCCTTAGTTGCGGCTTGCCAGCTCCTTTAGCTGCAGCTCATGGGCTTCTTAGTTGTGACATGCAATCTCTTAGTTGCGGCATGTGAGATCTAGTTCCCTGACCAGGGATCGAACCCAGGCCCCTGCATTGGGAGCGCGGAGTCTTAACCACTGCACCACCAGGGAAGTCCCTACTGGCTCACTTTTAAAGTCCTGATTGCCAGGTGATGACATGTTCAGTTTCCTGTTCATGGAAGTGTTCACGTTTGTTCCATAGGGAATTGCTGCCGCCAAACTGCCCCCACACGCTGCAGGCCTGGTGGCCAGATGACTGAGGGAGGGGCCAGGCTTTACCCTGCAGGCCTGTTTGTTCACTGGGTGCCAGCCATGTTCAGCTGTCTCCCAGCAAACATTTATTGAGTCCCTCCTGTGTGTTGGGCACAGTGCCAGGTGCTGGGAATTTACTGTAATTGAGATGTGGTCCTGACCTCAAGAGCTCACAGTCTGTCCTGTTGAAACTTTAGTAATATAATATTGTAAATCAACTGTAATTCTATTTAAAAAAAAAAAGACTTTGAATCTCCTTCCCCTCAAAAGGTCTTGAAAGCAACATGACTTCAGGTATCAGTTAGGGGGCCCAGTGGCATTCAGGGAACTGGCAGTGCCACTGTCCCTGGTCAGACTGGCCTTACCAGGGTCAGAACCGGCAAATCGTCCCTCTCCCACCCAGCTGCAGGTGCCTCGTGGTGGCTTTGGCCGGTCTTTCTGTAACCTAACCTCAGAGGTGTCATCCCATCGCCTTGTGCCATGTTCTGTTTGTTAGGAGAAGCTGCTGGGCCCAGCCCGCACTCAAGGGTGTGAATACCTCAAGGCAGGGGAGGGTCACGGGGGCCTCTCTTGGTGGCTGCCTGTCACACTAATTATTTTTTCTTTTTTGTGTATCGTGTATCTACTCCCGACTGATGACAGGCAAGATTTCAAGAATCATAAGCCCCTCTTATGCCAGTCAGCACTGATTTTGCCCAGTGACTTAGCAGTTTTGTTCAAGGTAGGCTAACCTCTCTATTTTCAACCTGAACAGGTAGAATTCTTTGAGCCCTTTTGGGACAGTGGAGAGCCCAGGGCTGGGGAGAAGGGCGCCCGAGGCTGGAGAGCGTGGATGCACCAGCAGGAGCGGGGCGGCTGGGTGGTCGTCAGCCCAGGTAAGGCCTCTCAGTCGAGATGCTCTGCCTTTTCCTTCTAGAATTTGTTTTCACGTCTTCATGGGTTATTTGTTTGTAGGTGTAAGCTATTTATCAGTAGCTTAGGAACACTGTACAAACATCAAAATGTCGAACACACATGAAGTAACTGACCTGGGAGAAAAGACTGTTTTTTCCCCTTAGAGATTTTAAAGCAGTTGACTGCCATCCCCTGCTTTAGTCCATACACTCTGAGGGTTGAATTTCTTTCCAGAGGAAGTAATTTTCCTTTTTCCTTTTGTAGGTTGCTTCTGATTAGTAATTTTGTTACTAATCCCCTGCTCTCCCTCCTCCCATTTTTGTGTGTGTTTAAGACTGTCTTTTTGTTTCCTTGGCAATGTACAGACCAACAGATTATTTGAAAAATACTTGCCTTTTTAGGAATACTATAAAATAATTATTAACTAGCATTTATACAGTAGTCATTCTAAGTAACTCCGTAGTATTTTCCAGATTTGTACTCTTCAAGACAGCATTGACCAACAGAAATATAATTCAAGTCACGTAATGTAACTTCACATTTTATGGTAGTCATGTTAAAAAAGTGAAAAGAGGGGCTTCCCTGGTGGCGCAGTGGTTGAGAATCTGCTTGCCAATGCAGGGGACACGGGTTCAGGCCCTGGTCTGGGAAGATCCCACATGCCGGGGAGCAACGAGGCCCGTGAGCCACAATTACTGAGCCTGTGCGTCTGGAGCCTGTGCTCCGCAACAAGAGAGGCTGTGATAATGAGAGGCCCGCGCACCGCGCTGAAGAGTGGCCCCCACTTGCCGCAACTAGAGAAAGCCCTCGCACAGAAACGAAGACCCAACACAGCCAAAAATAAATAAATAAATAAATAAAAGCAGGAATAAAATTTCTAAAAAAAAAAGTGAAAAGAAAGAGGTGAAACTAATTTTGATAATGTATTTTGTTTAACCTAGTATATCAGAACATTAACATTTCAACATGTAATCAATTTAAACAAATTAATGAGATATTTTGCCTTCTTTTTTTTCCATACAAAGACTTTGACATCTTGTGTATATTTTATACTTACAGCTCATCTCAATTCAGACGAGCCACTTTCAGGTGCTTGATAGCCCCATACTATGGCTACTGAATTGGACAGTGCAGCTCTCAGCTATTCAGGAATTGCTTCACTTTCTGGTTTTGTTGAAAGTGTGAGGGGGAGAGAGCCCAGACTCGTCCAGCCTCTTCTCACAGGTGTGACCTTTCTGGGCCTTGGTTTCTTCATCTGCGGCATGGAAGCTTTGGATTAGCTAAGGTCTGCATGGCAGCGCAAAGCTCCAGGCCAGGTGGCATCCCCTCCTCCACTAAGGCAGGTTGTGTGGGGGGACCGTCAGGTATTTGGGGTGACTCTGCTCTGGGCAGCGCTGTCTGGTGATGGTCATGTCTCACCTGGGCTGTCAAAGGCTCAGCTGTTTTGACTTCCCTTGAGTGTCCTTTCCTAAAAGAACTGGAACTGTTCCTCAGGCTGACCTCAGTGGTTTCATATATGAAAACAGTAACCTGCAGGGAAAAATGGAAGTAGGTGTTGCACTTTTAGCCACTGAGTCTGCAAGACCACATGAAGAATTGCGAAAATAGGTCTTCGGGTAATAAATCTTCTTTCTCTGAGTGACCGACTCAGCATGGTTCTGTGTTTTTAGCTTGTTTTTGTTTGTTTCTATGTTTTGTGAATGAGCAAGACTCTTAGAGTGCATGGTATGTATGTTCTAAGTTTACCATATTCTGCAATTCTATGAGGATAGAGTTCTCATAGCAGTGTCCAGAGACCAAGTTAACATTACTTCTCTGATAAATGTCCAAATGTCTAATCGTCACTCATGATCAGATGTAAAGTTAATTTTCTCAGAAAGGTAACCTCAGTGTTGAAACCTTGATTTTTAGTATCAAGTTAGGGACATGTGTTGGTGCTAATATTCCTGCAAAGTTTCCATTATAGAGAATCTTGTACTGAATTCAATGAATTTCTTTCTAATGAATATAATGGGAGTATGCAAAACCCCAGCAGCGTCAGGAGAAAGGTTGAAAGATTCTTGTTTTCAGAAAACTAGTGGATAACTATTTTTGGTTTTGTTTTATTTTTAAGTTTTTGGTTCATCACGACAGGGTTGGCCTTTAGAGAGTGGCTGGTGTTTCTCATTGATGCTGAAGTACTTCTTCATACATTACAACTTATTTCTTCTTGCTTACCCTCACTTCCTCTTAGGCTGTGATTGTTACGTATATACATCTGTCCACAGCCATGTAACTTTTTGAATTACTGATGTAATAAATTCTGGTATCTAAGTCTGATGTGTAACTCACAGGGGTAATTTCTCTTATAGTAGGTTTCTCAGCGTGATTAAAGGATTACTTCAAAGGTAGACCTTTAGAAGAAGGTGGTAAATAGTTAAATTTGTTTTCTTCTTTGAGGAATTCAGAAGAGCATTGGGTAGAATATTGGGTTTAAAATGCTGGTATACGTATCATGCATTTCGATTTTTTGAGATTTTTGCTTGTTTGTTATTTATTTTGAAATACTTACAGACTCACAAGAAGTTGGGAAAAAAAATACACAGGGAGGTTTTGTGCACCCTTCACCCAGCTCCCCCCAGTGGTAGTGCCGCAGACAGGAGCACAGCCAGGGAATCGGTGCTGGTACAATCCACAGAGTTTATTCAGATTTCACTGGTTTGACAGGTACTCGTCTTTGCCTGTGTTTGTTTCGTACTTTACGGTTTTACCACATAAGCCGCTTCACGTAACCACAATCAAGATACAGAACCACTGCATCGCCACAAGGCCCCCTATGCTGTACCTTTCTTGCCACACCTCCTCCCCGCTCCCTGCAACTCCTACCACTGATCTGTTCTCCATGTCTGTTATTATATTACTGTGTTATTTCACCTATGTTTATATAAATGGGATCATATGGCATGTAACTCTTTTCAACATTTTTTATTGTAAAACACACACAAAATTTACCATCTTAACTATTTTTAAGTGTACAGTTCAGTGACATTAATTACATTCAGACACTTGTGCGACCATCATCACCTCTATCCATCTCCTCAACTTTTTCATCTTCTCCAGCTGCAACTCTATACCCATTAAGTATTAACTCTCCATTCCTCTCCTCTGTCCCTAGCCCCTGACAGCCACCACTCTACTTTCTGTCTCTATGAATTTGACTGCTTTAAGAACGTCATATAAGTGGAATCATTCAATATTTGTTGTTTTGTGACTGCTTATTTCACTTAGTGTAATGTCTTCAAGGTTCATACAGTATGAAGCATGTGTCAATATTTCTTTGCTTTTTAAGGCTGAATAATTTTCCATTGTATGTGTACACCACATTTTATTTCTCTCTCCATCTGTGGATGGACACTTGGATTGCTTCACCTTTTGGCAGTTGTGAATAATACTGCTATGAACGTGGATACACAAATACCTGCTTTGAGTTCTTTGGGGTATATACCCAGAAGTGGAATTGCCAGGTCATATGGTAGTTCTGTGTTTAATTTTTTGAGGATCCATCCTACTGTTTTCCACGTCAGCTGCACCATTTTACATCCCCACCACCAACGCACGAGGGTTCCGGTTTCTTCACATCCTCACTAACAGTTGTTTTCTGTGTAACTTTTTAAGATTGGCTTTTTCTCACTTAGCAGAATTCCCTGAGATCTGTCCATACTGTTGCATGTGTCAGCAGTTTCTTCATATTTATTGCTTAGTGGTGCCCATGTCATAGATGTACCACAGTTTGTTTCTCTATTCACCCTCCGTAGGACATTTGGATTGTTGCCAGTTTTTGGCTATTATGAATAAAACTGCTGTGGGCATTAATGTATAGGTTTTTGTGTGAACATAGGTTTTCATTTTTCTGGAATCAGCACCAGGAATACAATTTCTGGGTCTTATGGTAAGTGCATTTTAGTTTTATAAGAAACCACCAAACTGTTTTCTGGGTGGCTGCACCATTTTACATACTCTGTTTGTTTATTTTTAAATATTGAACTTTACAGAAGACTCAGACTTTTTTCCTTTCCTATTCTGCATGTTCAGAGTTAGGAAACAAAGTGAAATAAAGTATAGGATATCTTGACTTGCTTCTTTTTTTTAAAAAAAGTGAACATGTGTCATAATCATAGGGCCACTGGCTAAAATTTCTGATGACTTAAGAAAATCTAAAGCAATGCTCTCATTAAATGTCATTTAGCATTCTAGAAGTGTGTTGTGCAGTACAGTAGCCACTAGTGACACGTGGCTATTTTAATTAAAATTAGTTAAAACGAAATAAAATTTAAAATTCAGTTATTCTACCAGCTACATTTCAAGTGCCCAGTAAGTCACTTGTAGCTGGTAGCTGTCATATTACTCAGCACAGAATTGGAACACTTTTGGCATCACGGAAAGTTCTGCTGGGCAGTGCTGTTCTAAATATGTGTCATTCCCATTTTAATTGCTGTGATAGCATTAACAATCATCTGATTTCATCGGCTAACCTGCCGTTTTTTTCTGGGAACCTGAGTGATCATGGGAGAGTCTGTAAATGCCACTGAGTGTCCCAGAAGGCTAGGCCTGGGTCTTACCTTGGCCTTCCAGGCGCCCACCCCTGTAGCTGGCACAAGCAGGTAGATTTAAGTGTTGGTGGTGGCTTTATTTGCTGGTTAGGTGTGCTAGAAGTTTGATTCTTGCCTAGATGATGACGATGATGAACCGGAAGACGACGACCAGGAAATTAAAGATAAGACTCTGTCCAGGTGGCAGATCTGGCTTGCTGCTGAGCGGTCCCGAGACCACAGACACTGGCGGCCGTGGCGCCCTGAGAAGACCAAGACGCAGGCGGAGGAAGACTGTGAGGACCCAGAGAGACAGGCGAGCGCCACATGCCCCTGCGCGGTCTTTGCTCTCCCCCCGTTCCCGCTGGGTTCTGGTTCCCCGGAAGGAGTCTGCTGGGCTCTCTGGGCACCTGCCTGGCCTGGGAGATTCCAGCCTGCTCCTGCTGCTGCCTGCGGAAGCCGGGGGCAGTTCCACGCGCCGCTCGTGATGGGGGGGCGTCGAGGCACTCGCCCTGACGGTTCTTGTCCCCGAGGAGGGGGCTCGGCTCTGGTGGTCGCCCCTCTGGAGATGGTCTTCCAGGTTATTCAGTTAATTTTTCACACGGAAGCCTGAGGGCTCAGGGTTTAAATGCGTGGAGTCACTGGCAAAGATTCTTTAACTGTGTCCACTTTCTCCACCCTACTCTTGGATCCTTAAAGATGGGTGGGTGGCTGTGACTCCGGAAGACAAGAGGGACAGGAGTGTAGAGGCCGTGTTGGGACGGTGGGTGTCCAGCTCGTCTCGCTGGGGAGGAAGTAGCACCTATTGGGCACCTGTGCTCGCCAGGCACTCAGGTTACGTCCCTCACGGCTGTTGCGTGGCTTGGCGCCTGCTCCTCTGTGCCCAGTGGCCAGCAGCTTTGGAAGTTTTACATAAAACGAAAGGAAGAGATTCTATTTTGATACCTGGAATTGAGCCACTTTGACAAGATACCAACTACAGTCGACCCTTAAACAACGAGGGGGTTGAGGCACCGACTCCCCCGAGCAATTGAAAATCCGAGTGTAGCTTTGCAGTCAGCCCTCCGCATCCGTGGTTCCGCAGCTGCGGATTCAACCAGCCGCGGGTCGCGGGGTCCTGTGGGGCATGTTCAGTGAAAAAACCCGTGTGTACGTGGACCCGCCCAGTTCAAACCTGTGCTGTTCAAGGGTCTCCTGTGTGCTGCTTGGCACGCGACAGGTCACAAGTACAGTCTGAGAGGTTTTACGGCAGCAAGGCTCCTGAGCTTTGACCTGCTTGCTCCCTACACATCACGTGCCGTGAGAGCGGAGACTTCTCCTGTTTCCGTCACTGCTGCGTCACCAGCGCCTGGACGAAGCTTGCCCAGTGATGAGCACTCAGTTAACAGTCCTGGATGCCGAGAGTATTTGATGCCAGAGCTTCGGCTCCAGGCAGAGGGATCAGCACGAGTGAAGGAACCAGAGGGCCTGGGACGTTCGAGGAGCGGCGAACGGGGTGGCCAGACTGAGGAGACAGAATTGGGAGGAGGGAAAGAGGGGCCTCTGGGCGGGAGGGAAGGGCCAGCTTCCAGGGGAATGGCAGCTCACTCCCCGACCGAGGTGAGGCGAGCCTGCACGTGAGGTTCCCGCCCCGCTGAGCTGAAGTTTTCAGGCGGAGTGGGTGGGCTCTGTCTTTGGTGTTTGATGGCCTTACAGAGTTCATGGTCACCCTTCAGAAGTTAGTTCTCAAGGCTCAGCATTTTGGCGGTTTCCCGGAAGCTCATTTCTGGAGCAAACTACTGCCGCGAGCAATTTCTTAGATTTTTTTCTCTAGTCAAAGCCTGGAGGAGAAAAAGCTTTCTGATTAGTTGATGGTTTTGATGAGCTGAGTCCCAGGCAGTCCACTTTTATTGTGCTCGTGTTTTGATTTCCCATTTGCTGAGGGCCACAGAGACCAGTCAGATAAGCAGGACCTGAGACACAGGGTAGCCCCCGTGGCCTTACATTTTAAAGTTATTATGTGAAGTCAGCTACAAACAGTTACAGTTAGTATTAGCCTCTTATAATTGCTTTCAGCATGGTCCGTTGCTCCTGCAGTTTCCTTTTTACTGTGCTGCTGTTTGTGTATTTTTGAGCATATTTTTCATTTCCTGAAGCAATTTTGTACAAAGAAACCACAAAGTAGTAAAGTCCTTCTATCTTAAAATAAAAATTTTTCACAATTGTAACTTATCAAAGTAACAACAAAAGCAATTTTGTGTGTTCTCAGAAGTGAATGTAAAAAAAAAAAGAAGTGAATGTGATTTTAGATTTCCTGTGAATCCGTTAGGAGACTTTGAAAGTTTCCGCTTCGGTGGCCCCTCCTGTGGAGGATCCCCAGGAAGTGTGAGACGCTGCCGGCGCTGCAGGGCCTCGGCACTCACCCTCCCGCCCTCAGCTTGCCTTGGGACGCCTCTAGCTTTTTTGCGTCTTGCAGATAACCTAGCTCCTGTCTGTTTAAAATTTAATTTGAATAATGTTGACTCGTAAGTATATCCCTATAAAAAGAATTGTGGAAAAAATTGTGAAGGCTTTTTTGTTTGTTGCATTCGGTCACTTGATTTTGTCTTCGTTGCAGGTATTGTTTGATGATATTGGACAGTCTCTGATCCAACTTTCCAGCCCGGATCTTCAGTTTCAGCTGGTTGCAGCCTTTCTGCAGTTCTTGGGTGTGCCTTCCGGCTTCAGCCCTCCGGCCTCCTGCCTCTATCTGGCCATGGATGAGAACAGCATCTTTGACAATGGACTCTATGATGAAAAGCCCTTGACTTTTCTCAACCTTTCATTTTCCGGCGTCAGCTGTGTGGGACGCACAGACCAGCTGGGTTGCCGGCACTGGACCAGGGGTCACAGTCGAGAGGGCGAGGAGTTCATCCGCAGCATCTTCCACCTCGTGATGCCTTTGTTTTCAGGCAAGGAGAGGTCTCAGCTCTGCTTCTCCTGGTTACAGTACGAGATTGCAAAGGTAACTCCGGCCTCCTCCTCCCCTGTGTGAGGACCTCATTTCCCGTCGCTGTTTGTCAGTGGGATGGCCAGGCTCTTGGTGTTCTTCAGGGCTCTGGGCCACAGCACCTCCTCCTTCGGGGCCCCAAAGGCACCGGGTGTGTGGCTGCCCCTTCTGAGGGGCCACAGGGAAGAGGAGGAAGGTGGGAGTGAGTCCAGCGCGTCAGTGACGGGAGCTGTTTGTTGTGTTGACTCTTTATTACCAGATGTCTGTGATTATGTGAGCAATTAGTCGTAAGGACCAAGCTTAAGCTTAAGCCCGGTTAGAGGATTTAGGGGCTTATTAAAATAGATAAAATAAGCTACTTACTTATGCTGCTCTTCATTATCTGCTAGAAGTTCGTCTAGGGTTGACTCCTCTGCCCTCTGCTGGCCACCGGTTAGTATTGAATTATAATACCCAAAGTTCTGATGCTTTAACTGCAGATTGCACACACCAGGCTGTATTATTAAAATAGTGTCTGGTAAAATTTGGTGGTCATCTATTTTTGGAGAAGAACATTTGGAGTATATACGCCTTCTTTGTAGGGATTTCAGATGGAAACCTAGATGTGTTAATTTTGGGGCTCCTGTGGCCCTGGTGGAATCCTGATTTGTTTCTCAGAGAGCCTAAGTGTTTAGGAGACACGTGATAAAGGAAGGCAGTGAAGACGCCTTGTGTGGCTTTCTGCAGTTGACAGTACAAAGGGATGTCTTTAATATCACAGAGCACTTGGAGTCATTCTTTTCTTTTTACCTTTAGGTCGTTTGGTGTCTGCACACTAAAAACAAGAAGAGATTAAAATCACAAGGAAAGAACTGCAAAAAACTAGCCAAGAATCTCCTTAAGGAGCCAGACAACCGCAACAATTTTTGCCTCTGGAAGCAGTATGCGCATCTGGAGTGGCTGCTCGGCAACACAGAGGATGCCAGAAAAGTTTTCGATACAGCACTCAGCATAGCAGGGAGCAGAGAACTGAAGGACCATGAGCTGTGTGAGCTCGGTCTCCTCTACGCCGAGCTGGAGGTGGAGCTGTTGCCGGACGTGAGGGGGGCCGCCCCAGCCCGAGCCATTCACGTATTGACCAGACTGACCGAGAATGGGGCCTACGGGCCCTACACCGGGCAAGTCTCGGCCGTTCACATTTTGAAAGCTCGGAAGGCTTATGAACACGCGCTGCAGGACTGTTTGGGGGAGAGCTGTGTCTCCGATTCCTTTAGCCGCCTGATTAGCCTGGTTAAATGCTTTATGCTCTTCCAGTATTTGACCCTAGGGATCGACGCTGCTGTGCGGATATATGAGCAGGTACTTGCAAAACACCAGGTCTCTGTTTCCGCAGAGGGCCCTGGTCTGGAGGGCAGTGCCAGCCCGCAGAGCCTGAGCAGCGTCCTCGAGGCCGTCACCCTGACACACACGAGCCTGCTCAGGTTCCACATGAAAGTCGCCGTCTACCCGCTGGCTCCTCTGCGAGACGCTCTCACGGAGGCTTTAAAGTTGTATCCGGGCAACCAGGCTCTTTGGAGGTCATATGTACAGATTCAGAATAAGTCCCACAGTGCCAGTAAGACCAGAAGATTCTTCAATGCGATCACCAGGTCTGCCAAACCCTTGGAGCCGTGGTTGTTTGCAATTGAAGCTGAGAAAATGAGGAAAAGACTAGTGGAAACTGTGCAGAGGTAACTACAGAGCATCTTGTCCCTGTGTCCAGAAACCTTTACGCAATGCTTGCCGTGTTCCCCACCACCCACTTGGCCTCCAGAATACAGAAATGAATGCGGCCCGGGCCTGGAACGCCTGCCGGGGGGGTTCCTCCGTGTTGTAGAAAAACACGGTGAAAAAGGAATAGGAGACTTGCAAGTAGCAACACCTTTCGTCAGAGGCTCCTGTGGCTGTCTCCCTAGGCCGTGCTTTTTGGGATCCCTGAGCATTGCTTATGGTGCATGAGTGGTGACTGCCAGGTCTTCAGGTGTCTTGAGAAGGTGTAGTAAAAGCATAGGGGTAAGAGCACAGGCTCTGGTGTTGGAATCTGGAGTCAAATCCCAGCTCTTCCACTTAGCAGCTGTGTGATCTTGGACAAGTCAGTTCATGTCTTCAGTAGGTTCCCCCTTCTGTAAAATGGGAATAAAGACCCTACCTCAGAGGGTTGCTGGGAAGGGTGAGTACCGAGCACAAAGAGAGTGCAGACTAATTACTAGCCTCTGTTATTATTACTGATGATAACAGTGTCATGTTTTAAATGTTTTTTTTTTTTTGGATACAGTATTTTATATCTGCAGGTTAAACGACAAGCTTGGGAACATATTGGCTTAGGCATCATTGTTCCTTCCAGAAGCTTTGTTGTTGCTTCGCTCTGACCTCAGAAATTGAGTGTTCAGAATTGCCTCTAAATAGTATTTCTTTCTCTCTTTTTTTTATAAATTATTTTTCACTTTTATTTCCTTCCTTCCTCCCTCCCTCCCTTCCTCCCTCCCTTCCTGCGTTGGGTCTTCGTTGCTGCACACGGGCTTTCTCTAGTTTCATTGCGGTGTGCGGGCTTCTCACTGTGGTGGCTTCTCTTGTTGCGGAGCACAGGCTCTAGGTGCGCGGGCTTCAGTAGTTGTGGCTCGTGGGCTCGAGAGCGCAGGCTCAGTAGTTGTGGTGCACGGGCTTGGTTGCTCCGCGGCATGTGGGATCTTCCCGGACCAGGGCTCAAACCCGTGTCCCCCGCATTGGCAGGCGGATTCTTAACCCCTGAGCCACCAGGGGGGTCCAGAATAGTATTTCAGTTTACTTGTTTTTTACTTCTTCCATCAGGATTTTATTCACTCTACTTTCAACTGAAAGGTCTTTCCTTCCCAGATGGTAAAATTTGCACTCTGCTGATGAAAGGGTAGGTTTTCCTTAGGAAACAGAGAAGCAGGGAGTTTGTGTGCCTTCTAGGCAGACCCAGTGCGGCGGAGACACCACAGCGCCCTGGACACTGGCTGCCTCTGGCCCTGGAGGACCCACATCGTACTATCTCCTGCACCCCCGTGTCCCCAGACCTGGGCGCGGCACTGCCTCCGGTGTGCTCAGATCCAGTTGTCGCTGACGTCTGCTGTCACTGACGTATCTCTTCCCACTGCAACGTAGGTGTGGGAAGTTGTCTTGGAGTTCCATGAGCTTTTGTCTTGCAGGGTAGACGGTAGAGAGGTCCACGCCACCATTCCCGAGACCGGCCTGACGCATCGGATCAGAGCCCTGTTTGAAAATGCGATGCGGAGTGACTACGGCAGCCAGTGCCCCTTACTGTGGAGGATGTATTTGAATTTTTTGGTAAGAAAAGATGCGGAGCGTTTGTGTTTACGCAGAGCTCTGCTTCCTCCTTCGTAAGTGAGCGGTGCGGGTGTCCAGCAGCCCGCACCCTTCTCAGCCTTGGCTCATCCTGTGGGCGTCCTGGTGGGATGACGTCAGGTCTCTCAGGACGTGGGAGGGGTCACAAGTTGCCTTTTCTGCTGGGGCCTTTGGTAGAATGATAGCGAGGAGTGATGCCTAGCAGAATGTCATGTGGCTTTCTCCTAGTTGACTTCGTTGAGTCAACAGCTTGGAAATGGTCTAAGAGCTTTCATTTGAAAGAGACCTGAATTTGTTGCCATTCTGCTTCTAAGAATTTCCAGGTCCTGATTCTGTTTTGTTACTAAAGGATAAGATTCAATCTGGAACGTGGTTTTTAAAATAGACCTTTGCAAAGCAACTTTGTTTTTACGTAAAAGTACCACGGTGATTGAATATGGTGAGATGCCATTTAGTTTTGTTAATGTGTTGTGCAGGCTGAAAGGTGGTTCCTGGGCTTCATTCATGGAGTCTTGAATTGTCTTTGCCTTTGCTTAAAGGCTTGGCATTGGGCTGGGCCTCCTTTACTATAATACATCTACTGCCAAGTTGCGTGCTTTTTTAGAAAGTCTTCTAGGCCACTTGAGTGTTGTTTAGCTCAAGGCTATTAAATCATATCAAAGTGACCTCCATTGAATATTGTACCTTTCAGAAGCCAGGAGTGACCTTCCTTATAAATAAATACGTATCTCTCTGATTGTTTCCATAGGATAATTTAACAGAAGTTGATCAAAGTATTTGAACATTTCCCATTGACATTTGACAGGGTCGGGTGTAAAGAGATACAGAGAGAGTAAGTTAGGGGTTAGGAGAGGTCTGGGCCTCCCCCATCCTCTTAGAGTCCAGAATTCATCGGGGAGCACCTCCCCTGATCTCTGAAAGGCCTGAGTAGCAGGGAAGGACGCATCTCAGGACAGCACACCCAGGACAAACGGGCACAATTTTGTGGGCAGAAGTCGGCATCAAGATGAATTACCACCAAAGTTTCTGTGTTTTTAATGTTTATTCTTCAGACTCAAAAGCTCAGATTTTACGTCTTGACTCCCTTGTGTGAAATGGAAACCTTCAGAAGTCCAGACACGCCAGCGTGGTGTCCGTGGGCACGCGCGGCCAGGACACGGGCCCTGCCCGTTACCAGAGGAGGCCACTGGGGCGGCAGCAGGAGGGCTGGGCTCCCACTGAGCTCCACCCCTGTCGTCAGGCCCCTCACTGAAGGAGCACGCCAGATGCTCCCTAATGGTTCCAGCGCTAATACTCTGTGTCTAAGCCAATGAAAGACTTTAAATTTAAAAAGAGGGAGAGCTTGCACACTTCCAGTTTAACTTCTCCAGTCTTTTTTAGGTAGAGACAAATAGGGTGAAGTGCAAACGTGTAGTACTTTTACTGAGGATCTGCCATGAGCCAAGTCTGGGTGGACTGTAGACAGAAAAATTCTTGTTGACTTAGAAAAAAAGACTGGGACCATTAAGGAATGTCTGTCTTTTTGGAAAGATTAGCATCAGACCAAGAATTAATTAGAGCAGTGATCTCCCCTAGCAGTTTCTGAGGCATCTGGGTGAGCTCCTAACACTTTGATAAACTCAGTGAAAAAATCAAATTAGGGCCAAAATGAGAGGTGTAGGCTCTGAGTGCCAGGAGAGGGCAGGACGCCGTGGGGCCACTGTGGAAGGATGTGGCTCTGGCTCCCTGGAGGAGAAACGGTCACTACCACGCTTTCACCTGGCGTTTAACCCTTTCATACCTGATGCAGCAGAGGCGTTTTCCAGTGGCCGACTGATGAAGGAAATAGCAGAGGGCAGTTCTCATTTGAGGCTAGCCAACTTACGTACCTGGATTTGCTGGATTCCAGGGTTAACTGTGAGTCTCACAAATACAGTGGTTGAGAAAGTACAGGAATACTGTTTTTCTTCTTTCCAGAACAAACAAAGCCTTAAGTGTAGTTACTATTTTAGCAGAGGACATTGAAGAATTTTGGTGTGTGAAGGAAGGACAGCTCACACTGGCTTCTTGGGTATAAATTCAGAGGTCCAGCCTCAGAATGGCCGAGGCTCATACCAGGGAGGGAGGCAGGAGCCCCCCGGGCCACGCGGCTGACTCTGTGGGTGGCACTGGGAGGGGGTGAGGAAGCCCTGCGCCTTGCCTGCCTGAAGGTTATCACAGATGCTGGTTACAGGCCAGAGTTACAGTCTTCCTGACTGGGGGAGTTAGCCTGAAAGATCTGAGAAGGAGGCGAGGCTGACCTTGGTAGATAGAGGTCCTGAGCTGTGGATGGGGGTCTCTTGATGCCACCCCGCGTTTCTGAGAGGTCGGCCAACAGCCCTCACCGGTCCTGTCTGGACACCATGCCCTGGCTGCCTGGCGGGCAGAGCCAGCACCCGCTAGAAAGCTCTGCTGTGGGAACGGGAAGTCGGGCGGAGGTGGGCGGGCAGGAAGCCCAGGAACAGACTTCAGCTCCGTGAGCTCGGCTTGTGCCCGTTCACAGCTGCAGACACCCGCCTGGGGAGCCTGCCCGTGGGTTGTGACTCCCTGGAGGAGGGACAGGTCCCTCCCTGGGACTTGGGAGAGGCCCGGGGATATGGAGGGCAGGACACACGCTGCTCCGGCTTCCACAGCAGGTGTGGAAAAAGCGCCTGTGTGTGAGTTGATATAAGATATAAGGATTTTATATCTTAGTGTAAAAATGTGCTTAGATTGAAAACGTGCTGAATATCTGCATGCTCTGACTGAAATTTCTGACCCGAAATTTGCTTTTGATAAGGTTACTGATTCAGTAATCCTGGTCACCTCATTTCTCTAAGATAGTTTTCAGAAAATGGCAAGTATTAAAGCAGATATCTTCTCTGTATGAAGTTATCACCCTCACCTCACGCACAAGGCCTCGTTCTAGGCACTCTTAGTAATGCCAGGTGTGATAGCCCACAGTGATGGAGGAGATGAAAACGAGTCAGAAGTGTTAAAGGTCAACTCCAGGCCCACTGAGACACAGCAGTCGCCCCTGAGGGCATCCCGTGGTACGTGGACCCATACCACCCAACAGCCACTGTGGCAGCGCCCCGGGTGGACCAGTACCGGGATGGCCTTGGATTCTCTTTCATCGTTTTTGTATTTTTTCCCCTCGCCTCAGGTTTCCTTAGGAAATAAAGAAAGAAGCAAAGGTGTGTTCTACAAAGCACTTCAGAATTGTCCTTGGGCAAAGGTAAGTTCTAAGGGCCATGGTCTCTTCAGATTCCCAAGGACCTCCCTGCCAAGCCTCATCCAGTTAGTGTCACAGGGACAGGGCACTTCCCAGGCCTTTTCAAAGTATCCCCTTTGGAGACTGAGGGGCATTTGTTTCCTTTCCCTGCACTGGAGCTGGCGTTTCATGGGAGCGTTGCTGTAGGCAGCTGGTTCTCAACATTTGCCCAAAGCTCATCCCAGGTGCTGAGAGCGCTGGGATCCACGTCCCAGCTCTGCCCCGTACAGCCCAAGTCAGGAGACGTTCAGAGACCAGGCTGACGGTGACCGCAGTGTCTGCCAACAGCTGCTGGCCCCACTTTGGAAGAGAGGGTCTCCCTTTGAGTTTACTCACGTTCCCTCTGCTTTTGAGTTCCGTCCTTCCTGAAGCACGTCAAGGTGTTGCCGGGTTAGGACGGCAAGGGGAGCATGGGCTGTGGCGGGGCAGCTGGAGGGAGCACCAGCTGACAAGGGTGTTGCTCTCCGGCCCCAGGTGCTGTACCTGGATGCCGTGGAGTACTTCCCCGATGAGATGCAGGAGATCCTGGACCTGATGACGGAGAAGGAGCTCCGGGTGCGCCTGCCGCTGGAGGAGCTGGAGCTTCTGCTTGAGGACTAGAGGCCAGGAGGGGAGTGGGGCATGCCTCCGAGGCCTCGGCGCCTGCCCCTTGGGAGCCAGGAGACACCAGAAGAGACGGTGACACATGCGTGCGAGCGTGTTAAGACCTCTGCCTTTGGGGTTTCTTTCTTGATAGTTTGTGTCTGGGTTATTGGTCTCTCACCTCTTGCACATTTTTTGCGTGTGCAAATGACACAAAAGCCATTGTTTTGCATATTATATATGTATGTGTATATATGTGCATAGACAGGAATCATGCTAAGTGATGATAACTGAACCTGTCATGGTTGGTGTGTGAGTTCTCGTTTGGTCCACTCTTCCCCTGCCCAGCCAGCGCCAGCCCTGCTGGGGTGAATGTACCTTCTCGGTTGGCATCCTTGGTGGTCCTGCCAGGTCTCCTGGGTCTTGCAGTCAAAAAAAAGGTCTGGTTACTCAATACTAGGACTTCCTCCCCTGGGCTGGTTAGCAGAGATTTTGCCCTTATCTTCAGACCAGAGCAGTGGGGAGTCGTTTAAAACTTGGTATTCTCACCTGTATCAAATGTGTTGAGTTCGCATTACTCCCTGAACCCTATTCAGTGACGTCCTCGACTATGGCCTGAGCAGCCAGCATCGCTTGGGAGCAATGTAGACCCTCAGGCCCCTCCCCAGCCCTGCTGTCAGAACCTGGGCTCTAATAGGACGCCCTGTTAGGGGACTCTGTGTGTACATTACCGCGTAGAAAGCACCGCCTGAACAAATAAGGACCCTGCTGCAGGGGAGCTCACCAGCAGCCACTGTCGTGGAGAATGGAGCGAGCTCCTTCCTACCAAACCCAGCGCTGCCTGTGACACGGGCCGAAGGTGGCTTTCAGCGGTGTTGGCCACACTCTCATTCTGATTGCCAGGAACTGAGTTACATTTGACTGAGAGGAAATTGCTTTATCTTCTCTGAGGTCCTGCTTTTTAAAAAGTGGACAGCTTCTCTCTGGCTTTTTTCTTTTTTTTTTAAATCAATCATGCTCTCTAGAATTGCTGAAAGCATATTTCCTTGGCACCTCATCCTGAAAAGCCAGTGCTGTGGAATAGAATTTTGGCTAGAAATCGATGGACACTGGTTGGGAAAAAGCAGCAGAGGGCAGCACAGCTACAGCAGCGGTCCCCAACCTTTTTGGCACCAGGGACCAGGGACCGGTTTTGTGGAAGACGGTTTTCCCACAGAAGGTGGGGTGGGCGGGAGGGAGATGGGGGATGGTTCAGGCTGCAGTGCGAGCAATGGGGAGTGGCAGATGAAGCTTCGTTCACCTGCCACTCACCTCCTGCTGTTCGGCCCGGTGGTTCCTAACAGGTGGAGGCCTGGGGACCCCTGAGCTAGAGCACTTTCTAAAGAGCATCTCGGAGCACCCAAGGAAGTTGGCCAACCAAGTGGAGGCTTTCCTTGATCTGCCCCACTTACAGGCTTTGAGATGGAATGGAACTGTTCTGAAACGAGAGAAGAGCAGGAAATAGACAAAGAAAGGGAAGGGGAAGCCTGACACATTTCTGAACACTCTTGGGAGGGACCAGGTTCTGAACCCGAGAACAAGGGAGGGCAGGGCTGGTATGGGACTCTTCGGCCCTGCCCTTTTGAGGCCTCTTGTAGGAGCCTCGGTCTCTTAGCAACAGCGACACCTCCTTCCTGCCTCCAGAGCGCTGAGAGCCCGCATGCTCCACAGACCTTCCAAAAGGGAAGCCACAGCCATAGGGACTCAGCCCTTGTTGCTTAAACAAACAACAAAGATAGCCGGCTATTTACTTATGATCGTTGCTTTCCCATCAGCTGCTGTTGAACAACTGCCACCAGCTCTGGGGGTGTGACGGGGCAGCAGGTATTGAAGTCTGCAGTCCTTTTGGTCAGCCAGCTTCCCTAACAAACACCCGGATCCACCGACTTGCTGCTGCTGAGCGGCCGGTGTGGAGGGCCCAGAAACAGGATTCAGTGTTTGAGAAAGAGCACGCTTTATTGGGAAGAGAGCACTGCACGCGACCCACATACGAAGAGGGCTGGATGGGCCTCCTACACATCATGCTCAGAAGGTACTCGGGGTGCTGTGCTAGTGAAGATCAACCGGAACGTGGACTCCTGGGCAACTTCCCCAACCTCACACCTCTGAGGGGGTCGACACACTTCCAACCTTTTCCTGGAAGGCAACTGTGGTCCACTAGAGATAGAGCCCCTCAGGGGTGCCTTCTTGTTTTTTATAAAGAACATTTTCTTTAGACTTTTTGAAGTCTTCATTTGTTACTTTCATCCTACGTTCTCTCAAGGCCATCAGACCAGCTTCCGTACAGATTGCCTGTAAGAAGAAACAGTGTGTTCAGAAAGTGAAATACTTTTTATTCTAACGATTCAGAGAGTGCTATTTTGAAATCTGGTGTAGGCACCCAACCTAAACACGAAGTTCTCAAACCATTTGGGAATGATTAGATTTTTAAAATGTTTTAAACATTCTAATTATTTTCTCAAAGGACCTGAGGTGGCTTAAACTGGGAATATTTCACTAAGGAAGAGGACTGGCTCAGGTTCTAACCTGCCGTGTGGCCTGGCAGGTCAGTAAGTTCTCACAACCTTGCTTTCATTAAAGGGAGTGATCTTCCTAAGAAATAGATAAAATTATTCTAGAAATTTAGAGCCCAAATAGAGTGTACATCCATTTCATTTACCCATAGTCAGAAGAGAACTTGTATTTTCTGGTTAAATATTTACAAGTTTCAGTACAGTATTTATTCTAATGTATTTATTTTCTCAATAATTACTTGCCAAAAGTAAAACAAGAACCCAAGCAACATGATACGATACAAACACAATCCCGTCTTTGAAGATTCTATCTGGTTATGGCCTTTAGGATATTTATTTCAGGTGGTTCAGAAAAGAGTGTGCTCTGCATACAGAGAGAAGAAACAGGTAAAAGGGTAACATTTGGTAAATGGGGGTGATGAGCATGTGGGCGTTTTTGTTGCAACTTTTCTGAAGGCTTGAAATTTTTCTAAATAAGAAGTTGGTACAGAATTTTAAGGTAATTTAAATTTTAAAAAGAGAGATTTACTCCCCAACTGAGACGCTAACCTAGTTCTACAGATGCCAGGGATACGCAGTTCAGTGCAGGCACCAGCGTGAAACAGCCTGTGTGTGCCGCCCCTACCTAACCGTGGCATCAACCCAGGTCCTCCCCCGTATTCAGTGCTGCCAGACCTTGCTTTAAACTCTGGTCATCTGGGAAGAAATGTCCAAACTCATACACACATACGATAAAATAAAGAGGTACAGTCCAGCCCAGGTCCCCACCTTGATGTCGGCACCAGAGAGGTCATCCTTAGCCATGATCAAGTCGTCCAGGGTCACGTCGTCGGCTAGTGTCATCCTGCTCGTGTGGATCTGAAAGATGCGCTTCTTCGTCTTTTCATCGGGCAAGGGGAACTCGATCTTCCTGTCGATGCGGCCTGTGGGTATAAAAGGTTTTCAGTCACACCCCTGGGCGCCCCGGGAGAGGCCTTAGTCTCCTCACACGAGTGGTCTCAGTCACACAGTGTCCTATGGAAGGAGGTCCAGATCTTAAAAAGTGAACACTCATGTCTGTAGTTTGTAAATATCAACGTTTGAATTCATCTCATTTACAAAATCCTCTCTGCTCTGGTACTTTGAGAAACAAACGAAAGGAGCGATTCCTAAATGGCACAGTTAGTGGAAAAGGACAGATCAATCATGTTAAAAACATTACAAAAGACAGTAAAATTAGCTACTGCTTCTTTTGGTACTACCTGAATGTAAAAAATGGACCTGAGCTATCATGAATTATTTCTTTAAAAAAAAAAAAAAAAAAGGCATCTCGAGGCTGAAGGAGCCAAGCTACACAGACTACATCACAATTATCTCAAGGGAACAGTTTTGGTGAATTATTCTAAGTTTCAAGGCAGTATTTGCCATACACGTATCATTTATATTCTCCCCAAAGTGCTCCTAAGAAATACAAATCCACATAAGGACGTTCATTCTCCACAATGAAACCAAAGCAAACGTGACCTGGTCTGATAAGTGCTGGGTCCAAAGTCTCTATCCGGTTTGTGGCCATGATGACTTTCACGTCTCCCCTTGAATCAAACCCATCCAACTGGTTCAACAGTTCCAACATTGTTCGCTGAATTTCTCTCTCACCACCAGAATTTGAGTCATACCTTTGGAAAAGAAGTGAGGGAGAAGTGAAGACCCAACTGATCTCCTGTTAAAGGGGATTACAAAACCCAGGTCTGTCTCAGCCTATACGTCACACCCTCCCAAAGCCCAAGATAACCAACACATTATTTTCTTCGTAGCGGTTTTCATGCCTGAAATTATGTGATTTATTCAGTCTCCACGACTGAGCTCCTCAAGGGCAGAGACTCATCCTCATGGCTGTGTCTCCAGAGTCAGGATGGCGCCGTGCTCAGAGCAGGTGCTCAAGGCACGGCTACTGACTGACCAATCAACTGCCGGGTAGTTGTTACCTGGCACGTGGGAGAGCAGAGCCTAAAGCATCCATGGAAGCAACCCAGTAGGGACTGTGGCAAACCAACATGCAGGCCATGTAGGGAGTGCCCAACGATCGATCATTCTCAGAGAAGAGCCATATGGTTTTTACCTCTAGATAACACAAAAAAAGGTAAGCGAAAGTCTACCTTTTCGTCCCAATAGCATCAATTTCATCAATAAACACGATGGACGGTGCATGTTCTTCAGCAACTCGAAACAGTTCCCGAACAAGTTTGGGCCCATCACCTAGGTACTTCTGAATAAGTTCAGAGCCAACCACTCTCAAGAAAGTGGCCGAGGTTTGGTTTGCTACTGCTTTGGCTAGTAAGGTTTTACCTATTTTAGATTGAAAGAGAAAAAGGGGGGAAAAAAATCTCAAGTGCTGTTTTAACTTTAAAACCCTTATTATCACCTTAAAAAGACATCAAGAATGGGTGGATCCCTCTATGAAAAGCATTCTGTTCTCCAAAGCAGACAAGAGGAAATTCAAAAAAACCTAAAAAACATATTTTGATTATTTTTAACCATTTTCCTAAATTCATCATGATAATGTCAGAAAATGCTTTTTACTGCAAGTTATTCAAAGTTGCATATAATATTAACCTGACCTATGCAACCAGGGTTAGAGAACCAAACTCAACTCCTACAAAACTATCAGTGATGAAATAAAGGCCTGGGAGCCCTAGGTTTGACTGAAGGACACATAGTGTCCCTGAGCAGGGCCTGCAGTGCCCTGGGGCTACCTGAAGACGTTGCTGTGGGCTTGCCCCAGGGCTCAGTCAGCTGAGCCAAGACCAGATTCTGATGAAGCCCACAGCTGAGAGCTGCTCAAAGCTCAAGAGACTTTTCTCTGTGGTGTGCCCTTATGGGACGTTCCCCACTGATCTCAGGGAAGACCTGACATTTCCAACCCTGCTCTGTTCCCTGATATTCCTCCTAGATCAAGAACAAGAGTAAGCAACGAGTACCAACTTGAGAACTTTGGAGCTCAAGACCATGGCCCCTTTGATGGTGAGGGCTGGCCAGTCACCTCAGGACACAGGCAGTTAGAGGCAGAGCTGGCAGAGGACCACCCTTAGGCCTGTCAGGGGAAGGGGAGGAGGCCGGCAGGCGAGTGAGTGAGTGACACAAAAGATTTCATGCAAGTGGGAAGGAGGACAGGGAGTTAAGCTTCGCAACAAGACGGGGCGATGGTGTTCCCTCAGTCGGGCAGTCAGAGTGGCAGAGGCTCAAATGCTTAATAGAAGGCCGGACTGCTCCCTGAAGGCATCATTTAAGGATGGCTGACAGAAGACCAAAAGGACCTTCTAAGTGGATGGGATCTTACCGTCCAGAAGCAGCCAAGTTCAGCTGCTGGGATGTTCAGTGGCCAGAGGGATCCCTGAACCAGTCTCCTCTTCCTCCTAACAGGGCTGATACCCGGTACTTCACTCTAGCCCTTGTCAGCACCTGTGCCCCAAAGAAGGCTCACGGCTGTGGGTCAGAAGGCCTGTGTTCCAGCTCCAGCCCTGGTACCAGTTCAATTCCCAGAGCTAATGGGGCCTTGGGCTAGTCGCTGGCCTCTCTGAAACTCACTTCCCTGGGCTGTAAAATGACAGGCTGCAGTAGCTCCCTGCCTCAGGGTACAGCTGGCTTCCTGTCCCTCCAGCGTGGGCAATCCTCAGTACAGACCCTCTTGGCAACATGGCTTCAGTTCACGCAATCAAATAACCTCTCTTCCTCTGGAATTTACATAGCAATGACTATACAACTTACTCAGGTCAACTTACTGCATAATGAACCCGATACATATATGCATTTTTATCTTTATCCATTTATTCATCCAATGTTAGACTCATTCAGTACCCATGGACCAGGAGGGGGAACCTAATCTGAACAGCACAGGATAGCTTTTAAAACTGGTCATCCACCGGGGTGCTGATGCTTGGCCACACTCCAGATGAACAGATCAGAATCTTCAGGGATGGGAGCAGGCATCAGTATTTTTTAAAGCTCCCAAGGTGATTCCAACGTACAGCCAAAGTTGAGCACCCCGTTTATTTTTATTTTTTCTTACAAAATATTTTCAACAGACATTACTCTTTAAAATATTTAAAAGCATTATGTTTTACAACATATAAATCTAGCACATTTGAGTATACAGCAGGTGTGCTGGGGAACTGGAAATGCATTCACATTGAGCAGGCATTTTTTGGGGGGGTGCCTACTGGTGTTTATCTTCTGTTGTAATCCCTACTATTGTTTTTAACACATTAACTCTGTTAAGTCTACAATTACAAGCCTAAGATAGTTCAGTTTCTTAGTACATCTATTATACAGAAATATATACTTTTGTGCAATAGGTATGTTTCCAGAGGAGCTGCTTATTCAGAAATGTCCATCTTGCTGCTTAGAGCACATTTTCAAACTAAGGAACTGTGGCATCCTCACTCAACAGCTAAGTCATTATAACCAGCTAATGCTGCTGCTCAAGAGATGAGCTCAGTGCCTGGAAAGTGACCAACGCAGAGCACACATACCTGTGCCAGGTGGGCCATACAGAATGACCCCCTTAGGGGGCTTTATACCCATCTCTTCATAATATTCAGGATGAGTGAGTGGGAGCTCCACAGATTCCTAAAGAAAACAGACACTTGGTAAAAATAAAAGGCTTTCTTACTGAAATTTATCAGATTCATTCACTGACATCATGGGTACATCTCACTTTCAACAAAAATAAGCTAAAATTTCAATTATTCTTGTTAGAGACAATGTTTGACTTCCACCAGCAGCAAGGACATATTGAAGAGGACCTCTGTCCTGAGCTCCCAGCACCCTTCCCCTCTTCCTAATAGCACCCAATTTCCCTTTCATTTCCCAGTAAAAGTCAACCTTGAGTAACATTTAAGCGCTTCCTGAGCAAAAGAAACTTAAAGCTAAAATTCACCCTTTTCAATGAAACTGCAGGCAGGAGCTGGCAAGATTTTCTGTTGTGACCACCTAGGGATATGATGGCTATTTCCCAGCTGTCTGAGAGTCACCAGTGGAGATCTGCGATCACTCTGAATGACCTCCATGCAGATGAAAGAACCTGCAGAGGGCTGGCCCACCACGCGCCCCTGACCCCAGGACCATGGCAGGAGCTGGGGGTAACGTTCTAGACCCCAGCACTGTGCAAGTGTATGCCACTCACCCTACCCCCAGACATCACTGGAGGTTTCTGGATAGCCACAGCTGAAGTCAATACAATTGGAAACATGTTCACACAGATAATTATTAAACATTACATGTAAAAAGTATTAAGCTACTGCTGCTGCAAGAACTATCATACAATTTATACTTACTTCTATTACCTAACTCAGTATTAACAACACAAAACACCACCACTAGCAAGGTCTGAGTCAGTTACTGGTCTGATCAATAAAGAAAAAATAAAACATGCAAAACAACTCCAAGCACCCTAAATGAGACAGCAGTAAGAAACTAAAGGTCTAAAAACCCAGCGCTCAGGACTTCCCTGGTGGTCCAGTGGTTAAGACTCCAAGCTCCCAATGCAGGGGGCCCAGGTTCAATCCCTGGTCAGGGAACTAGATCCCACATGCATGCCACAACTAAGACCTGGAGCAGCCAAGTAAATAAGTAAATAAATAAATATTTTAAAGTAAGTAAATAAATACTAAAAACCCAGAGCTGGTTCCTCGACATACCTTAATTTCCTGGATTTGGTTGTCTAACCCCCCAATATCAGCATATGTCTCCTGGGGGGCCTTTTCCACCTTCATCACTGTGACCAAGGGATCCGTGTCATCCATCAGCACCCCTATCACAGCATGCACCTAACAGGGAACATTAAGCTTTAACACAGGAATGTGAGGTTCACACAATCCACTTACAATGAAATGGCAATCACAGAATTTTCTCTACCCCTTGGAGTACTCTGGTGATCTACTTCCACGGGACCAGTGGACGGATCTGCAAGGAAGAAGAAAGCACTCCAACGGGCTTTCTTAGGCTATCAACTTACCTTGTGGTTGAGCAGGACCGAGCAGCCCGGTTCCAGCAGATCCTTGTCTACAAATGAAAGAATGCTGACGTAGTGTTCTGAGCCCACAGACGTAGACACGATGGCATGATTGTCATCAATGATCTCTTCCAAGGTTCCTACCGACATTGGGGTCCCCCTCAGATCATCCACCTTTGATCTTTCCTCCTACATAAGAGTAGGCCAAGAAGAAAAGCAGATTAGACCTAAAAAGTAGACGATGCTGACAGTTCACTAGATTCACAAAGCAGTTGGTACTTTTCAAAGGCAGCTAAGGATTTCCCCGGTAGCGCAGTGGTTAAGAATCCGCCTACCAATGCGGGGAACACGGGTTCGAGCCCTGGTCTGGGAAGATCCCACATGCTGTGGAGCAACTAAGCCCGTGCACCACAACTACCAAGCCTGCACTCTAGAGCCCGAGAGCCACAACTACTGAGCTCACGTGCCACAACTGCTGATGCCCGTGCACCTGGAGCCCGAGCTCCGCAACAAGAAAAGCCACCGCCATGAGAAGCCTGCCCACCGCAACAAAGAGTAGCCCCTGCTCGCCGCAACTAGAGAAAGCCCACGCGCAGCAACGAAGACCCAATGAGGAAGACCCAACGCAGCCACCAATCAATTAATAAATTTAAAATTAAAAAAAATTTTTTAAAAAGGCAGCTAGAGATGTAAGAGGGAAGAGAAATGGGAACATATTGTATATGTATAACTGATTCACTTTGTTATAAAGCAGAAGCTAACACACCATTGTAAGGCAATTATACTTCAATAAAGATGTTTAAAAAAAAAAAAAAAAAAAAGGCAGCTAAATAATGATTCATTAAAGCCAGAAAATGAATTTCATTTATTCATTAACAGTTTTAAGTTCTAAGTAGAACTCAATTTGTAAAAAAGCAAGTTATAGTAATTTCTCAATTTACCTCTTGCTTTTCTTCTAAAGGCTTCATTTGTTCCTGATTTCTAATGAATTCTTCCTCCATGAGAAGATAGTCTTTAATTCTCTCTAACTTCAATAATTTTAACCGGCACTGAGTGTGAGGTGTCACTGTAATTACAAAAGAAAGTTTTATTATACTTGGAGCTTGAAGTTTGCAATTAATTCGGTTCATCCTTAAGAACAAAAAGAAGTTAACACTTAAAATAAACTTATTTTAGTTGGACAGACACTGAAAAATTCAAAGTTTGGTGACCCTAAGTAAGCAGGTGCCTAAATGCAAAGGGGAGAGGGATTTTATGTATTGAGTTGGCCAAAAAGTTCATTCGGGTTTTTCTGTAACATCTTACAGAAAAATAAGATATCCTTATTTGGATATCCTGTGTATACTGTTAAAACCAAAATATAGCTTTTATTCCAACCTAGAGAATGCTCCACAAAGTCACAGACCTAGAGCTTCAACCACGCCCTATTTCCTGTCTCCACATTCAGACCTCTAAGCTACACACACAGAGACAGTCCCCCTAGGAATCGGAACCATGTCATTACCCAGGGGCAGTTTGCTGGCAGCATCTGGTCCCTTTGTTTTCTTCTTCTTTTTCCCCACTCTAGTTGGTACAGGAGGTTCATATTTCTTTTTCTTGTCCTTGAGTTTTCAGAATAGCAAGGAAAAAAAATCACACAGAAATCATATTAAAACACTTACTTATGCGGGACCATCATCTATTTTCAGGTAATATAATTTTCCTCATCTTTTAGGATGTTATTAAAAACTGTCCTAAAAAAACCCCAAAATCTGTTTTTACATTACTGCAATGTTAATAAGTGAATGTAACTGATCTTTCTTTATTACAATGCACATTGATAGATCATTCAATAAGGAACAGAGGTCAGAATTCAGAATTATATGCCAGAAGTCTGAGGTGAAATGATTTGACACAATTCTTCACACCTAAGGATATTAAACACTAAAATCACAGGCAATCTATTTTAACACTTCTATAACGTTATTAATTTTACACCTTTAAAAATCATTAATTCATAAATACCTACGTGATGGTCAATAATCTTTTGTAAAACACAAAAAGGGTATTGTATCTGTAGGCTAGGCTGGTTAAATGAATAGAGATCATTTATTTTGCATTTTAAAATTCATGAATCCCCAAAGAACTTCTCAGCTGAGATCTGACATTTTCCTCAATTTACTCACATGACAGACATATCTGGCTTCTTATTTATTTACCTTGTCATCCTTCTTTCCACCTCCAGGACCATGACCACCACTCTGACTCTGACCCTGAAAAAAAGAAAAAAAATTAAGACAGAGGTATAAATTCAGAATATGATCACTTCAAAAAACCCTTCTTATTCTCCTGCAATTCTAAGACACCAACACTTCCCCTCATTTTAACATTTCTGAACTCAAGATATACCTTGCAGTCAACATGTACATTTAATGTGGCAGAATTTCTTTTTCCTGAAAAGCTGTTAGTAGATAAATGGTGCACCTTGCCACAGACTGCATCTTAAATCAAGGACAACTCTATTAAGAAACAGATATAACTAATGTGTCATTATGAGACTAAGATCTTAAGACCACCCCCCCTTCTTGAGGGGAAGGTATAGAGCTTGACACTCTCTAATATAAAACTACCTGGCTGAGGCCACCAAGAGTATATTTCATGAAATTGGGCCATGAAAGCTAAATCATTTAACCTACTCAACAATCACTTACTCCTTACTAGGATCACACCAAGATCCAGGAGACTTTCCTTTCAATGGCAGCTTAAATATCTCCCATCCCTAAAGACTGGGGCGATCGGGCAGGTCCTTCTTCCCAATCTAAAAAGTTGAATCACCTTAAGCTATCAAGAACTTAGTGTATTAATAAGTTCAGTGGGATTTCTGACTTTAACAGACCCTTCAGTTACAGGACAATGTTTCACACAGAGCAGTGTCTCAGAAATGACGGCATTTGAAATAAGCAATAGTGAATTTACTTGATTAGAGGGGCCCTCTGTCCCCTTAAATCACTTCCTCTAAATTAATACAGCACCAGCTTCATTATCAGGACAAAACAACCCTCTCATCGTTACCTGAAAGAGTTAAAGTCAAATCTATTTCCCAACATGCAGGATTCTTAAAACTTTGCACTTTATTCTGAAGAAGGTAATTAAGGGCTCTGAGAAATTTTGGGAAACAGAATTAGTTTTACTGCAATAAGCAGTCCAAATTGCAGGCCTTTCACAATCAAATACACCCCTGAGGAAGTGTGCTGTTGGCTGGGGCAGCTGATGTCTGAGGTGGGTTTACGATGCGCCTAAGTCTGCACTAGACGTTCTCCTTCACTAGCGCGTTAATCCCGGACAATCCTTCAAGGTGGGGTTCATTACTACTACTTTCTAGATGAGGAACTGCAACAAGCCTAAGAACATGGGCTAAGGAAATAAATGTATCCAGGTTTGAATTCCGACTTCATTCCTAATAGGCTGTGTGACCTCAGGTAAGTCAAGTCACCTCTCTGAGCCTTGGTGTCCTTAACTGGAAAGTGGGGATGGTATTAGCTCCTATTTGTTGCTGAAAATGAAGTAATGCACGTAAAACACTTCAAATTTGCATGACTCATAGTACCTACTCAGTACAATATCATCGGCAAATAAGAAATGTCAGGGTCAGGACTTTGTCAGTCTGGTTATAAAGTCTGGGCTCTGAAACACATCCACTCTGCTTCAGTTCTTCACTCTCTCTTCTGTCCACACCTGTCTCTGTTTTTGTCCAGGCCATAGTATCTTATTGGGGCTCTAGTCTCCCAACTGAGATTTCCAGGTCTAGTTTCTTCCCTCACCAATCCAATTATTACCGCCTACAACAAAGAGCCTATCCTTTAAATCTCCTCAAAAACCTTCAACTGCTCCCTAACATTTAGAGTGTAATGTCCAAACTCTTTAGCTTGGCATAACTGGCCCTTGCCAAACTGGCTGCAACTAATTTTCCCAGGTTCATCTACCTTTCCCATTATCCGGCAAGTCTGGCCCCACTGGAGGACGTTTTCCTGAGTCAGTCCCGAACTTCTTCATGTCTGGGGCGTTTACATGATGTTTCTCAGTCTCAAATAATAACAAGTATACGCATTACACTATATGCCAAGCAGCACTAAACATTCTCAGGGTATCATCTCCTTTATTCTTACAGACGCTTTGAGGTGGGCACCATCATTACCCCTAGTTTACAGATAAGGAAATGAAGGCTTAGAGAGGTTAAGTGACTTGCCTGTTGTCACAAAGCTGTCAGAGAGGTAGCCAGGAATCACACTCAGGTCCACGGGACACCAATACCTGTGTTCCTCTACTGCCTGGATAGCCAGTACCTCATAGCAAAGACCGACAGGTTTGTGTTCTAGCACAGCCGCTTACCCTGTCTCAGTTTCCTCCTTGGTAAGCTGAGGATAATAATAATTACCTCAAGGGACTGTTGAGAAGAATAATGACCAAATGCTGGAAAAGTACCTGCCACGTGTTTATCATACCTAGAATACTGCTACCCCAAAGTCCTTCTAAGACCTGTAAGACTGTGGTCGGGGCTTCCTGCTGTTCACGATACAGGCCAAACACATTCCCATCTCAGGCCCTTTGCACTTGCTGTTCCTTCTGCCTGGACCAGTTTCCCTCACGTATCTGCATAGGCTACTCTCTCATTTTATTTACATCTCTGCTCAAATCTCACCTCCTCATCGGGGCTCGCTGACATCCTATGTAAAATAGCCACCCCTCCCCATCCTATCCCCTTCTACAGAACAGCCCTAAGCGACGGCCACCCGCCCCGACGTCATATCACATAGTCCTTCCTCTATTTTTTGTCTGCCTTCTTGAGAATGTAAGCTCCAAGAGGCAGAGACTGGGTCAGTCATGCTCACCCCCGGCATCCCCAGCGCCTAGAGCAGAGCCTGGGCCCTCCCTCCGCCAAAGTGCAGCATCAATCCGCGAACTAATGAATACATGCTAGCTGCTTTTATTATTACTAACGCACCACGGGACCCTTCCCTCCAAGGTCCACCTGTTAGAAAAGCATCTTAAGGCCTCCGTCAAATGCCTCCAACTCCGGGCGGTCTCCCACGACTCGCTCTCCCTCCTCAGCTGGAGCGAATCCCTCCCTCCGCTCAAGCCGCACATCCCTCCACTTGCGCGGCTCCGAAAGCACTCGTCCCAGTTACTCGAGGAGGCTCCCGCCGAAACACCCCGCGCCGGCTGGCAGAGCCCTGGCCGGCGCAGGAGTGAGGCCGGGTCACCTGACCCGCTCCGCCGCCCCCGTGGCCCGCCTGGGGGACCCTCCGTGCCGAGCCCCGGCCCCGGCGCCCCGGGATAAGGCCCGCCCCAGGAGACCGGGCCGGCGGGTGGATCGAGTGCCTCCGGCAGCCGCCTGGTTCTCGCGCATCGGGTCGCCTCGACCCCGTCGCACCGCCACTACCAGCCGAAACCCTTAGTCACTCACCATCTTGCGTTGGCCGCTCGAGCCGCCGCTGCCGGAAGTGCACCGCGTCGGCGGCCCGTCAGAGGCGGAAGTTGACGAGGGACGCCACGGAGGCCGATAGGAACCAAATCCCGCACGCACCAACCTGCGCTCTCAGGGCTTGTGCGAGCGGGTGGGCAATGATGCGCTAACTTACAAGCGAGATTTGAGCCTTATAAATATTTCACTTGAAAAAAAATTTAAATCTCAGTTATTAGGTTATTGTCAACAACTTAAGACTAGCTTGATAGCTTGATATCTAACACCATCCATTTGAAAGTTATGTACACAGGTTCTTCTTTAGCATTGAAAAATGTTCTCCCCATGATATAGCCGAAAAGGGATTAATATCCAAAATATATAAAGAACTCATACAACTCAACGATAAAAAAAATAAACAACCGATTAAACTGCAATGAGGTATCACCTCACACCTGTCAGAATGGCTATTATCAGAAAGACAATAAACACCAAGTGTTAGTGAGGATGGGGAGAAAAGGGAACCCTCATGCACTGTTGGTGGGAATGTAAATTGGTGCAGCCACCAGGGAAGACAGTATGGAGCGTCCTCAAAAAATTAAGACCAGAACTACCACGTGATCCAGCTATCCTACCTCTCGGTATTTATCCAAAGAATACGAAAACACTAATCCAAGAAGATACCCCCATGTTCATTGCAGCATTACTTACAAAAGCCAAGATATGGAAACAATCTAAGTGCTCATCAACAGGTGAATGGATAAAGAAGATGTCATTGGTATACATGTGTATCTATATAGTGGAATTCTACTCAGCCATAAAAAGAGATAAAATCATGCTGTTTGTGACAACATGGACAGACCTTGAGGGTATTATGCTAAGTGAAATAAGTCAGACGGAGAAAGACAAATACCTGATGATTTCACTCATATGTGGAATATAAAAAGCTAATAAACAAAACAAAAGAAAGGAACAAACCAAACAAAACCAAACATATAAATACAGAGTAGTGGTTATGAGAGGGCTAGGGGCGGGGGGGAAGGGTGAAATGGATGGAGGGGATCAACTGTACGGTGACAGATGGAAAATAAATTTTTGGTGGTGAGTATGTTGTAGGGTTAAACAGTTTTTTTCTCCTTGAATTTGCATTTCCATCCCACATACTCTTATCCTAATGTCATGCATTTCTGTGCTTGAAAATATTTTATTGATCAATCTCCCAAACATCTCTGTAAACATTTTATACAAATTAGAATTTTACAATGTATTTTATTTTCTGTCTTTAAGGTGCCATGTGTTAAAAATGTTTTCTAGATTGAGTTATTACAAACTATAACTAGTACACACTTGATCAAAAGTATATATTATATTATAGTTTGTGATTAATTTTTAGGAATTAAAAAGCAAAGGAAAGAATTTAGTAATTAAAATGTCACCCAATTCTTTAAATCCTTCTGTGTCGTATACCCCAAATCACATAGTGATCCATCAGCAAAATCTATTATTAATGATAATTTGAATTAAGTCTTTCTTCCATGTGATGGCAAGGAACTAGAAAACACTGGGTGTACAAAAGGATTTATTACTCAGTCATCAAAGCCATTTACTCTCAGTTTCTGGGAAATGCACCCAAAAGGCTTTACCATGACACATCAGAAGATTATCTATTATCCTTATTACCCCTCCACTCAGAAACCCCTTATTTAAACTAATAGCCTCAAAAAAAGTTGGGAAACATTTTAACATCATTAATTTCATTACAGCTTTGGAAATATTGTAATATTTTTTATGAGATTTTTTGGTCACATAACTTCTTTAAATAGATTTTGTCAAAAACTGTGGTGCAGCAGTGATTTGGAATATTCTACTTATGAAAAATGTCTAATTGGCAAATAATGCTCAACTTCAAGCTATTCAGCCACATCAGAGTCAGAAGGAAGTACCGCAGCCATGATGCGGTGTTCTGAATTTATATATGGGGAAACAGGCAAAGTGGGAGTGATGACAAGTTTCGTTTGATGACCTGACCTCTATCATAAGATGCATCATTCTTTTATTTATTTTATTTATTTATTTTTGGCTGCACTGGGTCTTCTTTGCTGCGCACAGGCTTTCTCTAGTTGTGGCGAGCAGGGGCTACTCTTCGTTGCAGTGCGTGGGCTTCTCATTGCGGTGGCTTCTCTTGTTGCGGAGCATGGACTCTAGAGTGCAGGCTCAGTAGTTGTGGCGCACGGGCTTAGTTGCTCCGCGGCATGTGGGATCTTCCCGGACCAGGGCTTGCACCTGTGTCCCCTGCATTGGCAGGCGGATTCTTAACCACTGCACCACCGGGGAAGCCCTGATGCTTAACTTTTTAAAATTACAATTTTACAGATGAGTGAGCCATCAAAGAAGTTTGGAGGTCACGGTGGCCTGCAGAAGAAAGGACAGAGAACAGCAGTTATGGCAGCGACACCGCCAGCATCCACATTTGTTTCTCTACCCCCCTCTCCTCTTCCCTCTGGGCCCCGTGACCTTCCTCTCCTACCCTCCGCCTTCTCCCTTCCTCCTTCCCACATATGCTGAGCCCCTCAGGCGCGATGCATAGGGTGCCTTCCCTTCAGAGTTGCCTCCTCAGCTAAGTGGGCCGCTTGGCGTTACCTGAGAACCCCTGTCTCAATACTGGCTGCCTTTGTTCTTGCTGGTGTCGGTCTCCTTTAGGTGCTGTGGTGAAAGAATAGTCTGAAAATACTAACCACTGGCTGTTTTGTGTCCCAGTTTCCAACATCGCCTTTTACCTTTTGCCCTCCCCCATTCTGCCGGGCTCTCCTGGACCCATTGCTCCAGGTGAGGGATGGAGAGGTTGGCGCACAGCAGAGAAAAAGGAGCCTCTGCTTCCTAAGCCAGTGTCAGAAGCCAGCTTCAAGGGGGCAAGGAAAGATCTCAGGACTTAGAACATAGATTCGATAGAGTCCACGTGGATTAAGAATGAAGTTTCTCCCCAGGCTGGTGGGGGTGGTAGTAGGTGCAGAAGATAGCAAGGAATCTGGGGAAGCGGGGGGGGGGGGGGGGGGGGGCGGTAGTGGGCGTTCAGAGCTGGGTTCCCAGGGACGGCGCCGCCTAATGGGACACTTAGGAAAGCTCTGGGGCAGCTTTTGGTCCTTGTGATGAGTACGAATGTGACTGGTATTTGGGGGCAGGGTGGGCAGGGACACCCCACACAATGAAACATCCCGCATCCACCAGGACTCTCAATACCTTCCCGCCAGACATCTTTGTGGTTGAAAAACCTGTTTCTGAGGATCAGGGCCTGGAACCGGACTCTTTTTGCATCAACCATGAGCTTCAACCATTAAAGGGACTATTTTTTCCTCTCAAGGCTTGATTCCTGCTGTAAAACAGAAGCCCTTGGGAAGGGTTTAAGTGTCGTCTGGACCTTGGTGTGGAAGGAAGTTCTGCTGTTTGGTGTAGAAGGTGAAGGGAAGCAGGCAGAGGAAGGGGTGGAATGTGGCAGTGCTGGCAGCTCAGCTGACCCAATGGGTGAGGCCACCGGCCCAAGGGACAGTGTGGTGTAGTGGGAGGGGCACTGGCCAGGAGTCAGAGACTTGGGGTCAGGTTCTGGCCTTTTCTTTACCTTGTGTGTGACCTGGGGAGAGTCCCTTCCCTCCTTGGGCCTTACCTTATAAAAAGCACATGTACATTTTTTAAAAAAAAAAAATGAGAACAGTCTGGAAGCTGTTCTGGAAGGTTAAACAGAGCTACCCTGTGACCCAGTAATTGCACTCCTGGGTGATGATGAGAGATGAAAACATAATTCATCCACACAAAACCTGTGCATCAACATTCATAGCAGCATTACTCTGATGGAATAAAATTATTTTTAAGGCATGACAAGAAACTTTTTACCCATAAAATTCTCTCTGCCCGTTTGGGCCACTACCCCTCTTTGGTGTGCACCGTGCATCTACATTATACATTAACCAGATCCCCTTGGAAGACACAGGAATGCCTGCTCAACTGAAAAGAGCAGTTTTCTCCTGGTGCCAGCAAGGTAACTCCTTAGGAGATAACATTCTTCTCCCAGTCCTGTAAAGGGTCACGATGACCCACTACTGGCCTTGTACGTGCAGATCTGGACCATGTAAACTGTCAGTGTGTTACTTTGATGTATAACCCTTTGTCTCGAAATCAAGACTGGCTTTGACCTCTAACGGGTGGAACAGTCCTCAGAGGTTTCTGAGAGACTGCCTCCAAAGTTATAATCCTCAAGTTGGCTGGAGTAAAATTCTCCATTTCTTTCTTCAATTGACTATTAATTAATTTCTCATGAACATTCATAATTACCAAAAAAGTGTAAACAACCCAAATGTCCACCAATGCATGGATAAACATGAGGTGGTATATATCCACACAATGGGATAGTATTCAGACATAAAAGAAATGAAGTCCTGATACATACAACATGAATGAATCTTGAAAAAATTATAAGGGAAAGAAGCCAGTCACAAAAGACCACATATGCTTCCATTCATATGAAATGTCCATAATAGGCAAATCAATAGAGACAGAAAGTATATAGATCCGTGGTTTCCTGGGAATGGGTGAGGGGTATGGGGATTGACTGCTGGTGGGTAGTGGGTTTCTTTTGGGGGTGATGAAAAGGTTCCAAAATGTATCGTGGTGATGGTTGTACATATCTGTGAAGACATATAAAAACCACTGAATCGTACACTTTAAGTGGATAAGTTGTATGGTTGTGAATTATATCTCGATAAAGCTGTTTATATATATATATTTTATATATATATATGTATTATATATATATATACGTTTTATATATATATATAAAAGAGTGGGTGGTGTAGAGTAATGGTTAAGAGCAGAGACTCTAAAGCCAGGCTGCCTGGGTTTGACCCCCAGTGGGCCACTCACACAGCATGTCAGTGTGTGACCCCATGCATCAGTTTCCCTATCCGTAAAGCGGGTGCACTAACCGACCCTACTCACAGAAGTACTTAAAATAACAAACTAGGTGACATTTGTAGTACATAAAACAGTGCCTGGCATGTGGTAAGCAGTATATATGTTTGTTAAATTATTTTTTTTTAATAAAGGGTTTGGGTAAAATGACTTGAAGTTGAATAACCTTCCAACAAGAAGAAACCCCAGAGTTAGCGCCCCGGCTGCTTGTTACTGTCGGTGTGTCTCCCAAGCTGGGGGACTGAAGGAGGAATGAACGGCGGCCAGTTCTCCGGGTGGCTGACAGGTGCATGCAGTTCAGAGACTCACCAGCAGAGGGGGCCGCCCAACGAAATACTGCGCAGTGGTCGCGCTCGAAATGCCTCGTGGAGCGAGACTCTTGTTCCTCCAAGGCGCCCGAACGGCGCCGCCGGGGCGCTCTCCCTTGCTCACCCACTCCTCCTCATTTCTGCTCCCTTGACCCCACGGCATGAACTAACGCTAAAGACTTCGGAGTCCACTTAACTCTCACCGAGTGCCCACTGGCCACCTTCTTAGACCTGGGCTCACATGACCTCACAACAATGCTTTGAGTTTCATCTATTGCCCCCAATTTGCAGATGAGAAACTGGGGCTCTGAGTCATTAAATGACCTGTTCTAGACCATATAGCTGATGGGCAGTCAGGTCTAACTTAGACATTCCGGCTCCCAACCTTTATTTTCATCGCCTTTTTTTTTTTTTTTTGCAGGAAAATCCAGAGGGTTTTAGGACGGGGATGCAGCCTTAAGTTCACATCACTTCCCAGACAGTGGATCAGTGCCTCAGCCAGCCCTTGGGGGACCCGTGACCTCTGCTTGGGGACATCTCTGCCTGGCTTCCTCCTACTTAACTTGCAGATCTCAGCTTAGATACTTTGGGTAACCACTCAGAATCCCAGAGTTGGTAGGAAGATTATTATAAGCTGAAAACATTTGAGGGTCAACAGATGCGGAAAGAAGCCTTGGAGCTTCCCTTATCTGACTAAAAGCAGCAACTTTGGGGAAATGAGGCTGCCATGAATTTCCTCTTGGGGCAGTTTACTTCCAGGAGAGAGACCAAGAGTAAAACGGCCATAAATCCTCCCTCTGAGGGAGTTTTATGGCCCTGAAGAAGACGGAAAGCCAATTCAAACCTGCATAGACAAATATCATCACAACCTTTCTTATCTCCCATTTGTTCTCCTGAAATATGTTTGTCTTTCCTAAAGAAATCAATATGTTCTTCCATAGAAGCCTTTTCTCCCCCATCCCTTTACGCTACTAAATTAGGTATATAAGTCTCTAACCTTAACCATTTATTGAGCTACTACTTCTTTTGTTACCTCCCATATGCATATGAATAAACCTTTTCTCCTGTTAATATGTCTCTTGTCAGTTTAATTCGCATGTACCCACCCACTTAACCTAAGAGGGTAAAGGAAGAGTTCTTCCTCTCCCATAACAGCATCCACCTCAGAACATCTCCCTGGCCCTCAGATCTGATCCCTACCCCAGCCATATCTCCTCATCCTTCTCTTCTCTGAGCACGAATCCCACAAGAGTTAGATGCTTGTCATTGGAAACAAAAGTTTACAATTCTCAGACACTGTCTTCCGGGTGCCACGCTCACCCCTGCATCCCTGTATCACTGTATCCTGCCCCAGGCACTTGGTGGGGCCTCCTTAACCATTTACTGGTTGAAGGAAAGTGCTGCTCAGCTGGGAGCAGTTCTGCTGCTCTGCAGCGGGTCTGGCTAAATACAGAGGCATTTAAACTGAAACCACTTCTACTTTCCTCCAGGGTTTTCAAACTTGGCTCCTTGGGCTTCTTCCCCACCTTGCCTTCAGACAGGTTTGGGATCCTCATCACCTAGAAAAAGCCTCAGCTGACCCGGCTGCCCTTCCTGCTTCTGTCTGATTTCTCTCCTTTTCGCAGTAGGACTGATGGGACCACGGCTCCATGCCCCTGCAGTGGATTTCTCCTCAACCTTCCATCTGCCGTGTGGTTTCCGTGGCCTTCATTCTGCTGACCCTGCTCATAACATTTTTTTTTTTTCTAACTCTGGAAGTGCCGTATGTTCATTACAGAAAATGTTAAAAATAGAGAAAAAAGTTGAGAAAAACTGAGCGAATACAAGTCAGTTGCTGTTCTACCACTCAGATGTAACCCCATTAACATTTTGGTGTGTTTCCTTAAGCTGTTTTTTCTATGTATAAGAAATAATTAAGCAAAATCGGGAACATACTATATATTTCGTGTGACATATTTCCTTTTTACTTAAAATATTATCACAGTCGTTTATCATAAATATTTCCCTCATGTCATTAACCACTCTTTGAAAAATGATTTTTAATGACCTTTAATGTTCTATTACATAGGCTTATTCCTTCACTTATTTTATGAATTTACCTTATGAACAAATATGAAATAAGCTCATTTATTTAACATCTGCTATGTTCCAGGCACTGTTTCAGGCATTGAGGAACAAGTCAGACGAACACCCCACACTCATGGAGCTGACCTTCTCATGGGAAAGAGATTTACGATAGAGTGATACTTTGGTTGTTGGATATACCATCATTTATACCAAGCTGGTATTATTCAGCGTTTATGCTGCTTTCACATTTGAGAGTAGGGGCTCTGTGTCAGAAAGACCTGCACTTTCCCTTGTATTATGTGCCTTTGTTACGTTAATCTCTTTACGCCTCAGTATCCTCATCTATGAAATGGGTATAAAAATAGCATTTGCCTCATTGAGGTAAATACACGCAGAGCACTCAGCACCTGGTAATCACTTAACAAAAGTCCGCTGTCATTATTATTGCAATGAATATGCAGAAATCTGTGTGCCTCTCTTAGTAATTTCTATAGGATAAATTCCTAGAAGTAGAGTGAGTGGGTCAAAGTTAGCATTTTTAAATATTTTGCCATTTTGCCATATTGCAAGTCTGCGCCAGGCTGCTCTCCCAGCAGCAGAGGATGAGAGTGTTGGCAGAATGTGCCCTGGAGATGTAAGGACCATACCCTGTGGCCTTTGGGTCCCTTGTCCTTAATTCTACGCTGCTCTGTGCACGCGACACCACTGACCTCCATGAGATTCTCTCCCCCTCACCTCCCTGATGTGTATGTACACTGTCTAGGCTGGCCTCTCGCCCTTAACTGTCCCTCCTCCAGTCCCTCTAATTACAGCTGTTCACTAGAGTCGCCCTGGCCCATTGGTTGCTTTCCCTACATGCTCCCCGAGGAGAGTCCAGGACTTCAGCCAGCCCCTCTGTGAAGACAGCTCCCACCTCCTTTCACCTTCTCCTGCGTTGTTTATTTAACCTGGAGTTCATGGAAATTCTTGGATCTGTAAGTTGATCTTTTTCACCAACTTTGAGGTGTTATCAGCAATTTATTTTTCAAAAATTTTTTTCTGCCTCATTTTTGTTTTTCCTTTCCTTCTGGGACTGCAATTACTTCTGTGTTGTTACACTTGATATTGTCCTAGATCTCAGAGGCTCTGTTCATTTTTCTTCCCTTTTTTCCCTGTTTTCTGGATGGTTAATTTCTATTCATCTTTCTTTAAAGACACTCATTCTTTCTTCTGCCCATTGAACCCACCTAGTCAGTTTTTTGTTCAGACATTACACTTTTAAATTCTAGAAGTTCTTTTTTTTTTCCACAGTTTGCATTTATCTGTCAATATTCTCTATTGTTGACTCATTATTAACACATTTTCCTTTAATTATTTGAATATATAATCATGAATGCTCTGGAGTCTTGTTCTGTTAAATCCCACATTCCCACTCAGAAGTGATCACTTTCCTCCTGAGCACAGGTCACACCGTCCTGTTTCTTTGCAGGTCTAATAATCTTTTTATTGAAACTGAACATTGTGAACAACATGTGGTATCACTGTAACATTTCTGGCTTCTGTTTTGTTCTTCTGAGGGTTTTGGTGTTTTGTTTTTGTTTTTTTTTAGGTAATTAACTCAAACTGCAAAATCTGTATCTCTTGGGATACATAGCTGCTGATGTGTTTACTCAAAGTGTTTGGTTTTTGTTTTTAGAGCCTAGCTCCCTAGGGGTCTCCCTTGCAGCTGCATATCTTAAGTGGTCAGTAGAGGTTCTGTTCAGACACTTCACTACCCTCTGCAGCCCAAGCTGTGTGGGGATTGGGAAATGCATTCATAAGTGCAGAATTTCACAAGTCTCTTCAGGCTTTGAATTTTCTCTGGGTTCTCTGGGGTCCCCCACTCGCATGTGTAGTTGGGCAGTCAGCCAGGGATTGTGGAGTTTGTTATTCAGTCTTCCTGGCTCTCTCACTTCACTATCACTGTGTTAGGTTTATAGCTGCTCTGCTACCTGCCTGGTCCAGACACCACCTCTGGCTGAGAAAACTGCAGGTTTTGCCACCTGAGCTGGGGAGGGGGTGGAATGCCCCACTCAAGAATGCCTCAAACATGGAGAAAAGGGAACCCTGCCCTCCTTCACTGTTGTTGGGAATGTAATTTGGTGCAGTCACTGTGGAAAACAGTAGGGAGGTTCCTCAGAAAACTAAAATAAAACTACCATATGACCCAGAAATTCCACTCCTGGATATTTATCCAAAAAAACCAAAAACACTAATTGGAAAAGATATATGTACCCCTATGTTCATAGCAGCACTATTTACAATAGCCAAAACATGGAAGTAACCTGAGTGTCCATCAACACATAAATGGATAAAGAAGATGTGGTGTATATATATACAATGGAATACTACTCAGTCACACAAAAAAAGAATGAAGTATCACCATTTGCAGCAACATGGGTGTATTTAGAGGGTATTATGCTAAGGGAAATAAGTCAGACAGAGAAAGACAAATAGTGTATGATATCACTTACATGTGGAATCTAAAAAATAACTTAGTGAATATAACAAAAAAGAAGCAGACTCACAGACACAGAGAACAAACTAGTGGTTACCAATGGGGAGAAGGAAGCAGGGAGGGGCAATACAGGGGTATGGGATTAAGAGGTACAAACTGTTATGTATAAAATAAGCTACAAGGATATATTGTACAACATGGGGAATATAGCCAATATTTTACAATAACTATAAATAGAGTATAATCTTTAAAAATTGTGAATCACTATATTGTACACCTGTAACTAATATAATATTGTACAGCAACTAAACTTCAATTTAAAAAAAAAGAAAAAAAAATGCCTTGAACTTGCCTTCCTACTCCATGAAGGAGCTGTGCTTTCATGAGTAAGCACTTCTCAAGCTGTCTGCCTCTGATCATTTTCCAGGGCCCTGCGATGGTCGTTTTGATAACTTTGTCCAGTTTTATATGCGTTTCCTGAAGAAGGTACTCACCTCATGCCACCACTTTCAGAAGGAGAATCTCTTTTGTCTCTTCTTCAGCCCTGAGATTTAGTCTTAAATCCCCAGCTGCCTCCTGGACATTTCGGTTTCTTCTGGACCTTCTCTCCCCACTTAGTGCAGCATGTGCTTCTCAGCCCCTGGGCTTTTGAGTTATTCAGGCTTGGGTTCAAATCCTGACTGGTACCCCTTCCTAGCCACGTCCTCCTTAACCTCTCTGAACCTCCATTTCCTCATAAGATAGGGATGATAATACCTCTTCCTCAGATCTTAGTGAGAATTAGATAAGACGTGCCACGTGCTTTCACATCGTAATTATTTAATCAACGGTAGCTACGCTTTTTAAAAAATTAAACTCTAAATTTTTAGATAATTATCGATTCACATGTAATTGTTAGAGATAATACAGAGAGACCCTGCATACCCTCTACCCAGATTCCTCCAGTGCTGACACCTTGCACAACTGTACTACAAGATCACAGCCAGGATCTCGAGAGGGACACAGTCAGGATGCAGAACATCCCGGTCCGGATCCCTGTACAGCCACACTCATTTTGCTCTCACCCCCGCCCCCTCCTTAACCCCTAGCAACCACCCATCTGTTCTCATTTCTGTAATTTTGCCATTTCAAGAATGTTAAATACATGGAGTTATATAGATTGTAACCTTTGGGGATTTTTTTACTCAGCATAGGTGTTAGTTTTCTAGTACTGCTGTGGCAACAAGGTAGCACAAACTGGGTGGCTTAAAATAACAGAAATGTATTGTCTCACAGTCCTGGAGGCAGGAAGTCCAAAATCCATGTGTCGGAAGGGCCATGCTTTCCCGATGGCTCTAGGGGAGAACTTGTCCTAGGTCCCTCAGCATCTGGCGCTGTCACCAATCCTTGGTGTCCCTTGGCTTTCAGCTGCGTGACTTCTGCCTCCATTATCCCATGGCTTGCCCTCTGTATATGTGTCTTCACCTGGCCATCTTTTTATAAGGACGGCAGTCCTAGTGGACTAGGGGCCCCCCTCCTCCAGTGTGACCTCATCTTAACTATTACATCTACAATGATTCTATTTCCAAAGAAGGTCACATTCTGAGGTCATGGGAGTTAAGACTCAAACATATCTTTTTGGGAGGTGGACACAATTCAATCTATAACAACACAATTTCCTAGAGATTCACTATTAGTGTTTTTAAAAATCCCCTTATATAGTAATTATCTGTTCATGTATCTCTTTCTCCTAATAGATTGTGAGCTGTAAGGTCTTTTCCATCTCTGTGTCCCCAGCAGCACTTCTGGTATACAGTAGGCACTCAGGGAATATGTGTGGATAAAGGTATGGCCAAGGCCTCCCCAGACCCATGGTGTCTGTGCCACACCCACCAAGCCCAGTAACGCCCTCACCAGCTGCCATTCCCAACGTCACGGCTTCCGGCTCCTTTGTCCCTCTTCCAAGCCATCTCCTAAACTCTTTCCATTCCCCCTTTGATTTCTCCCTAGCCTCAGTCTTTCTCTCCTTCCCCATCCTATCAGGCTCTTAAAGCAAGGATTGAAATGGAATAGAAAGTAGAGAGGAAAAAAACATGGCTGAAACTCAGTTATGAAAAATAGAACTCATAATTAGGAAGATAATATATAAGGACATTTAGGGTGTAATGGCATCCCACATACATTCTAAAAGTGAACAAAGAATGAATCAGACGTTGCTTGTTTGGAGGTGGCTTCTTAGAGTGATTTCTGCAGCAAAAACGTAAATGACAGCGCGATACTAAATCCTTCATGTCCCAGTTGATTTTCAGGGCACAATCAGAAAGGTCCTTCTAGCAAAAATGTTTGACGGCCTCCTGGACTCTCAAAGTTCAATCACTCTCTTTCTATGTGTCACCACCCGCTTGTTGAAGCTCTTGTCCTGGGGTATTAACTGGTCTGTCCCCACCACATCCTCCCTGGACCAGACCTTCTCTTGAGACACAAGCAGCTCTCCAACATCACTGTCCCAAAGTCCAGCATCGTTGTCAACATTCAAGGTTCTACTCTTGCATCTGGATGGCAACATCTGACAATCAGACACGAGCAAGAGACTGAGGACAAAGCTATGGACCCCGTGTGCTGGGAAGCGGGGGTGGTACTGGTTTTATAACGGATGAACTCATTAGTAAAGTGGCAGCGTTGCTTCCTGTAGCCTGGGACTGTTGCTTGCTAGGAAAACAAACATCCCCATAATAAAGACCCCTCTGATCCCCTCCACAGGGTTTTGTGGTCCAAGCTGCCAGCAGGATGGACCCACCCAGAGGTTCACCGTAATCAGAGCAGGAGTTCAGAGCCTGGCTTTCCCCACCCCACCTCGGTTCACAGCTTAGCTCCTCAACCTCCACCCAGCTGGGTGACCTTGGGCAAGTCACCTGACCTCTTTGCCCCTCAGTTTCCTTCTCTGTAAAATGAGGTTTTAAATGAGATAATGCACGGGAAGCCCATAGAGTGGAGCTTAGCACATAATAAACACTTATTGTACATATTCTGGAGTTCCAGCTGACTCATTTTCTCTCATCTGCTCTGTATACAATCTGGCTTCCAGGCTCAGAGACCTACCTACAGTTCCCCAAAGAACTGTGCTTATTCATTCATTTGTAAGGGGAGGTGGAAGGTGACAGAAGTTAGGAGAAACCCTAAAACTGAGAACAGCAGACAACGAGTCCTTCCACCTGCTAAGAGAGGTACCAGATACACCCTTGCGGGGCTTGGTCCTATCAACTCCCAACAGCCATCATGACGGCCCCTATAAAGGAATTGGAGAGAGAAGGTCACACATGGAAGCAGAAAGTGCTTTGGATTTTCCCTTCCCCCTCCCAAACCAAATGAGGAAACCCAAGCAGAATCACCCCTAGAGATGTGGGGCTGCCCGTCAGAAAGGGGATGAGTGCAGGTTCCCTGGCTGCAGGTTTGCTAAGTTGCAGACATATGGGGGCACCAGGCTGCAGCACGTGAGAGTAACTTTGGTGGGAACTTGACATGTATGCCTGTAGTTGGGGGGCCCGCATGGGAGGGTGACTGGACCAGCTTGCTGTGGCCATTGGAAAGAGGGGGCAGCCTGATTGTTGCTCATCATGGAACAAGAGGATGCCACAGAAAATAGCTGGCTCAAACCTTCAGTGGATCCCAACCAAGAGGCGTCTGCCAGCAGACAGGAACCCCAGCAGGGGGAGTCTGTGTGGCGCACCCCCAGGGGCAGGAGGGGGGGTGTTCATGAGAGGCCAGCTGGAGAATTTGAAGCCAAAGTCAGAGAACAGGGCAGTGTGGAGGTCCTCACGGGGAGCCTCCACAGAATCCCAATGTGCTTCATGAAAGTACTGACATTTTGACCAGTCGGTGTCAGACAAAAGAGCATGGCAAATAGCCCCAGGTAAAACTCAGTTCTTAAAATAAGATAATATCACTTCCTCGGGGAGCATTTGTAAGCATGAGGAGGTGTTTTTTGTTGTCATAATGATTGGGGGGGAGGGGTTGCCCTGGCATTTAGTGGGCCAGAAAGCTGGACAACTTATGATGCCTGAAACAGTCCAGCACAATGAAGTGGCCCTTCAGAAATGCAACACACTCTAGAATCACAAAAGACACCAAATAGCCAAAGCAATCTTGAAAAAGAACAAAACTGGAACTATCATGCTTCCTGATTTCAAACTATATTACAAAGCCATAGTATTCAAAATAGCACAGTACTGGAATAAAAACAGACACACATATCAATGGAACAGAATAGAGAGCCCAGAAATAAACCCATACATATATGGTCAAATAATTTATGACAAAGGAGCCAAGAATATATTGAGTTGGCCAAAAAGTTCGTTTAGGTTTTTCCATAACATCTTACAAGACAATGGAGAAAGGACACTTCCTTCAATAAATGGTGCTGGAATCCCTATCAAATTACTAATGGCATTTTTTATAGAACTAGAACAAAAAAATCTTAAAATTTGTATGGAGACACAAAAGACCCCGAATAGCCAAAGCAGTCTTGAGGGTAAAAAACAGAGCTGGAAGAATCAGACTCCCTGGCTTCAGACTATACCACAAAGCTACAGTAATCAAGACAATATGGTACTGGCACAAAAACAGAAACATAGATCAATGGAACAAGATAGAAAGCCCAGAGATAAACCCACGCACCTATGGTCAACTAATCTATGACAAAGGAGGCAAAGATATACAATGGAGAAAAGACAGTCTCTTCAATAAGTGGTGCTGGGAAAACTGGACAGCTACATGTAAAAGAATGAAATTAGAACACTCCCTAACACCATACACAAAAATGAACTCAAAATGGACTCGAGACCTAAATGTAAGACCGGACACTATAAAACTCTTAGAGGAAAACATAGGAAGAACACTCTTTGACATAAATCACAGCAAGATCTTTTTTGATCCACCTCCTAGAGTAATGGAAATAAAAACAAAAATAAACAAATGGGACCTAATGAAACTTCAAAGCTTTTGCACAGCAAAGGAAACCATAAACAAGACGAAAAGACAGCCCTCAGAATGGGAGAAAATATTTGCAAATGAATCAACGGACAAAGGATTAATCTCCAAAATATATAAACAGCTCACGCAGCTCAATATTAAAAAAACAAACACCCCAATCCAAAAATGGGCAGAAGACCTGAATAGACATTTCTCCAAAGAAGACATACAGACGGCCACGAAGCACATGAAAAGCTGCTCAACATCATTAATTATTAGAGAAATGCAAATCAAAACTACAATGAGGTATCACCTCACACCAGTTAGAATGGGCATCATCAGAAAATCTACAAACAACAAATGCTGGAGAGGGTGTGGAGAAAAGGGAACCCTCTTGCACTGTTGGTGGGAATGTAAATTGATACAGCCACTATGGAGAACAGTATGGAGGTTCCTAAAAAACTAAAAATAGAATTACCATATGATCCAGCAATCCCACTACTGGGCATATACCCAGAGAAAACCATAATTCAAAAAGACACATCCACCCCAATATTCATTGCAGCACTATTTACAATAGCCAGGTCATGGAAGCAACCTAAATGCCCATCGACAGACAAATGGATAAAGAAGATGTGGTACATATATACAATGGAATATTACTCAGCCATAAAAAGGAACGAAATTGGGCCATTTGCTGAGACGTGGATGGATCTAGAGACTGTCATACAGAGTGAAGTAAGTCAGAAAGAGAAAAACAAATATCGTATATTAACGCATATATGTGGAACCTAGAAAAATGGTACAGATGAACTGGTTTGCAGGGCAGAAATTGAGACACAGATGTAGAGAACAAATGTATAGACACCAAGGGGGGAAAGCGGCGGGGGGTGGGGGGCGGTGGGAGTGGTGGTGTGATGAATTGGGCGATTGGGATTGACATGTATATACTGATGTGTATAAAATTGATAACTAATAAGAACCTGCTGTATAAAAAAATAAAATAAAATTCAAAAATTCAAAAATAAATAAATGGTGCTGGGAAACCTGTACAGCTACATGCAGATGAATGAACTTGACCACTGTCTTACACCATACACAGACATTAACTCAAAATGGATTAAAGATTTGAATGTAAGACCTGAGACCTAAAACTCCTAGAAGAAATCATAAGCAATAAGCTCCTTGACATTGGTCTTGGAGATTATTTTTGGATTTGACACCAAAAACAAAGGCAACAACAAAAAAATAACCAAGTAAAAGGACTACATCAACCTAAAAAGCTTCTGCACAGCAAAGGAAACCATCAACAAAATGAAAAGGTGGCTTCCCTGGTGGTGCAGTGGTTAAGAATCCGCCTGCCAATGCAGGGGACATGGGTTCGAGCCCTGGTCCAGGAAGGTCCCACGTGCCGCAGAGCAACTAAGCCCATGCGCCACAACTACTGAGCCTGTGCTCTACAGCCTGTGAGCCACAACTACTGAGCCCACGTGCCACAACTACTGAAGCCCACACACCTAGAGCCCGTGCTCCGCAACAAGAGAAGCCACCGCAATAAGAAGCCCACACACTGCAACGAAGAGTAGCCCCTGCTCGCACAACTATAGAAAGCCCACGCACAGCAACGAACACCCAACACAGCCAAAAATAAAATAAATAAATTTTAAAAAAATGAAAATGTAACTTATGGAATGGGAGAAAATACTTGCAAACCGTCTATCTGATAAAGGTTAATATCCAAAATATATAAAGAATTCATACAACTTAATAGCAAAAAAACAAACAATCCGATTAAAAATGGGCAGAGGATCTGGATAGATATTTTTCCAGAGAAGACATACAAATGGCCAACAGGCACATGAAAAGATGCTCAATTGTCACTAACCAACAGGAAAATGCAAATCAAAACCACAATAAGACAGAATGGCTATTATCAAAAAGACAAGAAATAACAAGTATTGGTGAGGAGGTGGAGAAAAGGGAACTCTTTTGCGCTGCTGGTGGGATGTGAATTGGTGCAGTCACTATGGAAAATAGTATGGAGGTTCCTCAAAAAAATTAAAAACAGAACTACCATATGATCCAGCAATTCCACTTCTAGGTATTTATCCAAAGAAAATGAAAACACTAACTTGAAAAGGTATCTGCACCACCATGTTCATTGCAGCATTATTTATAATTGCCAAGATATGGAAGCAATCTAGATATCCATTGAAGGATGAACAGATAAAGAAAATGTGGCATCTATATACAATGGAATATTATTCTGCCATAAAAAAAGAAATCTTGGGCTTCCCTGGTGGCGCAGTGGTTGGGAGTCTGCCTGCCAATGCAGGGGACGCGGGTTCGAGCCCTGGTCTGGGAAGATCCCACATGCCGCGGAGCAACTGGGCCCGTGAGCCACAGCTACTGAGCCTGCGCGTCTGGAGCCTGTGCTCCGCAACAAGAGAGGCCGCGATAGTGAAGAGGCCCGCGCACCGCGATGAAGAGTGGCCCCCGCTTGCCGCAACTGGAGAAAGCCCTCGCACAGAAACGAAGACCCAACACAGTCAAAAATAAATAAATAAATAAATAAATAAATAAATAAAAAAAAAAAAAAAAAAAAGAAATCTTGCCGTTTGTGACTACATGAATGGACCTTGAGGGCATTAGGCTAAATGAAATAAGTCAAACGGGGAAAGGCAAATACCATACAATGTCACATATATGTGGAATCTTAAAACAACACTCCCAGCCTGAATTCATAGATACAGAAAACAGATTGGTTGCCAGAGGGAGGGGTGACGGTGTGTGTGAAATGGGTAGATGGGGGGTCAAAAGGTACAAACCTCCAGTTACAAAATAAATAAGTCCTGGGAATGTAATGTACAGCATGATGACTACAGTTAATAATACTGTATCGTATACTTGAAAGTTACTAAGAGAGTAGATCTTAAAAGTTCTCATCACAAGAAAAAGTTTTGTTACTATGTGTGGTAACGGATGTTAACTAGACTTACCGTAGTAATCTTTTTGCAATATATACAAATACAGATTCACTATGTTGTACACCTGAAACATACAATATTCTATGTCAATTGTATCTCAATTTGAAAAATAACAAAATGCAACACACTCCATTGAGGAATGCAGAGTCAGCACAAGACTTTTGTAGCACCTCCCTCCTCCCCAAGCCCTGATGTTGGGGGTGTCAGAGCAGCAGAGTGAGTGGAGGAGGGGGACCTGAAAGGAAAGGCTCCACCCCTTCTCCAATGTGGGATCTTGAGCCATGAATTGGGTCTGAGGTGGGGGGCTGGGGGAGGCTTCAGACTGAACTGGACTTTTTAATCAGAGTGAATCTTCCTAAAATGTGACTGTTATCTCCAGCATCTCAATGAAAACATGCATTGAATTATTTTAAAAACCTTGAAATCACTGTAGGATAATTGGGGAAAAAAATCTGCCTCCTTTTATTCACCATTTTTTCAGCACTTCACACTGTGTGAGCCTAAGCACATTGTTCTCCGCCTCGAAACCCTGGGCCTCACTTTTCCCATCTGTGAAGTGGGCTTATAATCCTTATGTTCTCAGGTGCTGTGAGGATGGAATGGAATGACATAGGTGGAAAGCCCATTCTGGGGACCTGGCTGCTGGGCGCTTCACCTCGTGGGTGTTCTAGCCACAGCATTGGCAGGACCATTGTGAAGCAATTGCTATGCCTTCTGGATCATCCTTCTCATTGCAAAATCAGGATTCTGATGAGCTTGCAAGCATTTCCTAGTGCTTGTAGATTTATGGATTGACTCCTCAAAGGGCATTATTTTATTTATTTATTTTTTTGGCTGCGTTGGGTCCTCGTTGTTGCACGCAGGCTTTCTCTAGTTGTGGCGAGTGGGAGCTACTCTTCGTTGCAGTGCGCAGGCTTCTTGTTGCGGTGGCTTCCCTTGTTGTGGAGCACGGGCTCTAGGCACACGGGCTTCTGTAGTTGCAGCACACGGGCTCAGTAGCTGCAGCATGTGGTCCCTAGAACGCGAGGGCTCCGTAGTTGTGGCTCGTGGGCTCTAGAGCACAGCTCAGTAGTTGTGGCGCATGGGCTTAGTTGCTCCACGGCATGTGGGATCTTCCCAGACCAGGGCTGGAACCCATGTCCCCTGCATTGGCAGGTGGATTCTTAACCACTGAGTCACCAGGGAAGTCCTCAGAGGGGATTATTATTATTATTATTATTATTTAATATCACCTCTCTAGTTTCTTCTTCCATAATTTCAGGCTTTTCAGCCAAGTTGCACCAGTTGTTCTTGTTTCTCATTCATGCCCTGGGATTCCCACCTCCCTGCCTTTACTCCCTGCCTTTACTTCTAACTCTGCCACTAGCTGTTGAACTCCTACTCAACCTTCAAGACCCACTCAAATGCCATCTGTCAATAAAACTTTCCCTGATCCCCCCACAAAGGTTGTGCTCCTGCCTCCTTCTTAGGGCCTTTTCGTTCACTGACTTAATTAGGGAGGTGATGCATGTCTTATCACCTTTCTGAGCCTGGAAGCTCCTAGACTAGGGACCGTATCTGTTTTGTGTCTGTATCCTGGGACCTGTGCCTGACTCAGTGGCCTGTGGCGGGGCGGTGGGGGGAAACGCAAAGGACTTCCCAGAAAATGGGACTGAGATCATGGGGGGCATGGGTGGGTCCTGGGACAGGAGCCGAGCAGCCCAACACCTGAGCTGACCCCTGCTTCCATCATAGTCTGCCTGGCATGGCTCTGCCCGCATGGTGCCAACAGAGCCACCCACGAGTGGATGCCCATTCATTCCATTGGCTGGCTTCCCCCAGCTCCCAAGAGAAATCAGCTGCGCCCCTGGGAAGCCCTCGTGGAGATAAGAGTAGGTGCAATTTGTTAACAAGTGTGCTCACCAAATGTCAGAACGTGGCTTTCTCTGCCTCAGCAAAGCCTTCCTGCCAGAGCAAAGTCCCTGGGGAAATGGAGCAAGCAAGTCCCTGTGGTATTTGAACAGCTGAAAGCCAGCTGCCGGAAGGATTCTAGCCAAGTGCTGCCAGCAGGGGATTGACTAATTTATGGAATCCAATTTGCAGTATTAATGGTAGACATCATTACCCAGGTGTGTTGGCCCTACCGGCTAGGCAGAGAGCGGTGGAATAAGAGCTGATTTTAAAGACAGCTGATGGGAATTCCCTGGCGGTCCAGTGGTTAGGACTCTGCGCTTCCACTGCAGGGGTCATGGGTTGGATCCCTGGTTGGGGGCGGGAAGGAAGATCCCCCAAGCCGAGCGGCCAAAAAAAAAAAAGACATCTGAGAGCTGGGAGCCAGCTTGAGGAGTGGAGGAGAAGAACACCCCGACAGTCAGAGGGCTCAGGTTCCAGGCCTTCCAGGGTCCTCTCCTTCCAGCCTGGAGTGATCTCAGGGCTCCATGGTTGGGGATATGTCCACTGGATTTCAGATGGTTGTCATGGAGCATTTATTGAGCATCTACTGTATGCATGGCACACTGGCTCAGGAATTAGAGAACCTGGCTCTGCCCTTTATAGGATGACAACCAATTTTACCTGTCTGGACCTTATTTCCTCAACTGTAAAGTGGGGACAATGATGGTGACAGTGATGGTGACAGCTTCTATTTGATGAGCACTTTCAATGTGCCAGGCTCTGTGCTAAGAGCTTTCCAGCCATATCTTACCCGATCCTCATAACACTCCTATAAGAGCACCGTTTTATGGATGGAAAAGAAAAGACAAGGCTTAGAGGGTGTACTGGGCTGCACAGTGTCCTCTCCCAAATGTATGTCCTTCCGGGAACCTCAGAATGTGACCTTATTTGGTTATTTGGAGATAGGGTCATTGCAGATGTAATTAGTTAAGTTGGCTGGATTAGTACTGGAGTTAACACTGGGGTAGCATGGGCCCTTACTCCAGTATGACTGGTGTCCTTATAAAATGAGTACTTCTAGCCTCCAGAACTGTGAGAGAATAAATTTCTGTTGTTTTAAGCCACCCAGGTTGTGGTAATTTGTTACAACAGCTTTAGGAAACTTACACAGACAGGTTAAGTAAGTTGCCCAAGGCTGCACAGCTGGGAAGCAGAACCCCTGGGATTCCAAAGCAGATTCTGATTCCAGAGGCCCAGTGATGAGCAACTACTCTTTATTAAATGAGTCAGTTGTATAAATCAGTGCCTGGAACGTAGCAAGAGCTAAAGAAGTGCTAGTTGCTATTATTGTTGCCATGTTATTAATTACACCTTACTGTGGGCTCTCCCCTCCTCCACATACTTCACGGGGTTGATGTGAGGATCAGGAAGATAATGAGTGCCTGTAATCTTTCAAGACCTAGACAACTGTAAATTATGTTATCATTAATATGATCAGTCAATGAGATAAGAAAAAATATAGCGAATATTTTTCACAACCCATGGAAGTGTTTAGTCAAAGCAATACCAGTTCATTCTAATGAAAGGTGGGACGTCAGTAATTCTGTTGTCTTCTGGAGAGAACTTGAGATGTTCCTGCTGCTACATTTATGTCATCAAATGCCGTCAGGTACAAGAAAAGAGAGAGAACAGCCCCCTGAACCCACACCTTTTGCCAGCTTTGCAAAAGCTTTGCAGCTCCCCTCACTTCCATGGCTGACCCATATTTCCCTGTCCTTGACTCTGGGTTGGCCATGTGACTTACACTGGTCAGTAAAATGAGATGGATGTGATGGTATGCTTAATGTCTTGCATTTCTACCTGCCCTCTTGTGAGTCTGCCATCACCATGAGAAGGATGCTCTGGGGTAGCTTGCTGATTCCAGGAGAAGGATGAGAGACACCTGGAGCACAGTCCCACCCAGATCAGCCAGTCCCCAGCTGCAGACACACGAGTGAAAGCAATACTCATTGCTGTACGCAGTTCAAGTTTTGAGGTTGTTTGTTATGCAGTATTATTGTAGCAAAAGCAAACCGTTACAAACCCCCAAGGACTTCCTCCTTTACAAATCCAGGTCTGCAAATGATGCCACAATCACCTGGAACTGTGACACACAGTGAGACTCAAATAGCAGTGAGGACGATCTCTCGAACCTCAATGGGGATTTGAGGGGTTGAGAATTTGGTCACGTGAATGGCACCTAATGACTATATGACCTTAGACAGCTTCCTAAAACTCTCTGTCTCAGATTTTTGAATGTAAAATGGTAATAAAAATATGTTCCTCTTAGGACTGCTTTGAGTATTAAGTGAAATAAAATATATGTAGAATATTACACTTAGTGAAATAAGTCACACAGAGAAAAACAAATCCTGTATGATATGACTTACATGTGGAATCTAAAAAATAATACAAATAAGTGTATGTGCAAAACAGAAAGACTCACAGATATAGAAAACAAACTTGTGGTTACCAAAGGGGAGAGGGAAGGGGGGAGGGACAAATTAGGAGTATGGGATTAACAGATACACACTACTATACATAAAATAGATAAGCAGCAAGGATATACTATATAGCACAGGGAATTACAGCCGTTGTCTTATAATAACCTATAATGGAGTATAATCTGAAAAAATATTGAATCACACCTGAAGCTAACATAACATTGTAAATCATATATATTTCAACAACAACAAAAAAATGTAAGGACCTAGCATAGTGCCTGGCACATAGTAGGTCTCAGTAAGGGTTAATTCCTTACTGCAAAATTGAATGGTCGGAGGCCTTGCACTGCTTAGACTTCGGTTTGTGGGTGTAGAGGCGTGTCTTCCTCTCCATCTGCAAAGCTGTTTCCCACACTAAGGCTTGGGGCCCCAAGGAAGGCTGTTTGCCTACGAACCCCGATGACCTTCAGCCAAGTTCTTGAAGCGTCTGGGGCCCTTTAACTTGCCCACTCTTCATGATGCAAGTTTGTTCTGTGTGACACAAAGAGGTTAAAGTACAGTTACACGCTGGAGGCGGGAGCTGGCTTGGCCACTCTGCTGTGCCTCTGGAAGTGAACGTGACCTAAGGGGAGATAACTGAGCTCTCCGGGCCCCTGAGTCCTCACCTGTGAAGTGCAGGGGATGATACCTGCCTCCTTTGCGCAGGTGCGGGGCAGGGGGAGGCGTCGTGAAGGGCTTAGGACAGCGCTCCCTGTCACGAGCGTCTGCGGGCCAGGCCGAGCCAGGATCTCTTCATCCTGGGGACTTACCCAACCCCACGCACCTGAACTCACCTGCCGCTCCCACCCGCGGAAGCCCGTCTCCCTGGCAAGAAGGAAGAGGGGGTGTGAACCATGTTTTGTTTTAAACACCCCCCCCCCAGCAGGGTGTTCCCTCTGAAACGTTTCTACGAGCAGGGCCAGCTCATTACCCCCTCTGTTCGTCCCCTTTTGTGTCTTCCTCACCCCTCGCTGGTCCCCACATGACCCCGTGATACATGCTGGGAATGATCCAGGGATGACGCCAGAGCGCAGCGCCTGACTTAAGGACTCACGATGAACGGAAGGAAATGAGGCGCAAATGTAGAGTCACAGGTGCTGCCCTGGGACTGAGCGCTTCCCGGCGCCAGGCACTGGACTAAGCAATTTGTCTGCTCCATCTCGCTGAATCCTCCCGCAGCCCTGAGAGATGGGGCCAGCATACCTGCTTTTACAGGCAAGGAAACTGAGGCTCCGTGCAAAGCTGCCCAGAGGAATGGGGGCGGGGGGGTGGGGAGTCGCGAGGGGGTCACTTCCTGTTAAGGGTGATGGTGAGTGGGGCTGGGAGGACCTCAGGAGAGAGAACATCAAGGAGGAGAGAGAGAAATGGAGAGAGACAGAGAGAGACAGACAAAGAGACTGAGAGAGAGAGAGACCATGCCGGTGACCCAGGAGCTCCTGACAGCCAGGAAAAGCAGAATGACACACGGATGATTCTCAGAGGCCACAGCCCCAAACTAGCTTTTCATCTAGAGGGGGACTTTGTAGCTGAGACAGGAAAGCTGTCTTTATGCTGTTCAGCAAAAAAGAGATTCCTTTGGCCTGTAGTAATAATTATAACTGTTTATGAAGTGCATTTTATTATCAAAAATAATAATAACAGTAGTAACAATAGCTGCCACCTCTGTCCAGGGCCTCCTCTGAGTTGGGTCGAATGCTCACACCAATTTAGAAGGTAGGTCCTCTCCCCACTATTTACAAATGAGGAAATTGAAGCACAGATGGTTGTGCACCTTGCTGTGATGTGCTGTGATGGTGCTGACCTTGCACCTGTGTGCGGGTGCTGGGGTGCATTCCACCTATCCCCACCCACCTGCAATGGCACCCATCTGCCTTCTTCCTGCTCTCTTCTCCCAGGGCCACTGCTGGAAACGTTTCTGGAGCTTTAACTGCATGTGGAGCTGAGCCGCAGTCACTCTCCAGCTCTGAGTCCTCCCTGTAATGGGCTTTGTGCTATTCCCAAACCAAGCAACCAACTATCCATCCATCCATCCAACCACCCACCCATCCATGACCCAACTACCCATCCATCCATCCATCTGTGACCCAACTACCCATCTATCCATGACCCAACTACCCATCCATCCATCTATCCATCCATGACCCAACTACCCATCCATCCATCCATCTGTGACCCAACTACCCATCCATCCATCTATCCATCCATGACCCAACTACCCATCCACCCATCCATCCACCCACCCACCCATCTTACATATGTTTATGGAGCACATACTACGTGCCAGGCATGATGCTGGATACTGGGCTCTCAGCAGTGAACAAGACCATGAGCTCACCCTCATGGAGGGCATGTTCTAGTGGGGAGATACAATGAAGAGGTAAACCTATCAATAAATACTGTCAAGGTAGATGGAGGGCCAGATATAGGCTGTTGGTTCTTAGCTCCATTCTCTCACTTCCTTTTTCTCAATGATGACAAAAAGAACGATGATGACAACAGAAATAATAGGTGCCCTTTGCTGATTGGTCACTCTGTGCTGGGCATTTTACCTGCATTAACTCATTGCATCGTCACAACAGCCCTTTGAGGTTGTGCTACTATTATCCACATTTTATAGTTGCAGAGAAACTAACTAATTAGCCCAGGATCACACAGCTTGTAAGTCGAGGACTGGAAGAAATGAAAACCCAGGCTCCCAGGGCTCCAACAGCCTTCCAACATACCCTCTCCCCAGCCTTTGTGTGACTCATCCCTCCGACACACCTTTATACACACCCTCATCTTCTAATGCACCTTCTCCTTTTGGTGGCTCCTATTTACAAAAAAGCCTACTAAGTGCCAGGCAGCACCTAGATACTATATGTACATTATTGTTTTTAATCTTCCCAAGAACTCTTCTTAGCAGGTATACTATATATAGGGGAACTGAGTCTCAGAGAGACTAAATAACTTGTCTCTGGTCATATGAACAGTAAAGAATGGAGCTGGGATTGGAACCTTGGACTGCTTGATTCTAACACCTGTGATTTTTACCATCTCACATTGATCCTTCATCTGGTGAACTCTTACACATCCATCAAGACCCAGTCTAAATTAACCTCTTCATAAAGTCATCCTTGACTTTGAGGCATAGATTTTCCTCCTCTGCACTCCCATTGTCCCTTTAATGTGTTTTTACTTTGTGATTATTTGTTTACTTCTTCATCTTTCTCCCTAGGCAGTGAGCTCCCTGAAGGTGAGGCACGTCCGGCTTCATGGTAATCTTGCCTCTTCCTCCAGAGACTGGGGCTCTGTGCATTTAACTTCATTTCTGGTTGTAAACTAATTTAAATTGTTAGCCTATTTGTCCATTTATTTCTGCCATTTACCACTAATCAGCTAGTGTGGAATGGGGATTCCTCCCCAGTGGAGCTAAAGGAACTAGTGTTCTCAAGGACAAGTCCAGCCCTTAGCAATATTGTGTACTCTGCTTCAACCAATACTCCCCCCTCCACTGTGGGCACTGAGGGCTCTCTGGCTGTATCTTTTCCCTCTTATTGGGGACACTGGCTGATAAACATTCACCCCAAGTTAAGCTTCATGGAACCCTGTCCTCAAAAATAAATAATTTTAAAAAAAAAGAGAGAGAGAGAATGGAAAGTATTGGGTTGGCCAAAAAGCTCGTTTGGGTTTTTCTTTTTTTTTTTTGAAATTCCCGTTCTTTTATTTATTTATTTATTTATTTATGACTGTGTTGAGTCTTCGTTTCTGTGCGAGGGCTTTCTCTATTTGCGGCAAGTGGGGACCACTCTGCATCGCGGTGCGTGGGCCTCTCATCATTGCGGCCTCTCTTGTTGCGGAGCACAGGCTCCAGACACGCAGGCTCAGTAATTGTGGCTCACGGGCCCAGTTGCTCCGTGGCATGTGGGATCTTCCCAGACCAGGGCTCGAACCCGTGTCCCCTGCATTAGCAGGCAGATTCTCAACCACTGCGCCACCAGGGAAGCCCCGTTTGGGTTTTTCCATAACATCTTGCGGGAAAAACCTAACGAAATTTTTGGCCAACCGAATACTTATCAAATTGTAGCAGCACTTACTTCTGGGAGTGGAAGTGAGGGACTGTGATGATAGGAGAGGATGGTTGTCAGACCCAAATCAGCTTTAGCCTAATCTGTAGTCATTCAGATGGTTAAGAGCAAATGCGTTTATTAATGAATAATATTTCTCAGGTGTGAATGTATTATTAGAATGAATATATATTAGGTAAATCTTTACTAGGTAATTGTTTTAATAGACTTTATTTTTCAGAGCAGTTTCAGGTTCCGAACAAAACTGAGGTTCATGGCAGAGATTTCCCCTATACTCCCTGCTCCCCAACATGCACGGCCTCCCCTGTTATCAACATGCCCCACCTTAGGTAATTTAAGTGCAGTAAAATGTTAGTTTTCATTAGCAAGTCATAAAAACCCCGTTTTGTAACATTAAAAAATAAAAAGACAAAAACTTACCGATGGCCTGGCTTCAGGCCCATCATGCTCTTCCTTAATTGCTGAAGCAGTAGGAAGATTTTTAAAAGACAGAGAAAGGCACAGCAAGCCTGGCCGGGAGACCGCTCCGGTTTCCCCTACAAGGGCCAGTCTTCCGTCAGAGGACAAGCCTTGTGCTGTCTGTAGGGGACAATCACTGTCTTCGGCCACGTAGCGTCCCAAGTTCCTGTCCTCTTAGAAACAGGAACTTACTTCTCTTTCAGGTACTGGAGCCCCTGCCCTGAGTCTGGGTTTATCAGAGGCCTGGGCTCTCCTCCCAGCCTCCAAACGCGATCCCAGACTGAGTGAAATCAATCATCACATCCATCCCTTGGGCCAAGGTAACCAGTTTAGGAATAAATAGATGACTCCGTTTAAGATACTTACAGGAACATCTGTTTTTTAAAAATAAAGACTCATATTTAGCTTATTTTTTTTAATATATTGATTTATTTATTTTTGGCTGTGTTGGGCCTTCATTGCGGCGCGTGGGCTTTTCTCTAGTTGCAGCGAGCGGGGGCTGCTCTTCGTTGTGCTGCTCGGGCTTCTCATTGCGGTGGCTTCTCTTGTTGCAGAGCACGGGCTCTAGGCGCGCGGGCTCAGTAGTTGTGGCTCGTGGGCTCGAGAGCGCAGGCTCAGTAGTTGTGGCGCACGGGCTTAGTTGCTCCGCGGCATGTGGGATCTTCGCGGACCAGGGCTCGAACCCTTGTACCCTGCATTGGCAGGCGTATTTCTAACCACTGCACCACCAGGGAAGTCCATAAGATACTTACAGAAACATTTACCAGAGATATTTGGGAAGGAAGTTTCCTTGCTTTTCAGCAGAAGGTTCATGAAAATATACTCTTCTGGGGGGAGACGTGAAATAGAAGGAGGTAGCCTTCAGCGTGTGCTAACAGCCCTCTTGTTAACCATGAGAGTCGGCAGCCATAGTGTGAAGCTGGTGCTTCAGAAAGCAGATGTAACTGAGCAGGACCCTATAGGGACTTCCCGGGAGGGACAGACCCCTCCCCAGTATCCTCTGCTGTAGCTCCTCTCTGAAGTACCCAGATAACAGTATCTCGTGCATATTTCCTGAGGTTTTCAGATGCTAAAAACCACCACCAAATGGAAGAGATTGATGACCATGAGCAGGTAGCCCCCAGACCTACTGGCATGTAAGGACTGATAATGTTAACTGCCCTGTTACCTCCACATCAACCAATCAGAGAATTGCGTGCGAGCCGATCACAGGCCCTGGGATGCCCGTCCCTCACCTGGCCTTTAAAAATGTTTTGCTGAAACCCTTTGGGGAGTTGCAGTTTTTTGGGGCATGAGCCACCCCGTTCTTTCATGGCCCTGCAATAAACCCCAAACTCCAAAATTTCAGTTTGTCTGGCCTCACTGTGCCTCAGGCACACAAACTTGTGTTGGGTAACAAAGAGAGGAGGGATAGAAAAAAACAGGTCCTTGGCATCAGTGTTGAGCTGCTGAATCAAACTTTGCCTGAAGCCAAATGACTTTTCTATTGTTCAGTTAGCAAGCCAATAAAGTCCCTTGAACTCTGAGACAGTTTTAATCAACATTCTATTACTTATAGCTACATAATCCTTAAATAAGCAGCACCTCCTCCAAGCAGTCTTCCCAGATAGCTACAATTAATGTCTGTCTTCTCTCTCCTCCAAGCAATATAGCTTGAATCTCTCAATGGCTTGCACACATTGTGTCAGGTTATCAGTTAGCTATTGGTATGTAACAAATGCCCACCAAATTTAATGAATAAAGATATAGAGAGAGCTCAGGATTCGGTGGGTCAGCCGTTTAGACAGGTGGTTCCTCTGGTCTCAGCTGGGCTCCCTCATACATCAGCAGATAGCTGTGGGCTGGCTTTGTGGATCGTAGCTGGGCTCAGTCGTGTGTCTGGACCTCGTCTGGAAGAAATGGGTTGACTCCTGCATTCCGTTCTGTCTGTGTGTTTGTTGTCCCAGCAGGCCAGCCCAGATTCAGGGAGGGACAATAAATACCAGCCCTTGGTGAGAGGAGCTGTACAGATACATCAAAAGGGCTTGGAGAATGTGGTCATTACTGTAATTGACCACAGGTCCCTTAACGCCATTAACTGTGTGCTTGCCTCCCCCCACCCCTACCAACACTGCACCTGTTACCAAGTCTAAGCTCCTATGGCTTGCCACACGACAGGCCAATAAATTGAGAGACAAGTTGTTGGGGCGATGAATGGAGACTTTATTCGGAAAGCCAGCAGACCGAGAAGATGGGGGACTCCTGTCCCAAAGAACCATCTTCCCTGAGTTTAGAATTCAGGTTTCTTTTATGCTAAAAGGGGAGGGGGTGTGGCAGGTTGTTGCAATCTTCTTGGTGCCTTTGTTCTTGCAGCTGTCCCCCATAGGTCTGGTCACAATGTTCCTATAAACCTCCAACAAGACAAATGTTATTCTCTGTTCTCCAGCTTTAATGGAGAAGTATTATACCTTTAAGGGTCAGAGCCTTGAGAATGGGCTGTCCTGTAGATTTCAGGCAACAGGAATATTCTGTTACAAAAGGTGCAGAACCAGCATGACTAAGCACAGGCAATAGAGCACAAAGGTTAGAGCTCAAGGAATAGATCCATTGTGGAGTCAGGTTTGTTCTTCTCTGTTACACACCCTAAGCAGATAGGGACCCCTTGGATCCACTGAAGCCACAGAGCCTGGGATGGAGCCCTTGAGGCTAGCTGGGAGCTGTATGAGTGAGCTGAGGCAGCATCCGAGGGAGAGAGCCTGGTGGAGGAGGGGCAGTAAAGGAAGACAAGGGTGAAGGCCAGAGTGGGGACCTGGGCCGGGGTCCTGGAGCCAATAGGATGAGATCTGAGAGTCAAGTCTAAAGTGGAAGCAGGGCTGCCAGAAGCTGGGTGTGGGTTATCTGCATGGGCAGGCAGGCAGGTGGCAGAGGCCAGGTCAACACACGTACAATGCCTGCCACCTGATCCAGGACCAGGCAGCCAGTGGGCCTTAGGAGATAGATGAGTGTTCTGCATTGACAAGCCTCTTGGGAGCCCTACCAGGGGTGGGAGGCCTGTCTGTCCTTGCAGGTTCCGGCCAGTCTCCCTTGGAGCCTAAAGACCCTGAGCTCTACACCAACGGGGACAGAGCTCTCTGGAGAAATGCAAATTCTCTACCTACCTGAAGAGCTCCAAAGGCCACCAGGCCAGGCAGACAGTGTTGCTGAGTTCCTAGACTCATGGTACAGTCAGACCCAGAGTCTTGGGTGGAGAGGGGAGGGGTCAATAATCCCTGAGGGTAAAGTGTTTCATAACTGAGGGTCAATGGCTCAAACTGACCCCAGGGCCAAGCCATCCTATAATGCTGCCTCTGGCTGACATCTTTGAAGACATGTGATCCATGATCCCATCCAAGGAGCAGCAAACTGAGGCTCAAAGGGGAGACATGACCTTCCCAGGGTCACAGCTGGGTGGCAGGACTGCAACAGACCTGGCTTCCTGTCGCAGGTATCAGTGCCCATTCTTACAGAGTTCCTGCTGCCCCCCAACCCGAAGCCACGGCTCTGCAGATGCGCTGCGCCCTGCCTGGTAAACAAGAAGGCAGTGCGGACACTCGTGAAGGTCTCAGCGTCTCGTCTTTATTTCCCATGCTTCTCTGAAGAATTTTGGGAGGCAGAGGACTTGTCATTTGGGGGACTGACATCCTGAGGCCCTGGAGGGTCATCTCCAGCACAGGAGCCCCTCTCTGCTTCAGTACTGGATTCCGGTGGAGGAGAGGAAGGGGCTTTCTTTTTTCTATCCCACAACCAGGCCCCCAAAGCTGACCCAGCCAAGCCCAGGATGATGTTGGATGATGTGGAAAGTCCGGCTGCCCCTGGGAGAGAGAAGGGAGTTAGAGCACAAGGGGACAGGCAGCCCCGGCAGCTCCCAGCAGGACAGTGGAGGTCAGAGAACCCAGGACCCTCAAGAGGGCCAAGACCCAGACGTCCCAGTCCTGTTCCTCCTCTACTTCCTGAAACCCCAGGAGGTCTGCTTTGGGGAGGGGCTGCTGCCCATGGCTGCCCGAAGAGCAGACACGCACTCTGGTGGTGACTCCACCAGCGACAGGACAGACCCTCTGAGAAGTGGCAGAGGGGCTCTGCCTCTCCCTCCCCAGCACGAGGCTGGGCCCAGCGAGGGGAGGGCCCGACGCAGGTTTTGTAGGGCTGATGGGGAACGCGCACCTGCTGCGCTGCACGCCCCCTGTGCCCCCAAACCCACCCCCAACCAGAAGAGGGGACAGTGAGGGAGACACAAAGGACCAGGGACACTGATGCCCACGAAGCTGGAGAAGGAGACAGGCCCTCCCTCCGGCTTAGCCTCTGGCCTGAATCCTGTGCTGGTGTGTCACACCCTCCCCCCCTCCTCCCGCCCGGACACTTACCCACGGACTGGAGAGTGGCCACGAGGCTGCCGGCGGCAACTCCGCCCCCATTGGCGATGGCGGCCGATGACATCATCTTAGCCGCTAAGGAGGAGGCAGCGATTCCTGCCCCGGTGAAGCCCATGGCGCCCAGGGCCACGGGCACAGCCCCCACGAACAGGGCTGTAGGGAGAGAGGAGCTGGGTTGAGGGGGAGATGGACACGCCCCCAAATCACACACGCACAGCACATCAAGCTTGGGGGACTTCAGGGAGCCTGGAGAAGGGGTAAAGCCTGAGCTTGGGAGAGATTCCAGGCACGGCCCGCAGTCAGGAGTCGAGGGCGGCACAGCTGGTGGGGAAAGCGGAGGGGAGGGCCGCGGGGTCACCGGGGTCAGTCCTCTGATCTGCAGCAGGACCTTCCTGGGGAAAGGCCTGTTTATGCCTTAGTAAAATCCTGGAACTAAGTTGGGGGCGGGGCGGAGGTGTGCAAGCTTCTTGTCTTCGCTGAGGAAATCTTTAATACAAGCAAATCTTACCCAGGGCCCAGCATAAAGCAGGGAGCACAGTCTGAGCCCTGCTTGGATCCCAACTCTGGGTCTCCACGGCGTCACCGCGGAGCAATCGGAAGCCAGAGTCGCTGAGCCAATGGCTTCTCCTTAACACACCTCCTGGGTCCAGACTGTGCGCATGTCTCATCCTAGGTAACCCTCACAATAACCCTGAACGGGCAGCCTTGGCCTATTTTTCAAGAGGAAAGCTGAACCCAGAGGAGTTCAAAGCCACATCCGAAGTCAGGTGGTGGAGGCTGGGCAAGGAGGTTGGGCCCCTGCTGGGGCTGCCTCTGTGCGAGCAGGGAAGCTCCTCAGTTTTCTCATTCCAGCGCCTCCCACCCTACAACGTACAGGAAGCCTGGGGCAGGTGCAAGGCCAGCGGCTCCCCAGGTCCCAGGGCCTGGGGATGGGCCAGGAGCAGGTTCTCGCGGCAGGGACTTACCTCCTCCCACCACAGCTGCAGCAGCCTTGGCTGGAAACCGAAAGAACATTCCGTGAGTGGATCCACACTGGTTGCCCCTCCACTCCCTGAGCCCACAGCCCGCCTACGGGGGGGGCTGCCCCAGGCTGGGAGACACAGGGAGGAAGGACCCCTGCCTGCTTCTTCCTGAGAAGGTGAGCCACAGCCCTGAGCTTGGCAAGGGCTGCTGGGGAGGCGGGTGACCTGTCCTCAGTGGACCTGCATGCGTTGGCCTAGACTAATCTGGAGACGGGGTTTGAGGGCCTTGTTCCAGAAAAACCCAACCATCAGATAGGAGTTTTGCTGCGTGTCTTTTTAATGTCTGTGGACTGATTGGTTGGGGGTTGTTTGTGGGAAGCACAGAAGTTCTTTTTTCTCTCTGCCTTCCAAGCCAGGTTTGGTCAAAACAAAAACAAATAAAACCTTACAGATTTGGGAAGGAAGGCGTGCAGCTGCAGCCCCCTTCACAGTGAATGTGGGACTCTTGGCAAAGTAATTTAGGGCATGGTGGTTCGACTCGGGCAGGAAGAGACGAAGGAAGTGAGTGTCATGCCCTCTGAGCCGGGATGTTAGTTCATCTGAAATAGGGTTGGTGATTTATGAGTGTGTGTCTGGCGGGGGTGGGGGGGGGCGTTATATAACCTTCTCCCGTCATTCAAAGAAACCTCTTCCGACAGCAGTAAGTCCTTGTGGAGAGGTGTGTTTCATTTTGCAGGACCCGGCTGAAATCAGGGCAAGCACTGCTGAAGGCCTGAAGGCTGCTTGAAAACAGTGCTGGAACACATTGAATGTTCCTGATTCTGCCAGGCCCCACCTGTTGCCCCTTCCTCTGGAAAGCGGACCCTGACCCTCCCAATCAGAACCATCCTTGATCCCCTGTGGCTGGAGCCCCTCACAACCCTGGACCATAGTTGCCTGGCTCCCCAACACTGAGAGTCCCTGGAACTCCCTGGCGGAGCTCTAGGTCTGCAGCAGCCATAGCAGCCAGGACTGCAATCTTTGGGGCCAGTGGGGACCAGGAGTTCTAACACTAGCAAGGTGTGCAGGAGTGAGCTCAGCCAGCTCCCCAAGAAGAGAGCTTTGGGGTGGCGGCGAAGGAAGTAAAGAGCTGAAGGGGTATGAAAGCTAAACCCGAAGTGACCAGTGGGCCACGTGGTTGGGGTATGGAACCAGAGACTCAGGAGTCAAGAGCCCAGTTAAAGGGTATATGAAGCTCAGCATTATTGTTTGGGAGGAGAGATGATGCCAGGCTGACTCACCTCCTCCAATCACGGCTGCAGAGGCCATGCCTGGAGACACAAAGCACCCCCATGGGTGCATGGCACTGGCCTCCCCCTGCATCCCTGCTGCTGCCACAGTGGGAGGGGTTCCCTGGAGTTGGATCAGAGAAGAGAGCAGCCCCTGCCTGGCCTCTTCCTGCTTTTCCCGAGAAATCTGATTTTCTGAGAATGCAGAGGTGGATGGACGAGAGTCTGGAGCTCTGTTATGCTCCAGATGACAAGGGGCACCTGCCTTGAAAAGGTGTCATGCTGCTCTGTGAAATCAATACATTTGGTATCATTTTCTCAAAAAAATAAAAAAAACAATACAAAATCAAGAAAAGCATGCTATTTTCATTTGCGATGGAATAAATTTGACTTTTCTGGTCTTTTCCTCTTCCAGACACCCTATACCCATCCCAGGCTACAGCTGGAGTGAAAGCCCCCCATCCTCCAGGGCTCAGCCTACTTGTCACTTTCTGCAGGAAGCATCTCTAATTCCCCCATCAGAAGTCACCCTGCTTCCTGACAGTCATCGCCAGGAAGACACTGGAAATCACCAAAAAAGATACCCCACATCCAAAGACAAATGAGAGCTGCAATGAGATGGTAGGAGAGGCGCAATCACAATAAAATCGAATCGCATAACTGATGGGGGGGTGACTCACAAACTGGAGAACAATTATACCACAGAAGTCTGCCCACTGGAGTGCAGGTTTTGAACCCCACTTCAGGCTTCCCAACCTGGGGGTCCGGCAACAGGAGGAGGAATTCCTAGAGAATTACTCTGAAGGCTAGCGGGATTTGATTGCAGAACTTTGACAGGACTGGGGGAAACAGAGACATCGCTGTTTTTTCTTTCTTTATAAATTTATCTAGTTATTTATTTTTGGCTGCGTTGGGTCTTCGTTGCTGCAGGCAGGCTTTCTCTAGTTGTGGCGAGAGGGTGCTACTCTTCGATGCAGTGTGCAGGCTTCTCATTGCGGTGGCTTCTCTTGTTGTAGAGCGTGGGCTCTAGGCGCGGGCTTCAGTAGTTGTGGCACGCGGGCTCAGTAGTTGTGGCTCGCGGGCTCTAGAGCGCAGGCTCAGTAGTTGTGGCACATGGGCTTGGTTGCTCTGCGGCATGTGGGATCTTCGCGGAACAGGGATGGAACCCATGTCCCCTGCATTGGCAGGCGGATTCTTAACTGCTGCGCCACCAGGGAAGTCCCAGAGACTTCACTCTTGGAGGGCACACACAAAGTAGTGTGCGTATCGGGACCCAGGGGAAGGAGCAGTGACCCCAGGGGAGACTGAACCAGACCTACCTGCTAGTGTTGGAGGATCTACTGCAGAGGCAGGTGGTGGCTTTGGCTCACCAAGGGACAAGGACACTGGCAGCAGAAGTTCTAGGAAGTACTCCTTGGCGAGAGCCCTCCCAGAGTCCGCCATTAGCCCCACCAAAGAGCCCGGGTAGGCTCCAGTGTTGGTCGCCTCAGGCCAAACAACCAACAGGGAGGGAACCCAGCCCCACCCATCAGCAGACAAGCAGAATAAAGTTTGACTGAGCTCTGCCCACCAGAGCAACACCCAGCTCTACCCACCACCAGTCCCTCCCATAAGGAAACTTGCACAGGCCTCTTAGATAGCCTCATCCACCAGAGGGCAGATAGCAGGAAGAAGAAGAACTACAATCCTGCAGCCTAAGGAATGAAAACCACAATCACAGAAGACAGACAAAATGAAAAGGCAGAGAACTCTGTACCAGATGAAGGAACAAGATAAAACCCCAGAAAAGCAACTAAATGAAGTGGTTTCCAGAAAAAGAAT